>NC_135372.1:25917169-26220200 GCF_049243985.1 Paroedura picta
AAGCCCGAAGCATATTTCAGGGGCTTCTCAACCCTAAAAACGTTGAGAAGGGCTGGGTTAGATCCAGCCGTTTTTTTCCACTGGGGAAAGGGGGAAGTCAACTGAAGATTTTAAAATAATTACCGGAACCGAGACAGCCAGTGTGGCGTAAATGTTTAGTGTCAGACTACGAGCAAGGAGACCCGTGTTTAAATCCTCCCTCTGTGGGGGAAGCTGGCTGGGTGCCCACACGCTCAGACTAAGCTGCCTCACAGGGTTGTTGTGAGGATAAAACGGAGGCAGGGAGAATAATGTAACCCATTCTGGGTCCCTAGAGGGGAGAAAGGCTTTCCACATAAATGAAGTAAATAAAATTATATGCAGTTTGGAGGACAGCTTATTGTTGAGGTAAAGGTCTAAAGCAGGGGTAGTCAACTTGTGGTCCTCCAGATGTTCATGGACTACAATTCCCATGAGCCCCTGCTAGCAAACGCTGGCAGGGTCTCATGGGAATTGTAGTCCATGGACATTTGGAGGACCACAGGTTGACTACCCCTGGTCTAAAGGATCCCCCACCCCCATTTACATGCACTGCACTTCTGCTTTCTTAGCTTTAATAGAATTATATGGAGCCTTGAAGAAGTCAGTGTTAAGTTTCACAGCGGCCAGAAACCTGAAAATCTCATACCGGGATCCAAATCTTTGAAAGCTGAAAGTCTGATGTTTCCAAGCTGGCTCTCAGATTCAAAGAAAATGTCAAGATCTGCAAATAAAACATCCACGGCCCTGACATCAGATACACACAAAAGTAGTGGCTTTGCCTCTGCTTCGCACATTAAAAGGTCCCATTTTCAAAGCGGTACCTCCTAGTATTGGGAAAGGTGATGTCTAGAAAACAACAAGGAGGTGGGGAACTCCCCCTAACTGGTGGTCTTCAAGCAGCGGCTGGAGAGATCCTTCTCCTGGTTGCTTGAGGCTGACTCTGCATTGAGCAGGGGGTGGGACTGGATGGCCTGCATGGCCCCTTCCCACTCTAGGGTGCCATTATCAGCATCAGGAATGGGGGCAAGCAGGCCCGTAGCCAAAAATGTCTTGTTGTGGGGAGCAATTTCTGTTTGGTAAGGGGGCAGTGGAAGCACCAATCTTGCCCAAAGAGGTTGGAAAGGGGAGGGGAAGGGAGGGGAGACTGGCTGGCCGAGAGGCTTTCAAGGCAGCAAAACTTTCTAGCCCAGAGCACTGCACAGGGGAGACTCCTCTGCAGGAGAGCAGCATTGTCCAGCCAGCCAATAGAGAGGAATCCTGCCCACATGAAAGGAGATGTGGGTCTAGGCTCCTCTCACAGCAAGAGGAAAGCCGATTGATGGAGCTGGGCAAGTTTGGGGTGGGGCACTGCCCGTAAGCCCCCCCCCCCCCCGCCGGCTACCTGAAGGCAAAGAGCCAATTCAGTTTTGTTTGCTTGAAGGACCGTGACTTGCTTGGGCAAGCAGCTGGATGTCTTTGGTTACCCCTGGAGAAGGGATTCCGTGGACTGCGGAAGACTTCTTTGGCCAGGAGAGGAGCCATCAGTCAGAAGAGACAAGCCCAGCCTGCCCTGAGGCCGCAACGTCACAGGCGCTTCTCGGGGCCAGCCCTCGCACCAAACACACATACAACCCCATGCCGTGGACTCCGTTCTGCAGCTTTATTCATTTGTCAAGAGCCAAAAGCATCAATTCTACAGCTCTGCAAGATTAAACAAAGAAAAACAACTGACCTGAAAATGAAATAGTTGCTTCATACTTTGGGGGAACGGAGGGGGGCAGGGCACAAACCAAAGACCTGCTGCCGAGAGGTGGTGGGGAGGGGGGGGGGTTGAGAGGACGTTCCAGGGGTCTCTGGTAATGTTGGGGAAAGAAACTACCCTCACACTGAACCCAGTTCCTTGGGAGTAAAACAGGACAGCAGGGCTCAGCTAAAGGATCCTTGGCGTTTATGACTGCCAAGCAGAATTTTATTTCTCCTTTCCCAAAAAGGACAACCAGACTCATCCAGATCAACAGTCCCTTGGGCACTTCCCTTCCCCTAAAGGATCTCTTTTCGGGCTAAGCACAGCAAAGGAGTCTGTAAGATTCTGGTACTACCGCTTCCCCATTCAAGATCCCCCTGCCAACCCAAGCCCTGTGTCACGCTGGGGCACCTTTCCTATGGAGCACAGAGCAGAGAAACAAGACCCTGTTAATACACAGGCTCCTGGGATCTGCAGTGAGACACCTTTACAAAGAAGCAGAAGAATACATATCACTTGGCCCACCTTAACATCCACGCTCGAGACCTGGAAACATCTGGGGCGGGGAGGATCAGCCCTTTCCACTTTCTCTGGATTGTTCTGAAGCCAGGCTGAGGGTTTTGACCGTACCCCCTTCCTCTACTTCAAGCACCTCAGGTCCTCAAAAAAACCCCTTGCATTCCCACCACACCCCCTCCCTAAAAACAAGTCCGACGTTCTTGGCTGGGAGGCAAGACGAGGCTCGGGCTATATATTAAAACAGAACCTTTTTCAACAAGAAAGAAAAGGGGTGCGGGGGGAGGAGGAGACTATGGACTTCTGTTAACATCTCACAGTACAAACAGACCACTGCTTGGAGGAGGAAAACAGGCAACACCGAGTCAATAGTAAGGGCGTCTGGGGTTGTTCTGCAGGAACAAAAAGAGAAGGACGTTAGAAGTCAGACCGTTACAGGAGGACGGTAAAGATTTTAGCAGTCCTTGGTTTCTTTAGTTTGTACTTTAATTTCTAGATCACCTCTCCCTATGAGTGAGCTTGGAGCAGCTTACAATACATTAAACATATGGAAACCATAACACATAAAGGTAAAGGTAAAGGTAAAGGTATCCCCTGTGCAAGCACTGAGTCATGTCTGACCCTTGGGGTGACGCCCTCTAGTGTTTTCGTGGCAGACTCAATACAGGGTGGTTTGCCAGTGCCTTCCCCAGTCATTACCGTTTACCCCCCAGCAAACTGGGTACTCATTTGACTGACCTCGGAAGGATGGAAGGCTGAGTCAACCTTGAGCCGGCTGCTGGGATTGAACTCCCAGCCTCATGGTCAGAGCTTTCAGACTGCATGTCTGCTGCCTTACCACTCTGCGCCACAAGAGAGCACATAAGACACCACAAAATTAACGTATATAGGCCGAGGCACTCAATTTTACCGCAAAATCTGGGAAAACTTATTGACTCGCATATAAGCCGAGGGTGGGAAATGCTCCATTATCACAGACTCTCCCATCTAACCTTCCCCCAACCAATACAGAAAGGTCACAGTGATCCATACAATGGTCACCTCTAGACTGGACCTCTGTAACTTGCTCTGCGCAGGCCTGCCTTTGGCCTTGATCCGGAAACAACAGCTGGTCCAAAACACAGCAGCCAGGGTCCTCACAGCAACACCATGGAGGGCCCACATCTGGCCCATTCTCCAGCAACTACAGTAGTTGCCAGTTGAATTCCAGATCAGGCTAAAGGTTCTGGTAATTACCTTTAAGGCCATACGTGGTCAAGGCCCAGTGAACCTGAGGGACCTCCTCCTTGCCTATGCCCCTCAAAGAGCTTTACGCTCTGCCGCCACCAACCAGCTAATGATCCCTGACCCTAAAGAAGCCCGCCTGGCCTCGACCAGGGCCAGAGCCTTCTCAATTCTGGCCCCCACATGGTGGAGTGAGCTCCCAGAGATCAGGGCCCTGACGGAGCTAAAACAGCTCTGCAGGGCCTGCAAAAGGGCGCTCTTCCACCAGGCATTTGGCTGAGACCGAGCGACCAGCAACATCTCCAGGGCCCCTGCTGCCTCCCTCCTAAAAACCCACCCATGTGTTCTGCTCTGGACCTGTTTGTATTGTTATAGTTTGCACCTATGTTACACTTTAATGTTCATATATTATTTATGTTGTATGAAGATCGTTATGAAAACTAAGTTCGATTAATTGTTTCTACGTTTTACGTGAACCGCCCTGAGCCTCAGGGGAGGGTGGTATACAAATATAAATAAATAAATGTCGGTTGCCGAAACGGAGAATGCCCGTCCCTACCAGGGGGTTGGGCCGGAACCTGTAGGCCAGCATCATCCTCTTGCGGAACGCTTCATACTCATCGTCTTCTTTGGTCAGGTCAGCGGGACGATCGATGCCGAACCCAGCCCCATCCACTGCTGTCACGCCCCTGTTTTAAGACAGAACCAGACTGAGCGTTACCCCGCTAAATCAGTGGTTCCCAAACTTATTCAGGCTGCCGCCCCTTGGCTGCCAGGTCACACGTACGGACAGACACCTCTTTCCTGGTGTTCGGTGTATACAAATTCAAAACACACAATATTGCCTACACTTCCTTTTTGGGTTGTTACGAAGTGGCCATATTTTAGCCTGGGAAAAATATATAAGCTCTTTGTAAAAGTCATTTGTCAAAGCCACTTTGGATCCACACTGGGGAGAAAGACAGATGGGGAAAGAAAGGCAGAGGCAAGCAGTGGGAAACCCTGTGGCCAGGAGCAAGCAGGAGGCTTTTCCAGTCTCCTGGATGGAGACTTTTGGGTAAGGGTTGCCAGCCCTGGGTGAAGAAATTCCTGGAGATCTGGGGTGAAGCGTGGGAAGGACGGAGTCTGAGGAGGGGAAGGGGCTCAGTAGGAATACGGTCCCCTCCAGGCCACCTGCTGAAGCTGCCATTGTCTTTAGGAAGCTAAGCAGGATTGGTCCTGGTCAGCAATGGGATGGGAGGCCACCAAGAAAGACGATGGTCACTACTACTCAGAGGTGGGAAAAGGCAAGCCACCTTGTAATGCCTCCTGCTAGGGAAATGCAGCTGCAGCAGGAAGAGTCAGACTGCTGCCCCCCTACTGCCTCCAAATTCCTCACCAGAACCCTGGATCCTTCCTTTGCCTCCAGTGGGGGCCTACTACCAACTGTGGGAACCCCTACTCTAAATAAATAAACATTTTACTTGTATACCACCCCATCCCTATTTGTACACCAAATCTATAAACTGCCCAGAGCCGTAGGGAAGCAAGATATGAAAATCAAAACCAATAAATGACATTTTAAAACAATACTAAGCAATTAAAACAATAAGTGGCTTCTCTGCCTGTCCGGCAGGGGCAAACGGAGTGAAGATGGGCCAAATGGCACAGAGGCAAGGAGGGAGGGCGTGCTTGCAGGCTGTTTGGCCACCAGAAGGCTGCGGATGCAATCTCCGTGGCTGTCCGCAGAGAGGATTTGGGCAGCAGGGGGCGCATAACGAAACCACAGAACGAGATTCGCACTTGTTGACGGGGTTCTTGATGCCTTGGCCGTCAGACCCGAGACCGTCTCCTTCCTTCCAGCCCATTTTCATCAGCATCTGGTAGCCGATGTTCTCCACTGTCAGCTTGAATTCCTTGTATTCCGAGTAGTCTGGCTCGCGACCCTCCTGTGGAGGAAAAAGGGGGCAAAGGGAGAGAAGGTGTTTAGGATCCACTGGATACAAATGCCCAGACCTCGACAGCTCAAGCTAGACCAGTCTCATCAGATCTTGGCAGCTAAGCCAGGCCAGCCTTAGTTAGTGCTTGGATGGGAGACCACCAAGAATTGCTGGGCCATGGCAAACCACCTCTGTCCCTCTCTTTGCTTTGGAAACTCTACGGGCCCACCCTAAGTCATCTGCCATCGGACAGCACTTTCCACCACCAGATAGGACAGGCCAAGCTGAAGATTTGAAGAAGTGGTGGGTTCTCCTTCTTGGGAAGGAACTTAGGCAGATGGTGAGTGGGTGGGAAGAAGGGAATGTGTCAGTGCTTGGCTCTAATGGCTCTTTCTTGCATGCCCAGGGAAATGCCAATCGTTGCTTTGGGGTCAGGAGGCAAATTTCCTCCAGACCAGGCTGGCCAGGGATTCTTTTTTTTTTTGGAGGGGGGGATCATCTGGACATGGAATTGGGGTCTCTGTAGGTGGGCAGGTGGTTGTGAATTTCTTACATTGGGCAAGGGGGTTAGACTTGATGGCCCTCGAGGGCTCAAACAGGAATGGGTAAGGGGCTGCTGACACCCACCACAACCAACAGGCGGCAGGGTCTAATTTGCCTCTTTCTTTCCAATGCTCAGAACGACATGAGGAGATGAAGAGATCCTACCATCTGCTGATGTGTTATTGCGCTGGGATTTAATTTGCGGCCTTTCCCTCAACGGTACGGGCTAGAAAGCCTGCAATCAAGAAACTGGCTGCATAGCTCAGGGCAATGTACACCAGCCCTTCCCCCTTAGAATCAGGCTCAGCAGCAGAGGATCTGCTTAGCATGCAGAAGGTCCCCTATTCAAATCCCGGCATCTTCACTTCAGGATCAGGTAGTGGGTGATGTAAAAGACTTGACCCTGGAATGCTAGAGAGCAGCTTCCGGACTGACAATACCGACTTGGGTGGGGACGGAGGGTTTGATTCACGACAGGGTGGCTTCATGTGATCTGCTTGACCCCTCGCTGCCCTGTCTCTCAGAAGCTCTTCCACCATACAGGTTTTAAACTCCACCAAAACAAAGCTTGGGGATGCGCAAATAAAGCTTGGGGAGCGGCCTGACACAGCGTGAGGCTGAGCTAAAGCAGCCGCATTTTACCTTCAGCGCTTTGAAGGTCTCCATGAACTTCTCCAGCTCATCTGGTGGCAGGAAGTCTCCGATGAAGTGCTTCCCTCGACCCATCTGTGTCAGCTGCTCTGCCCACTCTGGGGACAATGGAAGGAAGAAGCTGGTTTTTATTACCCTGCTTTTCATTACCCAAAGGAGTCCTACAGCGGCTTACAAACTTCCTCTCCCCAGGTAGGTGAGGTTGAGAGAACCCTAAGAGAACTGCTCTGTGAGAACAGCTCTAAGAGAACTGGGACTGGTTTAAGGTCGCCCACCCGGTTCTCCAGATTAGAGTCCACCGTTCTTTAACTACTACACCATGCTGGTGCTCAAAGGGATTCAACCTGGTCTTTTCAGGCTGCATTGACCCAATTGATTAAAAACTATGACTGGGGAAGGCACTGGCAAACCACCCTGTATTGAGTCTGCCATGAAAACGCTAGAGGGCGTCACCCCAAGGGTCAGACATGACTCGGTGCTTGCACAGGGGATACTTTTACCTTTAAAGATCACTAAATGGGAATGTATGTACATTAATCAGCTTGCGTGAAAGTTATACGGTGGGCCTGCGATTAAGAAAAAGGAACAGACAGAACTATGTCCTGATACAAATATTTGTGCAGCTGCTGGTGGTGATCACAGACTAAGAAGAGGTATTCCCTCTTCCTCTCCATCCCAGGAGGAAAGGCCTTCTTGTAATGCAGCCCCAGCACCCCACAAATATTTCAGGAGGACACTTTCCCCTCTCTCTAGTGCTACAATTAGCCAATGCTCATATTTGTTTTCCAGAGCCAACATGACGGGGTGTCTGGCTCAAAGCAGGACCACACCCATTTCTGAGCCAATAAACCAGGGGCAGTCAAACTGCGGCCCTCCAGATGTCCATGGACCACAATTCCCAGAAGCCCCTGCCAGCAAATGCTGGCAGGGGCTTCTGGGAATTGTAGTCCATGGACATCTGGAGGGCCGCAGTTTGACTACCGCTGCGATAAACCTCACTGAGGGCAGCCCTGGTTGCTTCCGGGAATCCAGAGAACTCAAACCTTGGCCAGACCTGGTTTGAAACGAGGGATCTATTAGCAGAACCAGCAAGAGCTCGTCCGAGGAAGATGGCGGCAGCTTCTCCCCGCCCCAGCCCCTCCCACGCACCGCGTGTCTTGTCCATCTCCATTCGCCGCAACTGGTGCTCCCACGTGCCAAGCTCTGAGTCCACTTCCTCGTCGCTGTCGTAGCCGTGCTGGTGATCCTTAACTGTCTTCTCCCACATGATCTGCATCTCCTGCATGGCCCGCTTGTGCTTCATGATCATGTCATACATCTGCTGCATCTGTGGGAGAGGAAGGAGGCAGCTAAGCAGACTCCAGAGACCCACAAAAAGGAGAAGGCCCAGCTGTTCAACCAGCCCCTTGCTGATACAGATGGCCAAACGGTAGCTCTCCAGGTCTCTGTGGACTACAATTCCCATGAGCCCCTGCCAGTGTTGGCAGGGGCTCATGGGAATTGCCGTCCACTGACATCTGGAGAGCCATCGTTTGGTCACCCCCACTAAGTGATGGTGAGCCTTGTCCTTCAATTGGCTTTTCCTGGAAACAGCACATCTCCCTCTTGCCCTAGGCATTCCACCTGGGTGGCTGGGTTAGACACCCCGCAGCAATTTAAAGACTAACAAAAATGTATTCCAGCTTAGATTTTCATGAATCACAGCTCACTTCACCAGATGAATGCAGTAGATGACTTTTAATAGGGAGAAGTGTAAAATGCTATGATGTTGCATCAGTATAAGATGGGAGATACCCAGCAATAGTCATACACATGAAAGGGACTTAGTTCTGGTAGACAGTAAGTTGGATGTGATCCAACAGTGTGATATGGCAGCTAAGAAGGCTAATGCAATACTAGGCTGCATTGATAGGAACGTAGAGCCTAGAGGGAGGGAAGTTAGAATCCCACCCTATTTCAGACTGGTTAGAGCAAAGGCTTCAAATGACGGGAAAGGAGGTTCCCATTAAATATTAGGAATCTTTTTCTGATGGGGAGGGCTGTCTACAGATGGACTCTGCTGCCTCAGAGTCTCCTTCCTTCACTGGACATTTTTCAGAGGTGATTGGATGGGTGGCAGCTCCTATTTAAACCAGGGTTTGTGAACACGGATGTTGCAACAAGTCCCACCTCAGGATAAAAATCAAACCAGAATATTCCCTACCAAAGACACTTCAAGCTCCAGCAGTCTGGCACTAGGCAAAGCTCTAGTTTGCTGGGGCCAACTGTACTTAGACCTCTCAGCTAAGCGGGACTAGAGCAAACTGGCCAAGATGGGGAGTCATGTTAACCGCCTGAAGCAGCAGAAAAAAACCCAGGTTCCAGGATCACCTTAAAGGCTAACAAAATTGCTGCAGGGTTTGGGCTTTCATGAGTCATTGCTCACTACTTCAGAAAAGAGCTGGAATCCAGCAGGGCCTTAAAAACTAACTAAATCCATGGCGGGGGAGGAGCTGCAGCTCTTTTCTCCTGCTGCAAACAAAAACCCAGTTCATCATAAGGTCTGCTTGAGAATCTCCCCAGCAACGGGCGCCATCTTACCTCCTGCTGTTCCTTCAGCTGTTTCTTCTGCGCATCGGAGAGCTCTGTTACGCCTACAAGGCCGACCGGCTTCCCCTTCTCGTAGCCAAGTCCCTTGAGGTCCTGGACTGAAAGAGGCTGGGTGTTAAAAGGTGTCAAACCTTCTTCCAAGCTGTAGGGTCATCTCCCCTCATCTTCAGCGATTTATGTATTAGGCTCCTATCGGTAACTGATCAGCTCTCTATAGCACATCAATGTACCTCTCCAAGAGGATTTTTTATTGGAGTGGGGAGGGATGTCTTACAAATGTTATTTTATTTTATGTCATAAATCGCATATGGTACTTGGACTGCAAAATCCAGAAAACCAAAGCAGCGTTCCAACTCACACAACCATGACTTAAGGCACCAAGAACGTAAGAAGCCCTGTTTGATCAGGCCAATAGTCCATCTAGTCCAACATCCTCTAGATCAGTGGTCCCCAACCACCGGGCCGTGGCCCGGAGCTGGGCTGCGAAGGCCCTGGCACTGGGCCGCGGCTCCCTCTCCCCGCCCCCCCCCCCGCAGTAAGAAACATCCCAGGCCGCAAGCTTGCGGCCCAGCAAGCTTCTTACTGTGGGGGGGGGGGGGGAGAGGGAAGCAGGGCCTGTCAATCGCCCTCCCTGCTGCCACCGGTCCCCAGCCTGAAAAAGGTTGGGGACCACTACTCTAGATCAGGGGTAGTCAAACTGCGTTTGCTGGCAGGGGCTCATGGGAATTGTAGACCATGATCATCTGGAGGGCCGCAGTTTGACTACCCCTGCTCTAGATGGTCAACAACAGGGCATAAAGGCTGAGACCAGTTACAGCCTCCACTTCGGGACTGTTTAATCTGCGCTTTCCTCCTGTGCAGATGATCCGAGATCTCTGATGTTTACCTCATCTGTCCACTAATGTTACCACAAGCTTGCTTCTGGGGGAGGGGGGACTTGAAAAGGCAGCCAGTCACGTAATCTGGTGCTTTGGGGGGGGGGGGAGTTAACAGTGGGAGGGCAATTTTAAGATCTCCTAGTTCCCCAGGCTTGGAAACCATTTCCAAAGTGAGCAGCTGGTGCCGCCCCAAAGCCTCTGAACCAGTACCCTACTATGCCACCCAATATTCTGCTTAACTGCACACCTCGCAGGTAGCCAAAACCCACTGCCTCCCTCCCAAATTACGATGGCTGCATGTTCTTCAAGGTTTCATCTTCCTGAAAGCAGAGCATCCAAAACCACAATTCTCAGAGGAGACCATTCTGGAAGACGCCAGTTGGGCGCTTGCTTTTTTACCCAATGGTGGCGGCGGCTGCATGGCTGGCTGTCTTTTCATGTCTTCCCCCCCTCCCTCCAGAAAAGGCTGAAGTTGTATGTGAGGAAGGATAGGGAAGGGATTTCGCGTCATCTGCAGAGGCAAAGAATGCAGCCTGAAAAAGACCCCGGGCAGAAGCTGCAACATTGCAATGTACAACAGAGCCAGCTGCGGGGAGGGAAGGGTGACATGACTGAGAGGGGATTTGATAACCATCTTCAAGTATTTAAAAGGCTGCCATACTGAGGATGGAGCAGAGTTCTTCTCTCTTGCTCCGGAGGGACGGACCAGAACCAATGGGATGAAATTATTGCAAAAGAAATTCCATCTAAACATCTGGAAGAAGTTCCTGACAGTTAGAGCGGTTCCTCAGTGGAACAGGCTTCCTCGGGAGGTGGTGGGTTCTCCATATTCGGAGATTTTTAAAAAGAGGCTGGATAGCCATCTGACGGAGAGGCTGATTCTGTGAAGGCTCAAGGGGGTGGCAGGTGACAGTGGATGAGTTATAGGGATGTGAGTGTCCTGCATAGTGCAGAGGGTTGGACTAGATGACCCAGGAGGTCCCTTCCAACTCTATGATCCCATCACAGGCCTCCATGAGAAAAAAAGGGTTTCTGCCACTCTGGGAGTCAGCTGCTCACGTCTGCTGGGATACGAGGACCGTGCCATGAGAATGAGTGGTACAAGTCCGAGGGGAATGGCTGCCTTCCCAAGGGCAGCGGACACTAACCTGACAACGGGGTGGGTGAAGGGTCTTCTGACTGTGCCAGCTCTGGTGGTGGCAGGTCCACCTTCTCTTCCTCGGGGCCCCACCGGCTTTTCCGCTTCTTCTTTGACGCCGCCAACGCCACCGATGCTGGCTTGGGCACTGAGGGGGCTGGTGCTGCAGAGGAACACGGCCCCCCCTCAGGGGGGGCTTTGCGTTTCAGGCTGGGCTCCGGCATCAGCGGCACGCCCTCGGCGTCCTCCTTGGCCTTCCGGAACTCCTCCAGCTTCTGACGGTAATACTTGTAGCCGGGGCTGTTGGGCTCGTACAAAAACCTGGGCGAGTCAGCAAAAAGAAAACAAGACTCAACAAGTGTATCTTTTTGATTTACTGCTCATCGGTTTTGAGAGGCAGTGTGGTGTGATGGATAGAGTCACAACTGGGGTGCTGGGCCACATGGATTGGAAACCTCATCCTGCCATGGAAGCTCCCTTGGTGACCTTGGCCCCGTCACAATCTCCAAGCCGGACATACCACACCGGGATTGTTGTTATACTGTTTTATTCCTCATGATGTACGGCAGGGGTAGTCAAACTGCGGCCCTCCAGATGTCCATGGACTACAATTCCCAGGAGCCCCCTGCCAGCGAATGCTGGCAGGGGGCTCCTGGGAATTGTAGTTCATGGACATCTGGAGGGCCGCAGTTTGACTACCCCTGATGTATGGTTTTAAAATGTTGTCAACCACCCCGAGCTAAGATGTATGGGGTGGTATAAAAATAAAACATTCACTGATTTATATAACTAAAGCCATCAGAAATGCATTTCCTGCCTGCCCATTTCTGTTGCTGACACTCCCACCTCGTGACTTCTATGGCACATGTAAAAATAAACGTCAATCCAGATGTTCTTCCCCTTGAACTGACTAATACCCAAAGGTGAAACATCACATGTCCCACCAAGGGAAGATTAGAACATCAAACAGGCAAGGCAACCTTCTTTATAAGGGAAAAATTATGAGATGAACGCAGGACGCATCAAGCTCAAGTATCTGAGCAAAGTCTTTACCATCAGATCGGATTCCGATTTACTGTGACCAGCTGAGAGACAAAGGGAGAAATGTTGATCTGGTAGACATATATTTGGATTTGCAAAGGGCTTTTGATAAGATCTCTCAGCAAAAAAACCTAAGTTGAATGGTCATGGGATGAGACAGGTGCTCTTGAGCAGGGGTAGTCAACCTGTGGTCCTCCAGATGTTCATGGCCTACAATTCCCATGAGCCCCTGCCAGCAAACGCTGGCAGGGGCTCATGGGAATTGTAGGCCATGAACATCTGGAGGACCACAGGTTGACTACCCCTGCTCCTGAGGACCAAAAGCTAGTTAGGAATCAGAGTCAGAATGAGTGGGCAAATCTTGCAAAGGAGTCTCAGAAGGATTGGGACAGGGGCCAGTGCTGTTCATCGCAAAAAATATTCTGGATGGTGACAACCGAGGCTGACTGTGGAGAACCGTAGGTAGATCCCTGCACACGGGGTGCATGGGCAGCAGTGTGACAAATGAAATTCAGCGTAGGCAAGAAGAAAGTGATGCACTTGGGAAACAAAACAAAAAAAAATCCCACAAGAATGGGGTTAGAACTTGCTGAGACTGAGAGGGAATGATCTTGGGGTTTGTGAGGAAGGACAGGGAAGGGATCTTGTAGTGGATAGCTCAATATCAACCCAGAGTGCAGCAGCAGTGAAAAAGACAAACTCTATGCTGGAGATTATTGTAAAGGAACTGAAAATAATAGAACCATAGAGTTGGAAGGAGCCATACAGGCCATCTATCTTACACCTGGGAAATTTTGAGAGCTTACACCTGGGAAATATTTAAACCCGATATAAGTTTCCCTGGATAATAAATGGTAAACATATAGAACAGGTCAATCACTACAAGTATTTAGGCATAAACTTTACTTATAATAACAGCTGGGCCAACCATAGAGAAAAAACAATCAAATCTGCAAAAGGCCAGTTGTCCCTTTTAGCCAAGTTTTATCATCAAAAAGGCAACAAAAACCTTCAAGCAGCCATTAAAATCTACAATGCCAAAATAATTCCTCAGATACTTTATGGAATCCCAATATGGATGGATGCATTTAATAATAAATTAGAGAACGTCCAATCTTTCTTTTTCAGAAATCTGCTAGGAGTCCCAAACTGTGTGGCCAATCATACACTTGTCGCAGAACTTGGCCAACAGAGTCTAGAAGCCCTTGGTCTTGGTCTCAGTCCTTTAAACACTGGTTAAAAATTCATTTCCATGCTCAAATGGGTAGTTTGTTAATTAACCTTTTGAGTGATCCTTATTCTTTCAGCTGGCTGGGCAATATGTCAAAAAAACTTCAAATTATGGGTCTGGACATCTCATCCCTTAGCATGCAAGATGAAAGGACGATACTAAAACTAATATCACAGAGACTAGAAGATCAGGATACACAGATTCTGGGCTCCTCTAACAACAGTGTATGTTCTCCCTGCTTATGGAATATTTCCTTATCTTACAAATCCATGCCCATGTATCTCCAAATTTTGGAGACACACCAGTTAAGAAGAGCATTTCTAGTAGCTCGCTTAAACATCTTTCCCTCAAATGTCACCCGAGGTAGATTTTTGAAGATCCCTCCTCAAGAGAAATACTGTTTACATGGATGTAGTGTCCCTGACACGTTGTACCATATAATTCTGGTGTGTCCTAAGTTTGAAGTATTTCGTCGCCCGTTAGCTAATTATCTGAAGAAATTGAAATTCAGCTGTGTTTATGAGAAACACTGGATTAAAATGATACTAAATGTGAGGGACACAGCAACTATTATAAAAGTAGCAAAGTTTTTACTGGCAATTTTAAATGAAAATCTTCTACGATAGATTTTATATCTGAAACTGTTTGAAATTTTAACTTTATGCTTTGCAATTTTATGCCAATAAAGGTACTCTGAATCTGAATCTATTTAAACCCTTGAGAACTTCTACCAGGGAAATTTCATTTGCCCTTAGGGTGCTACTGGATTTGATTCTAAGACAGTGGAGAGAGAGAGTGGACCAGGAGGACTTTTCCTCCTTTCCCAAAAATACTAGAATGCAAGGGCATCCAGTGAAACCGATGGGCTTTATATAGTCAGGATGGGCAAAAAGAAATAGTTTTTTACTCAGCGAGGGATCAAATGTGGGAACTCACTGCTGGAGGATGTGCTGATGGCCAAGGGCACATATGGCTTTAAAAGCAGACTCTACCGATCCACGGTATCAGTGGCTGAAGGGCTGTGGTGACTGAAGGGAACTTCTGAATCCCTGAGCCAGGAGGTGATCTCAGGGAAGGGCTTGGCCTCTATGCCCTGCTGCTGGCCCTTCGGAGAAGTTGGCTGGACACTGGGTGAAGCAGGATGTGGCATTCTTAAACCTCAAATTTGGGATTTTAACCTCAAGATGGTGTGAACTATATAAAACAGCTCCTCTCCCTTCCGTGCCCATTTCTCTGGAGAGGCACAGCACCACTTCCACGGTTCCATGATGTTGGAAAAATATTGCAGGGGTTCCTCCCTGGTCAAACGGTTGAAAAAGGAGATTGTCGTGGTTAGACAGGGATCTGGGGAACCTAGGTTTGGCTCCCTGTTCTGCCATAGAAATTAGTGGCGAGACCTTGGGTCGGTCACACTCTCAGCCTATCCTAGCTCTCTGGGTTGTTGTGCAGATAAAATGAAGGGGAAGAGAACGAAGTAAATTACTTTGGTTTCCATTGGAGAAAAAGGCGAGGTGGAAATCAGCAAACAAAACAACAGCCTGAATCAAGGGCACCCCCCCCCCCCGCGATCTAACCCAGTCTGCATTCAACTGGTAGGGGAAGTTTTTGCCAGTGACGCCCACACCCCACCGGAAGGATCTGCCTCGCCCAAAGCCTAGTTTGTTACCTGAAGGACTGGTTCTCTCGGTGATTCTTCAAGGCGACCATTTCCACTACGGGGCCCCCATCTGCCACGAACTTGGCCAGCTTCTCAGCACAGTCCTTGGTGTCTTCGTCCTCTGGGGGTGAAACTTTAAGCACGCTGTCAGTACGGGGCCCCCAACTCACACACCCAACAGCCACAAGCTTAATCTGGCTTTAAGAACTCCCAAGGGGATGGAACAAGGGGAAGGGGGAAGACGTGGGTTTTAATTTCTTTTTTTTTTTCCCTTTTGGTTAAAACAAAACATAAGATTTTATTCCCTAAATGGTCATAAATGTACAGTGCTGAGAACGAGGCAAAGAGAAATCACAACTTGGGGACATGGAACTCATCCTGGGTTCCCGCGATAAGGTTCACTGAGCTGTGCAAAGCCCATTGCGGAAATCAAATCAAAGTAAACTGCGTAGCTACAAAGGTTGGGTTTATCGGAACCGCTCTTTGGGTATTGTTCAGGCAGAAAAGGAAGTCTCTGTCTTCTGTCAACAATGCCCTTTTCCAAAAGAGAGGCATCTGTCTACAGGACTACCCCTGCCCCGGTAATTCCAAATTGAAGAATCCCTCTGGGTTGAATTCCAGACGCAAACCCTTTCCAGCCCTGCAACTACATGATGGACAGCCGTATCATCGGCAGAAAAACCTTTTTGGTTTTTCAAACCTGTCCAACGAGAGAACATTCCCTTGAATTTAACATTTTTGCACAGGGGCCTGCTGGACAACTAAGAACTTCCCTAAGAATTACACCAGGACAGTATGCGGGAGGCGTGGAAACCAGTTTCCACGACTGAACTTCTCATTACAGAATGCTCTTGCTAACTCTCCAAGAGGCCGTCACACAAACCCCAATTTCGAGCGTGTAGCTTTCAAACTAGCAGGCTCTGTGCACAGCAACTGTACGAGAGCTAATGCAGCTTATAATTCTCCAGTTGTCTGAACGCTCATTCTGAGTGGCCCCAAGCCTGCCAACATGTGGTCGGGGCTTGGAGAAAGCTATCAGAGAGGTGGGAAACAAGGCCAGCTCCTGATGTTTAAGGGATAGACACTTATTAGTAAGCGAGAACAGCTTCTGTTTGTTTTGCAGCTTCCTGCATTAGGTCAAAACAGGGTTGCTAAGTCCATTGGAGCTATCAGCAGGGAACTGGGGAATTGCTTTCTGATGCACTGACATCCCCTGGAAATGATGTCGGCAGCGGCGCTCTGGCCTTTGGGCAAAACTCTATGGTAGAATTTGCTTCAAAGCATAGAGTCCTGCCCCGAAACCAGAACTTCTTCTCCATCTACAAGACTTCCGCATGCTGACATCACTTCTGGATGACGCCAGCACTCCATGTTAAAAGACAACGTTCTTGCAGTTTGGAGTGAGTTGGGGGGGGTGCACCCGAAAAACGGGGAACTCCTGCCCAGACCAGAAGACCTGGCAACCCTGGGCCAAGAACATGGTGCAGGACATGAGAAGAAAGCTCCCGAGTAGCACAGAACTCTTAAGTTATGAACCAGGAAGCCAGACTAGGTCTTATCCATTTACAGAGAGGCAAAGCGGCCTAGAGGTTGGGCCTAAGCTGTGTGTTGGGGCACACATCCCTGCCTTACCTTTTTGAGAAGAGGTCCCCTCCACCTCTTGGCCCTTCTTCCATATCTCAGCCAGTTTCTTTCGGTAGTACAGAAACTCCCTGCTGTTCTTATCATGCAAAAACCTGCAAGAAAAGGGAGAAGGAAGTCACACGCGTGAGGGGAAGAGGGGGGGGGGCAGCCAAGCAGCCTGTTGCATTGCTGAGGGACACCCGAGCAGGAAGCAGTGAGAGCCATAAGAAGCCCAACGTTTGGGGCTTGCTGAGCTGACTTCCAAACCGTTCCTAGGTCCATAAACAGTCTAGGCCAGAACCAGCTGGGAAACTGCTTGCCAGTGGGCTTGCTCGTTTGTGTGGCCTAATTGCCAATTTTCTCTAAGGGAGGATGGAACTGTGCGAGAGGGGAACTTGGATGTTATCGGTGATGCTGGCCTTGGGTCAGACTGGCACGAATGATGTCATGTGATCTTGGGGCACAAACCAGTTCCCATACTTTTCCTGGGAAGGGGGGGGGGAAGCTGCCTGTTGTCAGTTGGGAGAGGGGCTTCTAGGGTAATATTGATCAGGGCATTGCTTGCAAAATCAATTTCAGCAAGAATAATCATGAGCTTCATATTGCTATCTCAGTAAACTACTTGTGCTGTTAATGCCAAGTGTGTTCACTGAGAAAGTAGACATGGATCCACAAGATAGCCACAACAAGTCAGGTTATATGTAACTCTAAAACATTTCATGCAAACGCTCTGTCTAGCAGGCTGCCTTTTAGTCAAGCCAGGCTAGGGAGAAGCCTCAACTAGCCCTGCCAACTCACTAAAAACACTTGGCAGGTGCCAGAAAAGGGACTGGCAGGTGCCATGGTCCCCTTGAACACCATATTGGGGACCCCTGCCCTAGGAGAATAACCAAACAATGGGGAGGCTTGAATGGCAACAGCTCGTTCCGGTGCTGTTTTTTGGAAGCTACTCCAATGCTCTGGAATTGGCAGGCTGACTGATGCAAGAACCATCTTCTCTCACCCCTGCTTGCCTTCTGAAGGCGGGTTCTGCACAGAGCACTATTTTTGTCAAAGCCCAAAAAAATGCCTAGCTCAAAAATGTCACGCTGCTGGTTTTAGATGGAGCTGTTGTTCTACGTGCAGATTGTTAATGATCATTCTCGGGCTCAGAAATTTGGAGAGAATATAAATACAGATCAATGGGAAGCATTATGGGTCAATGAACTGAAATTTACTAAATGTAAAATCTTTTTTTTTAATGGTATGTTTTTAGAAGGCATATCGCTCTTAAAGACAGCAAGAGCAACTAAAGGTTACAATGGGAATTGTCAGGATATAAATGCATCATTTTATCATATGCGGTGGACTTGTCAAAAAGAAAGGAAATATTGGATTATGATTCAAAATGAGATGCAAAAGCTTCTGAAAATTAAATTGTATTAGATCCAAAATGTATGTTATTAAATATGGTACCAAATAACATTAGACTGTATAGTGAACTTGTTAAGTATATGGCAACAACTGCAAGGATTCTCTTGGCTAATCAAGATGGGGGGAAAAACACCAGATCTTATGGACAGTCAAATAAAATAGCTGAATATGCAACAATGGCAAAATTTACATATCTGATGCACCACAGACTAACATCAGACTTCAGAAGAAAAGGAGTCCTATCTTTGACTAGACATCAGTAAAATGACATAGACCGAAATAACTGAGTTGTAAATTATAATATTACGGGTCTTTTATTCTCTCTCTTCTTAAAAGCTGCCTTCTAGATAAAGATTTGGTGGGTTGTTTTTCACCTTTGTTTTGTATTATACAGTAGATTCATGTCTTTAAGAAATAATAGTTCTCTAGTATGCCAAATACTACTTTTAAGAGAACCTTTAAAATAAACCACAACTGGTCTGCAGAAGAAAAGGCACGTTAAGGAGTTAACTTTAACACACACATAAAATCTCAAGACTCACGCAAAGGCTGGGTTATCCTTGCAGTCTTCCAGTGCCACCTTCTCCAGATCTGGTCCCCCTTCAGCCACCACCTTGGCTAGCTTCTCCACCACGCGGCGGGTTTTCAGATCCTCTGGGGGTAAAACTTTAAGCACGCTGTCAGTACTGGGGCTCAATTCACACACCCAACAGGCACATTACCTCTAAGAACCACAGCACAAGGCAAGAATCGGTGGGGAGAAGGAGGGGAAAATAGGATGAAATGCTGGAACCACAATGGGAAGCACGTAAGCCTGACACTTTGGGGTGGGGTGGACACAGAACAGGGCGATGCAAAAGCTGCAGGGATCCTACAAGTGAGATACAACCTGTCTCAAGAGAACCAGGCTTTAAAATGCAAATGATTGAAGTTGTGTGTGTATGTCTCATCTTAAAAGCACTTAGATTTTCCGCTGGAAAAGGCTACCCTACCTGATCCCATAACCCTGTATATCCCAAGAAGACCATTAAGATCTTTGAATACTAATATGCTGGTGGTCCCTGGCCCTAAAGAAGTATGTCTGGCCTTGGCCAGGGCCAGGGCCAGGGCCAGGGCCTTTTCAGCCGTGGCCCCAGCCTGGTGGAATATGCTGCCAGCAGTCACTTGGGCCCTGATGGAGCTGTCAAAGTTCCACAGGTCCTGCAAAATGGCACTCTTCCACCAGGTTTATGGTTGAGGCCAAGGACAAATAAATAAAAATAAAGTGGTTCCCCCTCTCCAAAACCCAGGAGTTGGTCCTGCCGTATTACGGGATGGAACCTCAGCACACCGAGAAGGGTGCATGTGCACACACGGGACTGAAACAAGGGCAAAGAGATGCTGGCAGATCAAGGACATCCAACCCTACTTGCTGTGCCCCAGGGGCTACCGGGTGGAGGAAGCAGGACTTTGTCACTCTCCCCACCTCCCTCAGCAGCTGCCTCCCACAAGGCTTTTTCTGACTCTGGAGTTAAGGGGGAGCCACCCAAAAGGGAGAAGTGAAAGACAAAGACCATTCCTCACTTGCTCCATCAAACAAGGCTGTGTATGTGTGGCCATCAGCCAAAATAGGAGCTGAATTTCAACAGGCCTCTCTCTGCGACACCATGCAGTGACATCCCAGTGCCAAAGTCTGCACACTGCTTCCAAAAGGTCTCGAGGGAGAGCCAAATTTCTCAAGACAACTGTGCAACAGAAAACCTTTCTGCTTCCATTATTCCGGACTGGAGGCTCCCTTCCTCAGACAGAGTCCTGGGGTATGGATGTGCTTAACCAAGCCTGTAAAACCAGGAATGTGGCCAGCTCTACCCTGGAAGGAAGATCTCCCATGAGCCTGTTGCCTCAAGCTCTATGAAAGAACATGGAATAGATACGTAATAAGCATACCTAAAGGACCACCTATCCCTTATGAAACTGCATGGCCTCTACAGTCAGGTCCTGCTTCAGGTGTTCCTGCTTGCTGAGGTTAGATGAATGGCAACCTGGGACAGAGCATGGCCTTCTCAGTCGTGGCCGCAAAATCTGCCAGTGGATGAAGACTTTTTTCAATTCCGTTTGGCATTCCCTCAATGATTCCTCTCTTCCTCACCCAAATCTGTTAGCGCTGCCTTTATTGATCTCTTTTTAAAAACTGTTTTAATGGTGTATGTGTGTGTGTATGTTGTTAGGGGGGGTTGATCTTAATGGTTTTACAGTGTACAGTGGTTTTACGGTTTGCCACCTTGGCGACCCTTGTAAGGGCAGAAAGGTGGGATGCAAATTCTGTTTATTTAAACAGATCAAGACGGGAAGCCCTCGCAGTAGGAAACAACAAGAGCCCAGTGGCACCTTCCGGTCTTACCAAATTTGTGGCAAAGGATGAGCGCTCAGGAGTCCAGATATCTAAAGAAGTGAGCAGGTCCTTACAAAAACCCATTCCCTGCCATAAATTTGGTTACCCATGCAGGTGCTAGAATCCCTCTTTTCTAATGTAAATAAATGATTGAATAAAGAATAGAATGGCAACGCAAGCTCTACTTTGTACGCAGGAGAGGAGAGACAGAGATGCAACCACCTGATCTTGGCAGCAGCTGCACATTCAAGGCCACCTCCCACTACGGGACGATTCACTTGGTTGTGTGCACAGTGGATGCAAACCCTCTCTATGAGTGACCTGCATAGTGCAGGGGGGGTGGACTAGATGACCCAGGAGATCCCTTCCAACTCTATGATTCTTCACTTGCTGCTTCTCTCTCCCCTCTGCTGTCCGTTCTGCACCAGGCTCAAGAGACAGCGGGCCGCTGTCTGTGGCCATTCGCTTCCCACTCCTCCTGCAGCCCCCTGCAGAACGGAAGGCTTGGTAGGTGAGAGGACGATACTGCTTCTCGGCCCACGGACTTACTTTTGATCTCCAACCACTGCTCGTAGTCGTCTTCGTCCTCCTCGTCTGGGGATTGGAAAACACTCAGGCGGTTGGTCACGGGCGTCTGCTTAGAATGGGTGTAGTTCTTCACTTGGCTCAGCATGCTACTGACACTCAAGTTCGGGCGCTTCCCAGACAAGACGGGCTTCTTCACGGGGCCGGAAGCTGGCGAGTTTGTTGTGGAGGCTTCGGTGGAGCTGGAGGAAGCATCTGGAGGGCAAAAGGCAGGAGGGAATAACACCAGCTTCTATGGAGCCATGAAACAGGGGCTCTGAGGTCCCCAGTGTCCTAGAAGGTGGAATCCACCGCTTGTGGATGTGATACAGAAATATACAGCTTTAAAAGACTATTAGATAGGTCAGTGGAGGATAAGTCAACCAGTGGCAGCTTGCCATTATGACTTAGAGCAGTGGTCCCCAACCTTTTTATCACCAGGGACCGGTCAACGCTTGACAATTTTACTGAGGCCCAGGGGGAGCAGTCTTTTGCCGAGGGATGTCACCGCTGCCTGAGCCCCTGCTCCGCTTGCTTTCCCACGAGCGCCCCTGACTTCCCACCGCCCGCTGGGGGGTGCTGCCAGCAGCAGCTGTATAGTGCCATGCCGAGGGGGAGGCCCAGCAGCTGGGTAGGAGGATGAGGAGCTGTAGTTCGGTACCGAGTGATCCCCGGACCGGTCCCGGTCCCCGGACCAGGGGTTGGGGAATGCTGACTTAGAGGAACCTCCGCATTCAGAGGCACTAATCCTCAGAATCCCAGAGCCAGGAGGCAACATCAGGTGTGCCCTGTTGTCAGCCATCCAGTGGAACTGGCTGGCCGCTGTGTGAGACAGGATGCTGGACTGGATGGCCCACGAGTCCGATCCAGCAGGCCTTTTCTGAATTTCCAAAATCAACACAGTTGTGTGCACCTTGGGAACATTTAAGCCAATATACATGCTTGCAACCTCACTTCTGGGCGAATAATATTACTTTATTATTATCGACCAGACCGAGTTCATATCATTAAGGAATACCAAGAACACGGGTGTTCAATGCTTTTCGTCTGACGTGCCACATATAAATTTAAGATTTACAGCGTTAGGATTGTCAAGGCAGCCCCCTCCTGACCAGTCTCCTACATCCTAAGCATCCTGAACTCATCAATGAACCCAGAAAGGTATCAAGGGATGTTGGCAGAACACCTGAACTGAGGTATTTTTTTATAATACCACGAAACAAAGCCCCAGAGCTTGACGAGAGTCACTTTAACGTACTGCAGGGATCCCCAATGGAATTCTAACACAGTGGGATAAGCTTAGCTACAAAATGGCTGCCACAAACGGCTGCTACAGGGAGTGGAGCCAGCCATTCAGGAAAGCCTGGGTGCATGGGAGAAGAAGGGGAATTTTAAAAAATATAATGGGAAAGAGGATTGCGAGAGGTAAAAACAACACTTGAGCAGCAGCTGACTCTCAAAACAGTGTTGTTTTGATCGTAGCCAATAAGAAGCTCTGCTAGGTAAGAGCCCTCTGGGCCACACCCACTTCCTAATAACCACTTGGTGAGCATTTTGTTTGGGATCCATGGCACAGTACGTAGAATGGTGGGATAGGATCCCTGGGCTACCATGGAAGCTTGCTGGGTGACCTTGGACTTAGCACAAGCTCTCAGCCAGGTCTACCTCACAGGGTTGCTGTTACGAGAAACTAGACCTACCTTTCCCAGATTTCTCCTTCTGCAGCTTGAGGAACTGTTGGAGGAAGCTCCCATCATTAGCAAACTTGTTCGAGACGCTGCTTTCGCCGTCGCCACTGTCGTCACTGGAATGTAAACAGGCAAACCTTTGACGCTCAGAGCGCTCGGAGGCAAGTCACAAATTTGAGGTCAAAGACGTTTCCTGAAATCCTGACAGCTGAGGCCTGGGCTCACATGGGCAAGACAATGAAGCATAAAATTAAAATGAAGCCATATCAGAATACAGACAGGAGGGTCTCCTTTTATAAGCAGATCCTACAAATGGGGCAGGGGGAGGAAGTACAGCAAGCAAAGGAAGGGGGGGGCTTTTCACCCTGCTGCGCTAATTTTCTATCTGCTTGTGGCATTTTCAAAGGCAAAGAACCCTCCAAAGCTGAAACCAATTATAGTTTGAGGTAGCTCCACAGGTACCACCTGAGAGCTCCGCCCCCTCATTCCGTTCCATGCAGAAATTGGGTCTTAAGGTTTGACAACCATGGACACAGCAAACCCTCTAAAGTTCCAAAGGTTTATTTAAGAGTCCCAAAAGCTATAATTGGATGAGATCCTCATACGTTGCCAGCTCTAGACACTTGTGTGCCTTCCAACTGGAAGGCCATCAAAGAAGAACAGCTTTGTCCGGGGGGGGGGGTGCACTTGGAAAGAAACTCTGCACTGAGAGGAGCAACAAGACTACACCTCCCAGGTGGGGGGGGGAATGTTGAACGCAGCGGGGGGGGGGGATCAGAGCAGCGAATTATTCAGAGGCATAGCAGGCATCTTCTGTGGTCAGCCGTCAGCGCTATTGGGAAGCGTTGACTTTTTAATTCATTTGTCGAGGCAGGCCGGCAGGCGATTTGTGGATTACCAGTTTGAGGGCTAAGCTAAATCCATCCAGTGACCTTTGAGGCTAAACTGAGATCGGGCTGGAAGGAGGGGAGTGTCTCAATCGAGCCTTGCACGTAAGCAAGAAGATAGCACATATGATTTTCAAGCCAAAGAAACCAACTCTTTAAGGGTGGAAATCAATTAAAGTGCACGTGGACTTGACAGGTTTCTTTGGTCGGAAATGGGAAACTGCAGTGGATGGTCTTATAAGTCTGATGCAGTTACTTCTGTGGAACCTGCCTGCACAAGAGCAATCTATCTTCCAATGTCAGAAAGCAGGCTGTAGAAAAGGAGCTCGTTTTCTTATACCTCACTTTTCACTACCCACAGGAGTCCCAAAACAACTCATAAATACCTTTTCCTTCCTCTCCCCACAACCTCACCTGGAGAGGTAGGTGGGGCGGAGAGAACTTGACTGGCCCAAGGAGGAGTGGCTGCATGTGGAAAGAGAGCGGGGAATTCATGCAGTGACCCATGCAACAGTCACTATACTTCTGCAACTCGCTCTATGCAGGCCTTCCCTTGTCTCTGACCCAGAAATTGCAATTCGTACAAAATAAAGCTGCTACGGTCCTCATGAAGTCATCTTGGAGGGCCCGTGTTCAGCCTATGCTGAGGCAGCTGCATTGGTTATCAGTTAGCTTCCGGATCACGTTGAAGAAAGAAGAAGAGTCCCTTCTTATATGCCACTTTTCTCCACCTGAAGAAGGCTCCAAGCGGCTTACATTTGCCTTCCCTTTCCTCTCCCCACAACAGACACCCTGTGAGGTGGGTGAGGCTGAGAGAGCCCTGATATCACTGCTCGGTCAGAACAGCTTTATCAGTGTCGTGGCAAGCCCAAGGTCACCCAGCTGGCTGCATGTGGGGGAGTGCAGAATCGAACCTGGCTCACCAGATTAGAAGTCCACACTCCTAACCACTACACCAAACTGCCTCTCAAGGTTAAGGCTATACATGGCCTGGGTTCCATTTATCTGAGGGACCGCTTATCTCCTTATGCCCCCCATAGGGCTTGACGCTACAGGTATGAATCTGCTGGTCATCTTTGGCCATTGGGAGGCATGACTAACCTCGACTAGGGCCAGGGCCTTATCGGTCCTGGCCCCGACCTGGTGGAATGAGCTCCTGGAAAAGCTGAGGGCCCTGACGAAGCTATCAGTGTTCCGCAGGGCCTGTAAGATGGGACTGTTCTGCCAGGTGTTTGGTTGAGGCCAGGCTAGGAAGATCATGTCCCTCTCTTCCTACGCCAGACACCGCCAGTGAACATCCTCCGGGTCAACGATGACTGCTAAGGTAGGGTTGAAGAGATGGCATGGGTGACGCTGCAGATTGTTGTGTTAGATTTTTTGCCGCCATTATGGGTTTATATATTGGGGATTTATGTGGTTTTAATGTTTTTATGTAAACTGCCACAAGCCAGCCGGGCCAAGAGTGGCGGTCAATAAATATAATGACAATAATGATAATAATAAAGCTAGTTCTCCAGATGAGAGGCCACTGTTCCTAATCTCTGAAACTCTCCTCAGTGGTTAAATCGAACAGAAGATATACAGAGGTAACTGTAAAATATTTTTAACGTGTGACTGTTAACTTAATATGTGAACTGAATGCTATTTATCATTGTGTTTTATCATTCATGTTACCGCCCTGAGCCTGACGAGAAGGGCGGGCTGGAAAAATAAATTTTAAATAAAAATAAATCATCGTGGTGGCAGTTCACCGGCTCTGCTGGACAGGCAACTGTTACTGGCCCTAGGGAGGCACGCCTGGCCTCGACCAGGGCCAGGGCCTTTTCGGTCCTGGCCCCTGCCTGGTGGAATGAGCTCCCGGGAGAGCTGATGGCCCTGCGAGATCTTCCATCGTTCCGCAGGGCCTGCAAGACGGAGCTCTTCCGCCAGGTTTATGGTTGAGGCCAAGGCTAACATGTATGCCCCCCCCCCGGGACCTGGAATTAGGATTGGGGATGGGACCATCAGTATCCCCTCTCCACCTGCTAGTAGGGGGAGGGAGAAGTTGAGACGATCTTGCTATGTTAGCTTGCTAACTATTAATTGGGGGATTTTAATGGATTTTATGGGGTTTTAGAATGTTGTAACCCGCCACGAGCCGCAAGAGAGTGGCGGGCAATAAATCGCATAATAATAATAATAATAATAATAATAATAATAATAATAATAATAATAATAATAATAATAATAATAATATTTGCCCTTTGCTCTATTGAGATGCACAGTAGGTCTCTCAGCCCCACAACAAGAAGGGCAATACTGAGCTGTCATACAAAGGTATCCTAGAGATTACATGATAAAATGTATGAACTATTGGTGGTCCCCAACCACCGGGACACGGCCCGGTGCCAGTCCGCAGCTCCCTCTCCCCACCCCCCCACCCCCCGCAGTAAGAAACTTCCCAAAAGCGGCCGATTAGCTTGCGGCCTGGCAAGCTTCTTTTTGTGTGTGTGGGGGGAAGCAGGGCCAGGCATGCACGTTTGCAGCCGCGCATGCCGCATACGTGGCTGTGCATGCACGGCCGGACAATCACCCTCCCCACCGCCTCTGGTTCGCAGCCTTAAAAAGGTTGCGGACCATACCAGAGCAAAAGTAATACCTGCAGGGTTGTTAAAAACATCATGAAAAGGAATCTGTCCATACCATAAATAAAGGTTGAGAGGGACGGTGGGAGGAGTTGGGACTCATCGCCTACCTGATTGGGCCCCTGGGGAGTCACTCGCCCCGGAGCACCTATCAAGCAGGAAATGGCCCACCCCTAACTCCCTCCACCTCCCTGACTGGCCCTCAGGGAGTGCACTCGCCCCCCAGAAGACCAATAATTTAGGATCGGGGACATCCTCCTCCCACCTCCCTGCCCCCAATTCAATAGTGAGCAGGATGGGAGGGACACCTGCCACCAGCTCCTTTCCCAAGACCTCGCGGGGGGGGGGGGAAGGGGGGCTGATGCCTCCATCCTGTCCGCTTTTAAAGTGGGCTTAACGACTAGTGCAAGTATAACAACAAAACCCCTGTCAAGTTGATAAATTTTGATAAACAGGACCAGAGAAACATCAGAGCAGCATGTCTTCCCCCATTCAATATTGGTTACATCAGAAAAGCAGCAATCAGGTTTCACCGTCCAGACGCACTCGCTGTTCTGTGCCGACTGCTGACTGGCCGATTGGCTGCGTTTGGCCATCTTGGCCTCAATCTCGCGCTTCTTCTGGGCAATCAGCTTCTCCTGATGGAGGATGTTCACGTTGGCCTTCACCGACTTGGGCGTCGTGACTCCAAACCACCGGCTGGCTTTACCTGGTCGGAGGAAGGAAAGGCGGGAAAGGATTATGAGCAGGGATCACGAGGTTTGAGCCACAGGATGCACATAAGGCTGCAGACCATTGCCCTGGACCACTGACCGTGATTAGCCACGGCTACCTGAGCTTAACTGAAGCGGCCATGGAATCAAAGCAGAGGACTTAGAAGCACACATGAACAGCTAGTCTATGCCACAGCTGTCGCAGCAAGATTACCTCCAATGGAACATAAGGACATAAGAAAAGCCCTGTTGGGTCACACTAATGGCCCACTGAATCCAACACCCTGAGTCATATGGTGGCCAATAGCCATCAGGAGGTCCACCAATGAGGCCAGGCACCCTCCCACCATTGCCTCCCGAGCACCAAGAATGCAGAGCATTGTTGCCATAGACATAGTGAATCCGTCCATCCCTTGTGACTACTAAGCCACCTCTGCTCCATATGTTTATCCAGTCCCTGTCTATTCCTGTAGCTGAGAGTTCCATGGTCACAGTTTTCACTTCCCTCTTAGGCAGGGCATCAGCAGCACATGGTAGTGTTTTTGCATCTCATGCACCTCAAAGCACGGCCTGCTGTACCCACCTTTCTTGCCTTCTTCTTTCCTTTCTTGCTTTCTTTCTAAGCAAGAATCAACCTCATCCATTAAACAGTCTACTGCATCTACTTGTTATTTTCAGTGCTGTTCTGGTCTCATTATTAACTGTAAATAAATATTCAGCCATTCAACCTCACCCAGGAGGCAGAGACTGATATACTATTCAAACCAAACTGGAAACAAGGAGGTATGTTTTTTGGTATCTACTAGAGACTGCAGCAAAGAAATTAAAAGACGCTTGCTCCTGGGGAGGAAAGCTATGGAAAATCTAGACAGCATCCTAAAAAGCAGAGACATCACCCTGCCAATTAAAATGAGTCCAGTCAAGGCTATGGTCTTCCCAGTTGCAATGTATGGCTGTGAAAGTTGGACTATAAGGAAGGCCAAGCGTCAAAGAAATGAGGCTTTTGAACTCTGGTGCTGGAGAAGACTCTTGCGAGTCCCTTGGACTGCAAGGCAAACAAACCAGTCAGTCCTAGAGGAGATCAGCCCTGACTGCTCCTTAGAAGGCCAGATCCTGAAGATGAAACTCAAATAATTTGGCCACCTCATGAGAAGGAAGGACTCCCTGGAGAAGAGCCTAATGCTGGGAGCGATAGAGGGCAAAAGAAGAAGGGAACGACAGAGAATGAGGTGGCTAGATGGAGTCACTGAAGCAGTCGGTACAAACTTAAATGGACTCCGGGGAATGGTAGAGGACAGGAAGGCCTGGAGGATCATTGTCCATGGGGTCGCGATGGGTCGAACACGACTTCTCAATTAACAAGTACAATTCACATATTCTTCACTCACAGTCCCCCCAAAACCTAGGCAAAGTGGCCCAACTACACCTCTGCTCCAAGTTTGTCCAGTCCCTTCTTGAAGCTGTCTATGCTTGTAGTTCCCACGGCTTTCTGCATCAGTGAATCACATCTCCTTAGTCTATATCCTTGGGTTTGACCAATGTTCCTGGTATGATACCAACAGAAGCATCCACCTTACTTTCCCTTCCTTTTGTAAGCCCCATATTTTATATTTTTTTTACATATGACATCTGTGTGTTATATTCTTAGTTGCCACAAGCCAATTGGAAAGAGCTAGACAAATCACATCATCATCATCAGACAAATAAGGATTGCATTTGGTTAGGACTGGGTCATTCCAGATATTGATTTCCCTTCCCTTTTTTCTTAGCTTCTGCGTAAGGTAGCGATCCCCAACCTGTGGGCCGTGGACCACATGTGGTCCTTCGACTAATTGGCAGGTCGCCTTCTCTCCCCCCCCCCCGGCCCTTTACTTCATCCCCCCCAGCCCTTTACAACACACTTCATTACAACACACTTCATTGTTGTGGCGTGTCTGTATCTTATTTTCAAGGGATGTTTAAACATTACCATGATGATCAGAGAGCGTTAGGGCAGTGGTTGAGAGTAGAGAACTACCCCCCCCCCACAGGGCCTCAGTAAAAGGCGTTGAGTGGTCCCCGGTGAGTGGTCCCTGGCGTTGGGTGGTCCCCGGTGATAAAAAGGTTGGGGACCACTGGCGTAAGGGATTCCCAACCAATGTTTCGTGTGACCCTGGTCTATATTATTAGTCTATATAAATTTGGTAAGTTTAGTATTTGCTTTGTCAGTTTGATGGGTATGTTTTCAAAAAGGAAAAGAACTCTGGGAATAATCATTTTTACAGTTACTGAACCAAAGTTGTTGTAATATTGAACACCTACCATTCTGTTTTAATTCCCAGATTCCAACATATAGATTTCAATATGTTCCCTATATAGATCTTTATATGTCTAACTGCCATTGTTGCTCATTTAAAACCGTAAACAGCCTTAATTCTGTTTTTTTCAAGAAAACCATCAATATTAATTCCAATTAAATTCCTTTTTTCCTATATACAGTGTCCAGAAATAGTGCTACATCTGTCAACATGTTCTAGTGTCTAATTAATCATAGAATCATAGAATCATAGAGTTGGAGGGACCTCCTGGGTCATTTAGTCCAACCCCCTACACTATGCAGGACACTCACAACCCTATCGCTCATCCACTGTAACCTGCCACCCCCTTGAGCCTTCACAGAATCTTCCGGAACAGATAAGAAAAATATCACCTGCACATGGACTTATATTTAAATTATTTCCAGTTAGCTCTACACTTCTGATATCTTGCACCTACTTAGAGATGGGAAGCCCCACCCATCCCAAATTCCACCCTGAAAAAAAGTGGGAGAGGGAATGGATTATGAAATGTTTTCCTTTACAGTGATAATTATTACAAAATCAGAGTCCAGTAGCACTTTTAAGACCAACAATGATTTATTCAAGCCGTGAGATTTCAAGTGCTTGGACTCTTCCTTCAGCTTAACCGAAGGACCACCCACCCCCATACAAACCTACTCATCCACTTTGTTAATCTCCTGAGGCCCTTGTTTCAGGTGTACATTAGGCAGCATCCAAACTCTGGAACTCTTCCCAGATGGCAAAGCCTTTTTCCTATCATGTGGCAATTCCTCCATGATTTCTCCTTTCTGCCTTTGTTCTTATGTTTTCATATACACATTTTAACCTAGGTTGTGGTTATTGTTTTGATACATGTTTTAATTTGGTTTGAATTGTTTTATTATGCTTTTAACTGTTAGCAGCTCTGATGGCCCTGATGAGGATAGAAATGTGGAGTATACATTTTGTAAATAAATAACACTTTTGTTTTTAGACTTCTCTGTGGAGCAACGGCAATTTACGATCCCATCACAGCCCACAACCAGTGAGCTATCAGCAACATAAGATATAGGGCATACAAACAACTTTGAAAGATATGCGAGTGAGAATTCCTCTGTGCAGTGAACTACACACTCCTGTTAAGCCTAACCTGGCAGTGTCAAACTTGTACATAGATAAAAGATTATAAGTAGTCCAATCAATCAAGTTATAATAATAGCTTTTCGTAACCAGGCAACCGTAAGCATTGTAAGAAAGCAGGATCTCAAGTTCTACACTACAGAACTAAGCTGTCTATTTTAAGGTATCTTGGATACAGTCCTTATCCTCTTAACCAAATTTATTTTTCTGTTGTTCTTCCTCCTTCTTCCAGAGATCCTAGCCTTTTCACCCCATCCCACTCTGCAAGGCTGAGAGCAAGCAAGTGGCCCAAGGTCCAGCAGGAAAGTCGATGGCCACTTAGAGATCTGAATCCTACTATAAAGTCAACATTTTAATCATTACACCTGACTCCCAATTTTTCAAACTTGTATATAAATTCTACTTCAACAACAATTTCCCCTTTTCTGGCACTCTCCCCATGAAAGCCATAGCTATAATAAACATTTTAGCCTCTAAGGTGCCAGAAGAGTACTTGCCAGTGTGGGAAAAGAATAGAAAAGGCAAAATTCAACAGGTCTATGGTCATACCATGTGCAACATTAAGACTGTACATAGAACACTGCAGACTTGGATTGTTGTAGTGTTGTTTTTAATCTTCTTAATATGCACACAATAATTAATATGCACATAATAAACATTTGTAATTTATTTATAATCTATTGTGTTGCTCAAACTTTGAGTTCCTGACTTGTTCTCCCTCTGAAAGCTAAAGCCATAATAAATATTTGAGCCTCTAAATTGACAAGAGATTACTTGTTTGTTACATTTCTACACCACCCTCCCTTACAGCTCAGTGCGGTTTACAATAGAAGTTTATAATTCATAAAGTACACAGAATAATATTTATATTTTAATTTTAACAGATTTTGTTGCTCAACCCTTGGGTTCCTGACTTGCTCTCCCTTTGAAAGCTGAAGCCATAACAAACATTTGAGCCTCTAAGTTGATAAGAGATTACTCGCCTGTGCAGGAAAGGGATAAAAATGGCAAAAGACGTTTGGTCTGGGGTCATACCCCGTACAACCATGAAGACTGTACATGCAACATTGCACAGACTCAGTCAGACTGTTACCTTTTGGCGTGGTCTGAAATCTTCTAAATGTCTACCTAACAATACATCTTTGTATTTTAACATTGTGGGTTCCTGACTTTGCTCATCCCTTTGAAAAACAAAACCATAATAAACATTTGAGCCTGTAAGGTGCCAGGAGATGATTAGCCTGCGTGGAAAGGAACGAAAGAGGCCGAGAAAAACTTGTAGCAGAGAAGAGCACAGGCCAGGGCGGAGAGGAGGGAGGATGGTGCGTGGCCGGGAGGATCAATAGACAAGCGCCCCATTTGCAGGATTAGCCCATAAACCGGCCGAGGGAGGTTTAAGAGGGCCAGGGGGGGCAGCTGCCTGGCGAAAACGGGCTGAGTTAAGCAGGTGAGACTCACCTGGCGCATCTCGACTGTTGTCCATGGCTCCAAAATAATGACCCCCACCAGCCCACAATGCACCGCGCACCAGTCTCTTCCTGTCCTGCGCTGTTCCCCTCCGTCTTTGAGGAGAGGCCGCCGCGGCGGATTCTGGGGGAATGGAGAGGCAAAGGCTGCTGGGAGTTGTAGTTCGGCTTTCGGGACGCAGGGAAGGAAACAAGCGGCCGGCGTCTCATCCTTCCGGTTTTCTGCGATTCTGTTTTGTTTTTTTGCAGCGGATCGTGCTCATCGCGACTTCTCCTGCACGGGCGCTGTCCCGGGTAGTGCTGAGGAGTAAGGGAGCAGAAAGGCTCGGACTGCCTTTCCCACCTCGTGTTTTCGCAAAGAGCAGAGGCCATGTCTTGCCTTTGCAGTAGAAACCCTTGAGTCCAGTGGCATCTAAAAGGCCAGTGATATTATTAACAAAGTTATTTCCAATCACACCTGTGGCACCTCAAGAACACGACATTACTGACAGCATTATTTCAAATCACACTACTAAGTATATCATAGGAATATTGGAATACTTTACAACAAAGTTTTGATCTATCTATCTATCTATCTATCTATCTATCTATCTATCTATCTATCTATCTATCTATCTATCTATCTATCTATCTATCTATCTATCTAACTATCTATCTAAAGTTGACCAGATTTCAACATTGGTAAAGCGGGACACCATTGACTGGCGGGGTTCTTGATTAAAAATTTGGTCTATATGGAGCAACAAAGTTTAATAGAACGCATAGAACATAAAAATAGTAATGTAATATATACATATTTTTAATTCCAACATAAGTACAATTTGCCAGGTGCCCCCAGATGTCCCTCCAAAAGTGGGACAATCTGGTCACCTTTGTCTGTCTGTCTGTCTGTCTGTCTGTCTGTCTATCTATCTATCTATCTATCTATCTATCTATCTATCTATCTATCTATCCCAGTGGCTGGCTGGCTTTTTCCCTTCATTCCTTGTCACAAATGGTTAATCATTTCCCCCGTTCCTTCCTCAAGTCAATGGTTAATAGTTTATTTTCCTTCCCACCCTTAGTCATAAATGGTTAATAATAGCATTTATGTATGTATGTATGTATGTATGTATGTATGTATGTATGTATGTATGTATTTATTTATTTATTTATTTATTATTTTGCCCTGTCTCAAGTGACTCAGCACTGATCACATCATTTTAAAAATCCATACAATATAAATACCAGTTCATACGTAGTTTACATTAAAATTCAAAGTACAATCTATAACACTGTTGCTCATAAAATCCCAGTTTGGGACTTGGGAGAGCATGGTATAAATTTGCTAGTTTGGTGTACATTTGCTAGATTAGGTGCAGGAAAGGAGGGCTAGAGATTAGATATTAACTCTTACCGGGCCTTGACTGTATGCTTGGTGGAACAGTTCTTCCTTGGAAGGCCTGTGGAATACTTGTAGGTCCCGCAGGGCTCTGCTCTCCTTTGGCAGAGTATTCCACCAGGTCGGAGCCAGTCTTTCTCTTTAACACCAGCAAAGTGCTTTTCAAGGTATAAGCTTATACTAGCCTTTCTCAACTCTTTTCCCATTGAGAAATCCCTGAAACATTCTTCAGGCGTTGAGAAACCCCAGAAGTGGCGCAATCATGCCCAATATGTTTGGGAAGCAGAGCTGTGAACAGTCAGGGCCCTCTCCTTCCCACCCCCTCTAGGCCATCATTGGCCATTTTGGGAGGAGGGGGGAGGGTCAACATGACCAGATATGGTCATATCAACCGATAAATGTTTAACAAATTAAAAAATATATATCAAGAATTAATTAACTTCCTTTGATTCAGGAAACCCTTCTAGGGCTGTCAAGAAACCCCAGGGTTTCATGAAACCCCGATTGAGATAGCCTGGCTTATACTTTTAATAAAACTATACCTTGAATAAAATGTTGTTGGGTCTTAAAGGTACCACTGGATTCACACTTTGTTCTGCTGCTTCAGACTAACACACCTATCCACCTGAATCTATTATCATTATTATTGTTATTGTTATATTTATATTTATTTCCCGCTACTCTTGGCAAGCCGGCTCATGGCAGGTTACAGAATAAAATATACTCCCCTAATCTAGCTTCTGTAGAATGTATGTAAAGAAACTGCATCTCCCATCAGGCACATCATAGGGAGAAAAATATAAACAATAGCTATTGGATTTTATTGTTAATATATAATTTGTTTAAAATTTAATGCTGCTGATAATTTCTACAATTATTACTGGGATTAATAATACTAATTGATATTTGTATTTGTATGGTTCTCTCTGTGTACCCATTGTACCAACTTGGCTACTATATATGTGTGTGTGTGTGTGTGTGTGTATGTATGTATGTATGTATGTATGTATGTATGTGAGCCTCTTGTGGCACAGGGTGGTAAGGCAGCCAACACACTGTCTGAAGCACTGACCATGAGGCTGGGAGTTCGATCCCAGCAGCCGGCTCAAGGTTGACTCAGCCTTCCATCCTTCTGAGGTCGGTAAAATGAGTACCCAGCTTGCTTGCTGGGGGGTAAACGGTAATGACTGGGGAAGGCACTGGCAAACCACCCTGTATTGAGTCTGCCAAGAAAACGCTAGAGAAGTGGTCCCCAACCCCCGATCCGTGGACCGGTATTGGTCCATTGATCAGTCGGTACCAGGCTCCTCCTCGTCCTCCTCCTCAGCTGCTGCCTCGGGAGCTGCCCTGCCACTCTGCCGCCGGCTCACTTTTGTTGCTCTCCAGCGGCTGTCATAGCTGGGGCTCCCCCTCAACATGGCACTGCGCAGCTGCTGCTGGCAAGCGCCCCCCAGTGGGCGGCGGGAAGTCAGGGGCATGGTGGGAAAGCAAGTGGAGCAGGGGCTCAGGCGGCAAAGGCGATGTCCCTCAGCAAAAGACCCCCCCCCAGGCCTCAGTAAAATTGTAAAGCGTTGACCGGTCCCCGGTGATAAAAAGGTTGGGGACCACTGAGCTAGAGGGCATCACTCCAAGGGTCAGACATGACTGGGGATACCTTTTCCCCACAGGGGATACCTTTTCCTTTATATATATGTATATACACATACCTATATGTAATTTAGATATATTATAGCCTGTATGTAACTTTGCCATACAATAAATAATTACTATTATGTTTGTTACTTCATTATTTGACATAACATTAGTAATAAAAATAGCTGACCTTAATTTGAATCAAATGGCACCTTTACAACCAACAAAGTTTTATTCAAGGTATAAACTTTTGTGTGCAAGCAGACTACCTCAGATATAGATTGACCTTATTATGTGTTCTGTTTCCTATTCCAGACGTATTGCCGTTTTATTTTGCAATGCCCAATGGCACCTTAAGAACTACCACATTTTTTGCAGCAGAACCTTTTGGGAGCCCAGCTGGGAGATCTCCAGAGAAAGAGAGTAGACTTGACAAATATTTTTTGTTTATTAATTAAATTTCTATGCTGCTTTCCCCTGGGGCCCAGAATGGCTTACAACATATCAATACATTCCAATTAAAACATTGAATTAAAACCAATATATATATATTCAAACCCAGGAGCTCCCGTCCTCTCTCCGATGGGAGGGAGGGGGAATAAAGTGCTCGGCTGGTACAGACTATATGGCATATGGATGTTATCATATATATATATATGTAGGGACACCAGTTATTGTTGGTGTTCTAGAGTCCAGTAGCAGCAGAAAAGTTTTATTCAAGGTATGAGATTTTGTGTGTATGCACACTTCCTCAGATAATGAAATCATCAAAGTACATATATAAGGAGAGAGTAAATGAGCAGTAAATTATTGACGCTTCTGCTTATATATGTAGTCTGATGATTTCTATCACATTATCTGAGGGAAGTGCACATAACACACAAAACCTCACACCTTGAATAAACCTTTGCTGGTTTTAAAGACTTAGACTAAATGTTTGCTGTGCTGCTTCAGACTCCCTGAATCCACCTTCATAGCACTGAATTAAAAGATATGAATTAAATGCCCTTTGCCCCGGGACTACACCTCCCATGAAGCTTTGCCGAAAGGTCAAACGAACCACCCTCCCGCCCAGTTTTTGCCCAAGAAGAGGCTTTCTTCTTAACGCGCCACCGCAGCTACCGACTCAGTTTCCCAGGCCACCTTGCGCGGACACGCGCAGGCGCAGTGCCCCCTCTTTCTCCTCTCCTTAGGCTTGCCTGAGGTAAAAAATCTAAGATGGCGGCCGTGGGAGCTTCGGGCGGCTCGGCGGGGGCGGGAGGCGCTGGCGCGGGTTCGGCCGCCTCGTCTTCCTCCTCGGCGGCGGCGCCTCCGTCGCAGCCCCCGCCGTCGCAGCCGGCGGGGGCGAGCGGGGCCGAGGCCAGCACGGCCGCGGCGACGACGACCACGACGACGAGCGCGACCACCAGCGCCACGGGCGGCGGCGGCGGCGGCGGCTCCTCGGCGTCGTCGTCGTCGTCCTCGGCGGCGTCTGGCGCGGGCGGCTCGTCGTCGGGGGCGTCGGAGTCCTGGTACGTGGCGCTGCTGGGCCTGGCCGAGCACTTCCGCACGTCCAGCCCGCCCAAGGTGCGCCTCTGCGTCCACTGCCTCCAGGCCGTGCTGCCCCGCAAGCCCCCCGCCCGCGTCGAGGCCCGCACCCACCTCCAGCTCGGCTCCGTCCTCTACCACCACACGCGCAACGGAGAGCAGGCCCGGGGGCACCTCGAGAAGGCGGTGCGTCGCCCGGGGAGGGGAGAAGGAAGGGAGGGAGGGAGGCGGTGGGGGAGGCTGCGTGGCCTCTGCGGGGAGGGGGGATCCTGGAAATGGGGGGGGGGGGATTACGCTGCAATATTCGTTCATGACCCTTTTCAGGCCCGTTTTTCTCCAAGGGGAGCTCTAGGCGGTTTGCGCCGTACTGCGGAACAAGTGGAACTAAAGCTGGATGGATCCTGGTGTCGACAAGGGAGTGTCGCTTTCATCTTGTGGCAGCAAGGAGAAATAGAAGAAGAGTTTGGTTTTATACTCTGCTTTTCTCTCCCCGAAGGAGTCTCAAAGCGGCTTACAATCGCCTTCCCTTCCTCTCCCCGCAGCAGACACCCTGTGAGGTAGGTGAGGCGGAGAATCTGACACAGTTGATCTAGGAGAGCAGCTCTAACAGGACCGTAACTGACCCAAGGTTACCCATCAGGCCTCGTGTGTCTCAAAGCTGTTTATGATTGCCTTTTTTCCCTCTCCCCGCAGCAAGCATCCTGTGAGGTAGGTGGGGCTGAGAGCTCTTGAGAGAACTGACTCCCCAAAACAGGCATCCTGTGAGATAGGTGGAGCTGAGAGTTGTGACAGAACTGCTCGTGAGAATAGCTCTTATGGGAATGTGACTGGCCCAAGATCCCCCAACTGACTACATTTCGAGGAAGGGGAATCAGACCTGGCTTGCCAGATTAGAAGCTGATGCTCTTAACCTCTACTCCAATTCAGGCCTCATCTAGAATTTATTCCAGGGAGAGCTACCCAGGAGGTACTTGGACTTTTCTAGCGGTTTGGGTGGCTGCTGAAATCACTAGATGTCATTGAAACCAGCTTCCTCTGTTGGTCTGCAGACCTAGTCTCTATCTCCACAATGGAAATAGTAAATGATCAATCAGTTGGCTGGCTGCTGCATCTTATTTCCATGCCCACTTCTCTCAAGGGTCAGGTCATCACTTCTAGGGTTCCTCAAAGCCTGAGAAATATTTCAGGGATTCCTATGTGATCAATAGGCTAATCTATGCAGTATTTTGTTACCAAACCTCAGGTGGTTCTACTATTTAGTGTAAATGTTTCAGTTATAATTTGGCATAAGAAACATCCTATGGATGTTCCATCTTGATGATTGTACTGACATCCACCTAGAGTCTTGGTGAAAAGGGGAGACTATAAATGGTGTTAACTTGTTAATTAAAAGTTTTGGTATATTCAAGAAATGTAAAAGTATAAAGAATTGCCACTATATCCGAGTACCAGATGGAAAGAGAGCTGTAAACTCCTTTACCCTGCACAATATTTAAGCATACCTTTCCTGGGAAGCGATGTTTGAAAGGTGCACAGGGTGAAAATAGAAAATATAGAAGATAGAAAATATGTTTTGTACCAAACAAAACAGTCTCTTTTGGAAAGGAATACTTTAAGTCATACAGCTTTTTTGAATATCAAGTGAATATGAAAATATTGAATTTTTATAGTGTATATTATACATATTGCAGGTGAATTGTCTAAAAAATAATTCTGTTTAAACAATGTGTGCTTGAAAATATGGTGTAGTTGTCTACGGTATATACAGGATTTCTGCTTTAGTACTATACATACTGTAGATTACCTTACATAAAAATGTCCATACTACACGTTCTGAGTGACTAAAAGCTTACCTCAAAGAGCATTTTGTTAATTGAAAGGGATTTTTGAAAATGATCCCAAATAGTTTCTGGGGAGAAGTGTACAAAAAGTTCTCGGGTCTTTTTGTAATTTAAAGGCTCTGGTGAGATTGTGTAAATGGGAGAAGGGCCCCCACTTGGATTATGAGAGGAGTGCTCAAGCAACATAAAACAGATTATTTTAGCATACAAACAATTCTTTAGAATATTTGGGAAATTTTACATTGTTTTATCTTTCTACAAGAAAATTGCCAATTACATTATTGAGAAGTTCTGTAACCTATGTTACAGAGCATGGATCTTAATTCTTGCTCTTTTGAGAGAGGGGGTTGACATTTAATTTGGTAGCAAATGGAATATAGTAAAATAATAATGATAGTGTTATATGTGTTATATCACTTTAAGTACAGTATAGGTTAGATGCATTCTGTAGATCCTTGAAAATATTGCCATAGAGACATGACTTAAATAGTGCAACTTGTCTGACATAGAAATCTTCATACTTCTTGAGTGTGGGGTTCCTTGTTTTAAAAATACCTCCCACATTTTCCATGAGAGGGAATATTGCATAGGAGTTTGTTTTACTGCTCCACAAATTTTCTAGAAAAATTGAGGGAAAGGTTCCTGAATGCTTCCATTCCCCCCTTCCCGGATTTCACATCACAAATTGATACATTTATCCTTAATCTAATCCCCACACCAGAAAAGGAAAAGAGGAAGAGAAAGGAGAAAAGAAAAACAAGGTAGTTCAAGTACCAGCTTTAGGTTTAAAAGAAAACATTCTAGCAACAAAAGTAGCATGTTATACTAATAAATGTACAAAGTATAGAACCTGTGACATATTCAGAAAACGGCGTGTTTGAATGGATGGAGAGATGGGGAGTGTTTTATTTGCATCTGTAATCACAAGCTTGTATTAACACAAGAGGGAAATGTTAATTAGGGATTTCTGCTATTGGCTGTCAGTTTTGGAGAATCAACATCTGAGCCTCAAAAGGATGGTGAAGGTGGGGCTGATAGGGAGAAAGCAACTGCCAAAAGGGGTTTCTGTTCTTCCTGGGTTTGCCCTCTCTCTCCCCCTTGGGTTTTGTGTCCTAGAGAAGACTAACTGGGTTGTGTTGTAGAGGAGGAGGAGCTGAAACATTGTTTTGTTAATTTGTCTGTGCTGCATTCTGTCAAATTTCAGGAATCCCTAATTTTTCTTTATCTCTTTTATAGTGGTTGATATCGCAGCAAGTATCCTTTTCTGTCTCTTGAAAATTTGGATTGTTATACTTTGAAAAGTTGTCACAGATTGCCTTAAACACAACAACAACAACTTGAGCAAACCAAAAGCTTTCAAGATCCCTTGTGTCAGTATCATGGCTTTGTTAATTCATGTTTAGATAGCTTACACTACGAATAATAATTTAAAGTACTTTAAGTGCCGGAATCTGTTGGTTTGCATGTAGATGAAATCTATAACATTTTTATCTTGTACTTATATTCCCTTACCTACCCCACAATAATCCTGTAAAGAGTAAGATATAATAACCTAGTGAACTTCAAGGCTATTTAGGCATTTGAACACAGGTCTCCCCATTAATTTGTGAGACTCGTAACTATGATATCACCATCTTTCTAAATATTAGTTGAGCACCAGTTTCTGGGGGGCAGGTATGACAGGGAAGCCAAGCCCTGTGTTCCTGTACTTTTCAGTTGCATTTTCATGTGGATCATTGTAGAGCTGGGGATAGTGCTTCATATACATGAACCAACTGGTATAATGTTGTTGGGCTCTTCTTAGTGTTCCTACATTCTTAACTAGGATGCTACCAGATTCCTCAGTTTGAGGATGTCAAGTTTGAAGCAGCCAGTCTCCTGTCTGAGCTATATTGTCAAGAGGTAAGTAGAGAAAAGAGTTGGCTTCACACAGTGCCTCTTTGAACACCAACATCTTTTGGGGGGCTAGCAGCCAAAGAGAGATTTTTGATGTGGAACATCTACTGGCACGTTCCCTAAAATGGACGTGATGTCTGTCATGTAGATGGACATGATGTCCATCATCCTGCTGCTAGCCACTGTGTAGCTCCAAACGGCTGCTGAGTGGAGCTGCTCACATATGAAGCTTAGACAGAATGCTGACAAAATTCTAGATTTGCTTTGCTTTTAAATAGCAGATACCAGTCTGGCAGACTAAATACTGATGTGTGTCGAATTCTCACAAGGAAGAGACATTTTATTGAAATAATACTTCCTAGTCTCAAAAGTGGGAAAAAATCACACACATACCATGATTAGATTTTATTCATCTGGCTTTTCGTCCATCTGAATGAATTGCTGAAGAAACTGAAATGCATTCATTGGAAATGGCTAGTACTGATGATCCTAAAGGGAGAAAGTTCAGTTCTGATGAGGAACGTTTGATTGAAAATTGGCAACAACTTGCTGCTTGTTACTGGGAGCCAGTTTCCTTTCTTCACTTTTGATAATGGAAAGTATTTTTATTTTGGTAAATTGATGGAATTAAAGTAGCTCTCCAAGACGGATCAGTATGAGTCTGCCAGACTGCTGATCTTTCTCAAGCAACCTTATTTCTGCTGTTTAAAAACAAAACTAAAATGTCTGCCTGTCTGCCACATTTGCGTCCCACCTTTCTTTCAAGGGGCTTTGAGTGATATATGTTGTTCTCCCTCTGAGGGGGTGAGGATATCCTCTGGGTGCGGAGGAAGACACAGTAAGTGTCTTCGAGCATAAAGGAATACCTGATGATTTAATTAAGAAAATCAGGAAAATGGTTAGAAATGAAATAAATGTAAAAAGTAGTTCTAGACCCCATAAGGATAATTTTTTTTGGGGGGGGGGGGTAGCAGATCTCCACTGCCAGGCTGCAGTCGGGAGAGTGAGCCAGGAGAGATCCTGGAGAACAAAGGCAGCCCAAAAATGAGTATATTATAGTCCCTCTCCTATATGTTGGGTTGAGAGTGAATGACCCAAGATCATTTTATGGCAAAGGGGACATTTGAACTTGACTGAAGTCTTCCAAGTCCTAATCTGACACTAGCCACTAGATAATACTGGCCCCAAGAACTCTGAAGAAGAAGAGAAGACCTGGTTTTCTCTACCTGGTTTTTACTACCTGAAGGGATCTCAAGGTGGCTTACAATCACCTTTGCCTTCCACTCCCCACAACAGACACCCTGTAAGATAGATGGGGCTGAGAAAGCTTCGCGAGAACAACTTTAAGAGCTTGGTGGAACCTTCATGCAGAGAACAAGATACAGGCCACTATGCCTCATTTCTGAGTTTTAAGAAGTGTTTGGCTAGTGCCCTGTGATGCTTCTGGACTGTTAGATTGTTGGTCTACCACTAACTTAGACTAGGCGTCCTTTCCGTATTCCTAGCCCTGTTCTTTGAGTGTAACTCAAAATACCATGGTTTGTATCTGGGATTTTCTGCACAGATTTTCAGTCATGCCTCCAAACTTTGGCCTACCAGTGTTAAAAAGTAAGAAGAATTCCATAGGTGTTTACAAGGTGTTCCCCTTAAATGAGAAGTGTGTAATTTGCACACATAGAAGGGTGACGATGGTTGCTTGCGGGGTCTTGGAAACTTGCTTATTCATCCAAAATATTTGTGTTGCACTTAACTGCATCACTTGTTAAGTCTTGCTTTCCTGATATTGTTTTTTTTTCTTGCTTTAATGTTGCCCCCTGTCCCCCCAACACATGACTTGATGTCTGTCTCTCGCTTTTCAGAACTCGGTTGATGCAGCGAAGCCGCTGCTGCGTAAGGCCATCCAGATTTCGCAGCAGACTCCATACTGGCACTGCCGGCTCCTCTTCCAACTTGCAGTAAGCTTGTTTTGGACACTCCCTAAAATGGGTTAAATTATAACAGAACCATTTTATTGGGTGGGTAGTCATCTGCAAAGTATTCTACAAGGTGGAAGGGTGCACAGGGCAGTTTTGGCCAAAGCAGCAGTTCCCAAACTTTTGGGGGCTACCACCTCCTTGGCTCCAAGGCTACATCCCTAGTGCCCTTCCATACACACATACAAACACACCCCTCTTTCCTGGTGGTAGGTCGCCTGCAAATTTAAAACACACTGTATTGCCTACATTTCTTTTTTGGTTGCTGTGCAACGCCCATATTTTAGTCTAGGGTTGTGTGTATGTGTGTGTGTTTGTAAAAATCATTTGTAAAAACTGCTTTGGGTACTCATTGGGGAGAAAGAGAGATGGGGAAAGAGTGTGTGTGATAGAGAAGCAAGCAATGGGAAATCCCATGGCCAAGAGCAAGCAGGAGAATGCTTTTCCAGCCTCCCGAAGATAGAGACTTTTTGGGAAGGTTTGCCCACACTGGGTTAAGCAATTTCTGGAGATCTGGGGTGGAGCCTAGGAAAGGCTGGGTCTGAAGTAGGGAACAAATAAGGAATATGATCCTATCCACCCCATCTTCTGAAGCTGTCATTTTCTTCCAGAAGTTAAGCAGGGTTGGCCCTGGCCAGCACTGGGATGGGAGACCACCAAGGAAGTCCAGGGTCACCACTACCCAGAGGCAGGCATGGCAAGCCACCTTGGGATGTCTCTCACTAAGAAAACACAGCCACAGCAGGAAGAGTCAAACTGCTACCTCCTGCTGCCTGAAAATTCCTCAGTGCCCCCCTGGATCCTTGAACCACTCCCAGGGGGTATACCACCCACTTTAGGAATCCCTAGTCTAAAGCTGTGCTGAAGTATCTTGGTCAGAGGAGCAACCCCCAGCACAGAGACACACAAACTAGAATACATTGGCTAATGAGACACATTGTATCTCTTCCACTGTAAATTTGTACCTTTAATAATCTTGTCCTAGATTAGGAAATGCAAAGAAACTCCACCTAGTTCTTAAGACAAGGTTTCACGTGATCTCAATTGTGAGAACTGGCCCAGAGCTTCAATAAAGTGTTGATTTGAAAGACTAGATTCAAGCGGGTAGCCATGTTGATCTGAAGTAGCACAACAAAAATAGAGTCCAGTAGCACCTTTAAGACCAACAAAGATTGATTCAAGGCAGTGCTTGCACTCAAAAGCTCACACCTTGAATAAATCTTTGTTGGTCTTAAAGGTGCTACTGGACCCTGTTGATTTGAAAGACTGTTTACATCTCTATCAGTGCAATCCTAATTAGGTCTGCTCTGAATCCTACTGAAGTCCCAGGAAAAGTGTTCTTAGGATTGCTCTGAATATCTTTTGCTAGTTATGGTTACTGGGGGGGGGGGGGGGGCTATAGCTAACTATCTCACTCTAGCATTAAAACCTTGCACTGGCCAAGTGCAAAATGTTAGCTGGTAGTCAATTGCCTGCTTTGTAACGGTGCCATTAAGTCACATGATCGGCTGGTCAGCATTTTGTAATGGGAGCAGGTATGTGAGTGTATGCTTCTCTTTTTCTTGGTTTAGCAACTCCACACGCTTGAAAAAGACTTAGTGTCAGCCTGTGATCTTCTGGGAGTTGGAGCGGAATATGCTCGGGTGGTTGGGTCAGAATACACAAGGTAGGTCCTTTCCCACGTGTTCAGGATTCTTTAAGATCGCATGAAGCTACATCGCTGTCCATATAGCACTCATGTTACTGAGGCAATCTTCCACATATTACTCCCACTGTGAATTTTATACTGATGAGAGAAAACAATAATTACTCCCCTGCTTAATGCAGTTTAAGCACCTGAACAACTTGGAATGCATGCATTTATTCTTGGTCAAATTCTTACAAGAAGATTAAAAGGCTACTGTATTGTAGAAAATAGATCTCAAGTAGGGAATTAGAGTGATGATGATTTAAAGATTTTAAAATGATGTAAATGGTTGTTGATTTTAGTGCTTTAACTGTTTCATCTTACAACTGTCACTTTCCTGTCCGCTGTTGTCTTTTAGAATTGATTCTAGTGGGAATTTCTTTTATTGCTGAGTTATTTTGTAGATGTCTATGGTTGGTCTTTGACTGTAACAATAAACTTGCTATTGTTACATGTAAGACCAAGTGGTAAGTTCTGATATATGCTTTAAAGCAGGGGTAGTCAAACTGCGGCCCTCCAGATGTCCATGGACTTCAATTCCCATGAGCCACTGCCAGCAGCTGGCAGGGGCTCATGGGAATTGTAGTTCATGGACATCTGGAGGGCCGCAGTGTGACTACCCCTGCTTTAAACATATCACTGTATCTTAATTCTCATCATGGCCTCATCTGTATATTTACTGTATAGAGAAAGGAGATTTTCCTATGAAGATAGGGAACCTGCTAGGTTTGCAGGACAATTCTAATCCTAAAAGTTACTCCAAAGAGAACATTGTCTGCGTTTTCCATTATTACTGGTTGTTCTTTTCTCCATTTGTGAACCAAGCCCTAAACCTTTGTTTTGTTAAATTTGAGGTAGCCTGTATTTTACCCGGCTTTCCCTGGCATCTTCTGTCACTGGGCAGCCCCTAGATTTTGCCCATGTTGGCTCAGCATGAGTCTCGAACAAGCCCTTCTCCTTGGCACAGTGAAAAGCAGAGCTCACTGATTCTGCTCTGTTCCATTCTGGGTTTTCTGGCATGGCCACCAGCAGTCTTTAAGTTAGTGGATTGAAGAGTTGAGTTTGGTGCTGCTTGCTATACAACACTGGTTGTTTTAGTTACATTAATGTATTATTCCTTTTTTCACCCCTCCAGAGCACTGTTTCTACTCAGTAAAGGCATGGTAAGTGTGGGGGGGGAGGGTCATTTTTTTAACCCTGATTTCTGTTAGCTTAGAAGACTGTGAGCAAGGTTTGTCCTGTTTTAACTATTACTGTGGAGCAGAGGCACACACAATGTAGACCGTGGTCCTCTGGTGGACTGCTGGCCAATGTTCCCTCTGATTCCCCCCCTCCCCCAGAGAGGAGCAGTTCACATCCTGATTACTGTTGTAATCTTAAAATGGGCCATGGACAATGCACTGCCCAGTGGGGCTCCAGTCTGCTGCTGAGCGGGGCTTCCTGTGTTCATGAACTTAGGGAACACTGCTGCTGGTCAGCCTGGATGAGGAAGCCCCAGGAAGAGGAAGAGAGTGATCAGCCCCAGGAAGAGGAAGAGAGTGCCTTTGAAGACACAATGCCTGGGGGCGTGCACATGCAAAAGGGGGCATCCGAAATCTCGAATGCAATTGGATTTGACTGCAGTAAACTCTTCCCTGTGGAGTCCTACAGCTGTAGCAATGAGAGCCAGATTGGCAATTGTTTAGAACAGGGGTAGTCAACCTGTGGTCCTCCAGATGTCCATGGACTACAATTCCCATGAGCCCGTGCCAGCATTTGCCAGCAAATGCTGGCAGGGGCTCATGGGAATTGTAGTCCATGGACATCTGGAGGACCACAGGTTGACTCCCCCTGGTTTAGAAGACTGGGCGAGAGTTCTCAGAATTCCTTGAAGAGAAACATTTAGGGGCTCGAAACTCATTGGACTTCTAAAGATAAATATCCCCAATCTGTGGTGGACCTCTACACACTTTCTTGATGTTGGGATTCTTACAGAATCTAGTGGGCATTGATTTGGTCCTGCATATTGCTGCTCATGTTCTTCAGACTTGGAATCGCTAATCTCAGCTTATTTGTCCTTTGATTGTTTGAGGTTCTGAGTCAGCTTGCAATCTCCTCTCCCACCCCCCTCCTAAACCAGCAGGTAGATGAGTTTTCTTTATTCTTGGGCGTTAGGATCCTGGGTTTTAGGCTTAGAAAGCTACTCCCCTTCCCTGGTCAGATTGACAGGTAGATTCTACTTAGTTGCTGGATCTTGGTCTTCCTTCCACTTCACCTTGTGACTTGAGCCAACGTGGAAGTATGTTGTCTCCCAAGAGAGTACAGGGCTGCTGGCGCAACACATGAACTGTGGCTCCTAGTCCTCATTTTTAGGGCCATTCAGCCACTTTGGTATGTCAGCCTCTTCCACAGCTAAGTTCAAAGTTGAGAGTATCCATAATGGGCTAGGTTAGAGTCCAGTAGCACCTTAGAGGGCAAAAAGGTTTTGAAGATATGAGCTTTTGGGAGTCAAAGCTCCCTTCATCAGATACAAGGAATGGAGTTCTTATATCCATTTCTACTTGAATCTGATAAAGGGAGCTTTGACTCTCAAAAATCTTGTTTTTGGGAGCTACTTGACTCAGATCTACCTGTTTCACTGTAGAATACCCTCTGAAACCCTCTTCCAGATGTGTTCATAAAGCCGAGCAAAAATACTGAGGATGCAAGTGAAGCCTGTTAAGTTTTGTGTTCTTAACCATGACCTGTTCCTTTTTCCTTACAGCTGCTTCTCATGGAGAGGAAGCTGCAGGAGGTGCACCCACTCCTCACTCTCTGTGGGCAGATTGTGGAGAACTGGCAAGGAAACCCCATCCAGAAGGAGTCACTGCGGGTATTCTTTTTGGTGCTGCAAGTGACACACTACCTGGATGCCGGCCAGGTAAGCAGTTGCCCTGAGGCTGGAGTTTCTCTTGTGTACTGCTGTTCAAAAGACAACCTTTGAAGCAGAGGGGGCCAGTAAACAGTTTGGAGGCTAACTGTCCCCGGCAGCTTTCTGTGGCCCTGCCTTTGTGGGAAAGAAAAAACAGACACAGGTGAAGGCTCACAAATGAGGAGAACCAGTGTTTTCAAGCTGTAAGAAATTGACTATACATACATTTACTTATCTCTATTTTGTATTTAAGCCTTCCCTATGCTTTACCAAGCTTGTGCTTTTATAGCTTTGCGAACTATTTTAGAAGAAGAAGAGTTGGTTCTTATATGCCTCTTTTCTCTACCCGAAAGAGTCTCAAAGCGGCTTACAGTCACCTTCCCTTTCCTCTCCCTACAACAAGACACCCTGTGAGGTGCGTGAGGCTGAGAGTCCTAATATCAGTGCTCAGTCATAACAGCAGTGGTAGTCAAATTGCGGCCCTTCAGATGTCCATTGACTACTATTCCCATGAGCCCCTGCCAGCGAATGCAGGGGCTCATGGGAATTGTAGTCCATGGACATCTGGAGGGCCGCAGTTTGACTACCACTGCATAACAGCTTTATCAGCACTGTTGTGAGCCCAGCTGGCTGCATGTGGGGGAGTGCAGAATCGAACCCGGCTCGCCAGATTAGAAGTCCATACTCCTAACCACTACACCAAACTCGCTTTATGTAGCTGAAGTATGAGTTTGAATGGCAAAATACATACGAGATTTGAAAGAGAGAGCTTTCCCACCTTCCGAAAGATTCTTTCCCTGGAGAAATCAGATTTTGGCCTTCTCTGCTTTCAAGCAACCTGTCTCTCTTGTGCTGCAGAATAGACTGGACTCAGTGGGGAAGGGCTGTGGCTCAGGGGTAGTGCATCTGCTTGGCATGCTGAAGGGCCCAAGTTCAATCCCTGGTGTCTCCAGTTCAAAGAATCAGGTGACACAAAAGACTACTACCGGAGGCTCCGGAGAGCTGCTCTCTGTCTCAGTAGATAATACTGACCTTGATGGATCAATGATCTGGTTCGGTAGAAGGCAGCTGCATGTGTTCAGTGTGTAGGCCAGGGGTAGTCAAACTGCAGCCCTCCAGATGCCCATGGACTACAATTCCCACGAGCCCCTTCCAGCATTTGCCACTTGGACCTGGGATTCCAAAGTTTCCAGTGTGGGGGACATTTGGGAGTCAATGGCCTGCCGTGTGGTTGCACTAAGGTATGAAGCTCGGTAGGCCAGACTCTCTTTGCCTGCGTTGTTGCAAGACTGAATATAATGGGCTGAGGGATATCTTGTACACTGTCCTGAGAGCCTCGGCAGAAGGGGTGGGGGATAACAAGATGTAATAAAATACTGATAATGCCTCTATCCCACCCTTCCATCAAGAAGCTCAAAGTGGTGTGTATGGTGCCTTCCTTGCTTCCTCAACAATAACTATGTGAGTTAGGTTGGAGAGGCTGGCTTGGAGAAGGGACCTTTACATTGTTCATTTGATTTTTCCATGTTCTACATATTTCTAAATCCTACGCACTATGCTAGAGACGTTGCTTTCCCCAGCATGTGCACTCAAGCACCTTCATAGCTCTGGATATGGTGTATATTGCCAGGCACCTTTTTGTTCCTTGCCTCTGGGCATTTTTAACCAGCCAGTGGCAATTCTTTTCTGAGGCAGTTCCTCCCTGCAGGTGAAGAGTGTCAAGCCATGCCTGAAGCAGCTTCAGCAGTGTATCCAGACCATTTCAACCCTCCACGATGATGAGATCCTGCCAAGCAACCCTGCGGATCTGTTCCACTGGCTGCCCAAGGAGCACATGTGTGTGCTGGTCTACTTGGTGAGTTACCTTCCTGTGTCTTGTCTAAGCAGACTTTGGGTAGGCCAGGCCAGTCTCCTGAGTGGCTCCTGCAGAAGTGTTGTAGAGTGTGCATGAGGAGGTCCATTTTGTGTATCTGCATGTGCCAATGGGAGAGACTGAACATTCATTCTTTGTGTGTACAGTGTACATTTGCCTGGACTAAATTCTCCCCCCCCCCCATTTCAACCCCTTAGAAATAATTTCTGCTTGCCCTGGTCTTGCCCCCTGCCTACACCAGTGAAAGCCATGTTGTCTTTTTGCAACATATGCTGAGAGGTTTATGCTGATGGAGCTCCATTCGTGTACACTGAAGTTCCTAGGCTCAGTCCCCAAAGTCTCCAATTCAAGGATATTGACTCACAGGTGTTGGAAGGAGTCCTTCTGGGCTTGATACCCCAGAAAGCCACTGCTGGTCAGAGGAGACAGTGCTGGCCTTGATGGACTGCTAATCTGACTTGGGAGAAGGTGGCACCCTAGGTCCACCTGTCCCATAAAAATTCAGTTTAGCATCAGCTGCCACTATGGAGGTGTGCAAATTCTAGTTATTTTGGGTGATGCTGGAGTTGCACCTGTGTACAGGGTGGGTTTCACTTGCTGTGGGGGAGAGCCCAAAGGCCTCTTACTGTCCACCTGGCATTGATGAGTTCTGGTATTTCCTGACAGGTGACAGTGATGCACTCTATGCAAGCTGGCTACTTGGAGAAGGCTCAAAAATACACTGACAAAGCGCTTATGCAATTGGAGAAGCTCAAAAGTGAGTGACGTTTTTAAAAATTAGGGCGGTAGGGGTGTGTGACTGAGTATTGGGTTGTGGTGGGTACCTCTTTGTCAAGGTTCTATGTTTGAACATCAAAGATACATGTTAAATTGTCCTCTTGGTGGTATATTTTGACCCTTTTTAAAAAATGCATACTCCCTCTTTAGTATTGCTTTTCAGGAGCTAAAATTCATTGTCCCAAACCACATAATAGCTCCCCTTTAAATATGAACAAACCATTACCTGCTTGCAAGCATACTCTCTTGTGGCAGCGAAGAGTATTCCTTGGTATCTATGGACCAAAGTCAGTTCATTTTTTTGGCTCGTGCCGAACAGGCATTCTGTACCTCCCTAGTGGTGGGTATCTTTCAGTCTAGTTTTCCCACAGTCAAGAGAGACTGAAAGAGATTTTATGTGTGTGCAAATGACTGGGGAAGGCACTGGCAAACCACCCCGTATTGAGTCTGCCATGAAAACACTAGAGGGTGTAATCCCAAGTGTCAGACATGACCCAGTGCTTGCACAGGGGATACCTTTACCTTTTCTATTCATCCTGAAGGGTGTCTAAAGCCAGCACCAGGATTTCCAAGGAACTACTTCCCAGCACTCAAGTAGGCTTCTAGTCTTGAGGAAGCCAGGCTGTCCTTTTGGATTCAGGGCTGCTGTTTTTCTCATTCTCCCCCATCCACCACTCAAGTCATGCTTGCTTGCTTTCTTCCAGTGCTGGACTGCAGCCCGATCTTATCATCCTTCCAAGTTATTTTGCTAGAGCATATCATCATGTGCCGACTCGTCACAGGGCACAAAGCTACAGCATTGCAAGAGGTAAAGGCCATTGCTTGAAGTGAGGGGGGGGGAGGGAATAAAAGGTTTCTCAGTATTTATTTATTGGAACCACACATACTAGGGCATTCCTCTGGGAGGTTCTGTCCCCTACTGTGTGTCTCTCTGTCCCCAGCTTTGGAGAAAAAAATGCCGCAATATAAAGGCAGCATTTTGAATCCCCATATCAGCTAGGCTTTGGGCATAGTAGCCCATGGTTGACAATTGTCAAATCTAGTAAAACCAGCAGTGCCAACCTGGAGAGATCCAGCTGTCACTTGAGATTGTCTGTGGGGGCAACTGAAGCTGTCTCCATCCCACAGTCAGGTTGGAAGCTGGACTGAAATGGATCAAGAGCCAATATTTCATCCAGGAAACTCTGTAGCTGTTGTGCGACTTCACACTCAACCACCTTACTCAGGAATGACAAATGCAAAACTGGGGTGGTTGTTGGCTTGGTCGTATGCATCTAGGATTGTTTGGGTTTTTTTCCCAGAAGTGGCCTAGCTGCAGCCTCCTCTAATCTCTCCTGGAGAGGGACCTGGATCTCCTCACTGCCCACTTTCTCCAGTCATGAGAGACTCAGGTCAAGGTGGCATGTGGTAGGCCAAACAACTGCCAGAGTCCTGTCCACATTGGCCACTGGGAAAGAACTGAAACAGTCCAAAATGGGACCTTGAGACGGCCAAGGGGCCTCCAATTCCCTGACTGCATTGAAGTCAGCACATAAATCATGGTGTAGCAACCAGACTTTCTCCTCTGATAAGTTTGCAAAAGCCTCACATGTAATGTCCAATCCTATAATTTCAGATAGTCCTGTAACTAAGGACATAGCTGACCAAATAGTTTTAAATAGTTGTGCTGGGTATGAGCTAGTGGAGGCAATAGAGCCCCAAAGTTAATCTGCTTTGATGGGCTTTACTGCCATCTAATAAGCATTCCTAAGCATCTTATAAAATGTTCTGGAAGCTCTATCATGAGTTTTCCACCAAACTCATTCGAGCTATCTCAGTTCCTGCTTCTGTTTGCGCAGCTCTGATGCATGCCATGGAGCTGGCTTGGGACAGTAACAGAGAGGGCTTCGGGGAGCAATCTCATAGATGGCTTCAGAGACAGCTATGCCAGTCATCCACCAGGACATCTACACGGTCGCCAGAGGGCATTGGGTCCTACAGAGCATTCCAGAAACCTATTGGATTTATGTCTCCTTCGGTGGGCATAAATCTGCTCTCTGCCTATACCTAGAGGGAGCAAGGTATGATTTGGGCCTTTAGGGCAAAATTATTTTAACCATGGCACTCTCTTACATTGTACTGAACCAATGCGTATCCCCACCTCAAAGATCAAATCCAAGTTGTGGCTGGCTTGATATTTAGGATCAGTGAAAAGTTGAGAGAGTTCTAGTGTTGCCATGACAAATGCCAGGTTCGAATTTTCTTTGGAGCCAATTTTCTTGGGTGTTGAAGTCCCCCAAGACCATTTGCCTGGGGAACTGTGAAGGCCCACCCAGTCACCAGCTCCAGGTGGTATTCTGCACGGAGCCAAATAAAACAGTTTACTAAACAACCAGTTTAGACCGCTTTATTATATTACAATCATTGTTCTGCATTGAATATAGTCTGTTGAAAAACTACATTGCAGTGCTCTCTGCATGAAACAATTCATAGCCCTGCCCCCTGTAGTTTTGCCAACTCCGCTTTGTTCTCTAATGCAGTCACTAATCTGCATAACTAAGGAGCTTGTCTGAATGACTAATAGATGGTCTCAGGCAGGCAGGAGAGAAATAAATCGGTGAAAAGCATCTTTCAGAAATAACACTTAAAAGATGCTTAAAGCACCGAAGAGGCAGTTCACCATGCAGAGCAAAATCAGTTTTTGCAGAGTAAATTCACTCTTCTGTGTAGAAATCAGAAAAACAACATTGTATTTAGTGAGTTTTCATCAGCTTATCCATCATGCAGAAGAAGCCCAGGATGTTCCAGGGTCTCTGCTGGTGGGTTAGGTACATCAGGCAGGTGGCTAAACTCTCCACTCAGTACCTGGGATTGTTGGGGCAGGAGTAACCTAAAGGAAGAAGGCCCTCAGATCAATATCACAATTCCTTCCCACCCACATCCACCCCCAGCCTTCTGTCCTGGCTGGTGAAGGAGCGAGAAACCACATGGAGCCAGTTCTTTCCGGGCGACAATTTTGCCCTCTCGCACCGAGGTCTTGGTCACGCATGCCAAGTCTATGCTTTGCTAAGGAAAACCTCTGTGAATCATCAGTCTTATTCTTTATGGACACAACATCAGCATCGGGAAAAGGTTATTTCTCGTATCAGGAGACCTGAGTTGAAATTCTGGTGCAGCCCGAGATGAATTTATTTCATTTTGAATGGTCCTCCTGGGTCATTCTGAGGTGGGTTCATCTATTGCAGCATCATTTCTCCCACAGTGGCCAGCTGGATGCTCCCACAAAGCCCACAAGCAGGGATGCGGGGGCTTAAGCTTCTCACCGGGGAGTTATGAATGACTTGTGCTTATTGTGTATGGCCATTGGCCGTAACAATATAATAAAACATTTAACAATATAAAATAAATACGAAATATACACTATGAAATATCAAGTTCAGATTAAAACAAAGATACCAGAGAAATAAATTCTTGTAATGAAGCAGGCCAACAAGAAACCTATGGTTTAATGAAGCTGATACACTTGCCATATATTTGTTTCCGAAGCTTTTGCTTGTTTGGTTCTAAGCTTTCTAGCAGCCAGAGCAAAGAGTGCTACTCAATTAGTTATAAAGGGATCGACATCAGATAACAGAGATCAGAGTTCTTTGAAAAGAATGCAGATAATACATGTATGTCCTCTGGAACTGGGACGCCATATAAACAGAGGCGTGACTCTTTTGGAAGCTGAGCAAACCTTCCTGTAAGAAAGACTGGCTGCATGGTCTGGAATTGCAAAGAGGTGAAGACCAGTCTGAGGTTTTCTGAAATGGTACTAACTAAATATGGAGCTCTTTTATTATTGGTTTTCATTCACTTAAACAAAGGGGAGAACTTGGATTGTAATACTAATTGCCTGCCGTAAGAGGGATCGCGCTTAAAAATCCAGTCTTGTATATAGTTATACTAAAAGTATAATTATTGTAAACAAAAATAAATAGCATTGCTGGTGGAAGAGTATCCCTAGTGTAGAATAAAATGTTCTATTCTTTCCTGTCTGTTTGCTGAAAGATCTCTCAGGTTTGTCAGCTCTGCCAACAGTCTCCCAGGCTCTTCTCTAATCACGCGGCTCAGCTGCACACTCTTCTGGTAAGTACAATCCTCCTCATGCATGACTCCTTTCGCCCGCACATAGTGGCGACTTAGTCAAGTTTGTACATCCTGTGTATTCAGAAAAGGAAAGTGAACAACATCTTCCACTGTCAAGACAGAGCATCCATTTATGACTAGTTTTATAGATCCCCCCCCCCAGCAGGCTCGGGGTAGCTCACATCACATATTATGCACGGCTAAAACAACAATGAAACCCTTGAGTTCACCTTTCAGTTTAGTGGTAGGGAACACCCCAGAGATTAATAGAGGGAGGATTGTAGATTTTGTTGCCTATATTAGCTTGCTTCAGCCATAAGCCGTGCTGAAGAGCGCTGTTTTACACGCCCTGTAGAACTCAAATAGTTCTGTCAGAGCCTGGATCTCAAGCGACCAAAAAGGCTCTGGCCCTGGTTGAGGCCATATGAACTTCTTTTAGGCCAGGGACCACCAACATGCTGGTATTTGAAGAACATAAGGTTCTTATAAAGAGCGTCTTCTGGCGCAGTGTGGTAAGGCAGCCAACATGCTGTCTGAAGCTCTGACCATGAGGCTGGGAGTTCAATCCCAGCAGCCGGCTCAAGGTTGACTCAGCCTTCCATCCTTCCAAGGTCGGTAAAATGAGTACCCAGCTTGCTGGGGGGTAAAACGGTAATGACTGGGGAAGGGAATGGCAAACCACACTGTATTGAGTCTGCCAAGAAAACACTAGAGGGCATCACCCCAAGGGTCAGACATGACAGTGCTTGCACAGGGGATACCTTTACCTTTAAGGTTCTTATTGGGTCATATTGGGAGAGACGGTCCGTTTGTGTGTGTGTTTTAATTGAAGTGTACTTGACTTTTGGTGGTATTCAGGAAAACTCATCTGTGCAATTCATAGCCTGCTGTTGTCCAGTTTTAGTCAGTTATACATGCTGTTTAAATTTCCTGGGATGGCACAGACCCTTGTGGCTCCAAAAAGTGAAGGGCTTTCTCTGGGAGAGGTGTGAGAATATGACGCTTTGAGAAGGGGTAAGCGGCAAGCACCCTATTTGTTGCATCCTAGTTGAAGGATTCATCCCCTGTGAATGGTGGTAACTTATTTGCAACTAACAGCAGGCGAGGGAGGGGCCTGCCTCAGCAAGGAAGCATCAGCTTTGCGTGCTCAAGTCTTAGTCCTCAGCATCTCCAGTTAAAAGGACAAGGTTGTAGGTGACGTGAAAGACCTGAAACCTGAGACAAGTCACTTTCAGTCTGACCTGGATGGACCGATGGACTGATTCTGAATAAGGCAACATGATATATATTCAGATCATGTATTTGGGCATAAAACCCTTTGTATGTATTTATGAGATTTCTTAGTCGCTGCTCACCCATAAGTTCTCATGGCAACTTATAATAATTAGCCTTATAATGAAGTCAAAACCCAACTGAAATAAGATACTCTGTATAAAATATTAAGATACATGACTCAGCACCATTGAAGTATCAAAGCAGTCCAGAATATCTGGTCAAATCTCCAAAGGCCCACATGAACAATTTGATTTTGCAAGGCCTGTGGAAGCAAGTTGTGCAGGGCGTGGGTGTCATCCAAGAGTGCTTTCAACGACGTAGGGGCTATAACTGAGAAAGCCCTTCCCTTAGTAACAGCTAACCAAACCACCCACGGCTTGGACTTCTGCAAGAGGCCCTGGGAAGATGGCCGAAGGAGGCACAGGGGGTTATCATGGGAGAGGCAGCCCCGAAGATAAGAAGACCCCAGATCCTAAAGGGCTTTAAAAGTTAATGCCAATGCTTTGAATCAGATCCACAAACGAATTAGTAGTACTGCAGCTGTCTCAGAACAAATAATATGAGCTGACCATGATGTTCTGATCAGCAGTGTGGCAGCTGTATTCCGAACCCCCTTGTAGTTTCCAATGAGTTTTTCTCTGTGTAAAGCAAATTTCAGTAGTCCAGTCTGGAGGTAACTTCCATAGATAAAATGTGGCAAGGTCTGACCCAGACGGGGCCAGATCTTTTTCTCCTGGCGCCCACATGATTGGATGAGCTTCCAGAAGAGATCAGAGTCCTGCTAGGAGCTAGCACAGTTCCGCAAGCTCTGCAAAATGAAGCCCTTCCATCAGGCATATGGTTGAGGTCCACTGAACTAACAACATCTATTGGGCCTCCCAGAACCCTCCCCATGAACTGAATTCTGACCAACCTTTGGGGTCATAGCCAACATGTTTAATTGTTGCTACCACTAGTTATGGAATGTTATCATCACTATTACTTATTTGATAATATTATTGAATTACTCACTGGAATGACTGAATTACTCACTGGAACACCTCGGAGAACCCACATTCAGCCAGCGCATGCAGCCCGGATCAAGTTCAAGCTTTTGTTTTTGACCTTTAAGGCCCTTTGTGGTCTGAAACCCACATATCTGAAGGACCGCCTGTTGCCTTATGCCCCTCCTCAGGGACTTGCGTTCTGTGGGTGTGGATCAGTTGATAGTTCCCGGCCCATGGGAGGTTCGCCTGACCCCGATCAGGGCCAAGGCCTCTTTGGTCTTGGCCCCAGCCAGGTGGAATGAGCTCTTGGAAGAGCTGAGGGCCCTACAGGAGCTCTCATGGTTCCACAGGGTCTTTAAAACAGAGCTCTTCCACCTGGTCTTTGGTTGAGGCTAGAGCTAGGAAGATCAGAGGGCCCCTCCATGAAGCCATATATATGTCAGGCATCCGAGACCATCCTTAAGGTAGTGGGTGTAGGAGGGTAGGGTGGGGAGAGAGTTTTATGCCTTTGGCATGTTTTACTAACTGTGGATTTTAATTGGGGGCTGGTTATGATTTTTTGTTTGGGGGTTTTATGCTCTATGATGATTGTAAACCGCCGTGAGATGGTTTCCAATAGTCGCGGGAAACAAATCTAATAAATAAATACTGTATTTATCCTTATGTTCTCCTATGTAAACTACCCTGAGCCACAAGGGAGGGTGGTGTATAATTAGAAAATAAAATAAATAAATGTTACTTCAACGTGCGGACAAAGAAGTAGAGAACAATATCAGAAAAGGGTCACTGTGAGTCCAGATCTACCTGTGGGTCCCTGGAGGGTATACTTCAGTAATGTAGAAAAATTGAAAATAAATAAATAAAAGGCCTCCCCGAGCCTCAGCATTTGAAAATACATGCGATGAATCTGGCATCCTCAACTTGACATAGTCCCCACATGGGGCACACAAGATGTTCCCTTGAATTCCCCTTCCCTGTGCTGTTGCCGGGGGGGGGGGGGTTGACCTCCAAGCTTACCCTGTTTATCTCAGGATGCAGCAGGCATTTGAGAAGCCCACATCCCCAGCACCACCTTTTTTCTTGTCCCTTGTCTTTCCAGAGGCCAGAGTCCAAGTTTGAACCCTGAAATGTGATTTCTGTTTTCTCTTGAAGGGGCTGTACTGCATTTCTGTCAACTGCATGGACAACGCAGAAGCGCAGTTCACTACAGCACTGCGGGTAAGGCCGGATTTCAAACCGAGATTCAGGGGGGTAGTTCAGAACTTGCCGGGTTCTGTATAAGGATTTTGTGGGAGGGGCAGCTGTGAGCTGCAAAAACCCCGCCCTGCTTCACCTGGCCTTTCCTGTTTTCCCTGCAACAGCTTACCACCCATCAGGAGTTGTGGGCATTCATTGTGACAAACTTGGCCAGTGTGTACATCAGGGAAGGAAACCGACATCAGGAGGTAGGATCTATGGTTGCAGTTTTTAGTTTGGGTTGAGGGGAAGTTGTGAGAAGTGACTAATCAAAATGTACCATGTTTATCTCATGCTCAGACATTTGAAAATGCACATGCTTTTGTTCAGCATGCTTCCTAGGGAGCGAAGACTCAATGAACTTTCTGTTGATGCTTGGGGGGGAAAGTTTGGCTTCACTGCTATGTCGTTGCTGTCTCTCTCTTAGCTTTCAAGGGGCCAGTCAAACCAATATTGCTTCACAGGGCACTTGGTTTAAGCCAAAGATAACAATCCTTAACACGCCCGCGGCGCCGCGGGCACCGCGGACTAAATAAAGCGCTAAGCGCTTTGTGGGAGGAGTTAGGGCGGGCTTAGTCCGTGATGAGAAAGGAGCCTGATTGGCCCGGCCGACTCCCGCCCTTCCGACAAGGAAGCAACTGCAAGCCGCACGGAGCGCGGCTCGCAGTTGCTTCCTTGCCGGCGGCCTGACGCCTCAGTCCGACGGCCAAGGGAGCCCCCAGCAGCCGCGCTCCGCCCGACTGCCGGGGGCTCCCTAACCTAGCGCCCACTGTATTAGTTGCTAGTACATAATAAATGTCCTTTTTGTTGGCAGTTTGCTTTTTCTGCTGATTTTGCTGGCTTACCATTCTGTAATTGCTGAATCGTTGGTGTTGGCCTCTGATTTATGGTGTTTGTTGTCTTTCAAATGTGATACTTTGTTTTATTGCAAGTTGCCTTTATGAACCAAAAAATCCAAAGGGAAAAAATGACTTTCAATTATCTACGTATCTAGATTCCCCCCTGCCCCCAACCTTCAAGTAAGACATTCAAGATTTGCTCGGCGAGAATGATGATCCGGAAGTAGCATTATTGCATCATGTTTTAGTATTTGCCTGTGCAGACTTGGTCGCACTGCTAGGCTGAATTGTGCAACTTGCGCAAATTGTGTCACTCTGTATCATTTTTCCTTCTAACTATGTTTTGGTGGTCATGGAGACAGCTGAGAAGCTATTTAGGCCTTAAAGCCCTGGTTTATCAGGCAGCTCTGCAAGCATTGCCAACAGAGTGTTGAGCACATCTTTCTAATGATAAGGGCCAGGAACTAGTGTGTTTTTCCGAATGAAAGCAGAGGGCATGCAGAAGTTCCTGTCATACATCCATAATTGCAGCTCCCAAGCCTTGGCTCTGTTTTTAATGCTGCCTTTGTAACACTTGGTGTTACTATATTGCTAGTTCCAATATCTGGAAATGCTTCAGCATCCTCATTCTGCGTGGGTTGCCTCTGCAAAAAAGGTTCCTTTTTTTTCTCCTTCCTAGACTGCAAAAGAACGTGGGTTGGCAAATGCTTAAACCCCTTCTTCGTTTTCTCCTTTTCTGACTCTAGCTTTACAATTTGTTGGAAAGGATAAATCCAGACCACAACTTCCCCGTCAGGTATGTATGCCAGTTATGCCTGCCACCAACATCTTTGTGAAGGGGGATGAGTTGGGAGCAGTTTCCTAATATGGATAGCACAACATCATTTGCCTCAGTTGAGCACTTTTACAAAATACATTGCATAGACATGCTGGTGCTGCAGGTTACCATACTGGTGAGTGGTTGCCATTGGCAACCAGCTGAAAACTGTGACACATGTAGGTTTTATTCTGTTTTTTACTTTAAAGGCTTCTGGTCCATTAAGGCTGAACAAAGTAGACTTAAGAGGCTTGATAGTTGCATAGCAGTTAGCCCAGGTTTTTTAAAATGTACTTACAGGAGAAGAGTTGGTTTTTATATGCCGCTTTTCTCTACCCAAATCAGTCTCAAAGCAGCTTACAATTGCCTTGCCTTCCTCTCCCCACAACAAACAACCTGTGAGATAGGTGAGGCTGAGAAAGCCACGATACTACCGCTCAGTCAGAACAGCTTTATCATGGCCATGAGGAGCTCAAGGTCATCCAGCTTGGCTGCATGTGGAGGAGTGGGGAATCAAACCTGGCTTGCCAGATTAGAAGCCACCACTCTTAATCACTGCACCAAACTGGTTCTCCTTCCTGACAGTGAACAACAGACAAGGGAGAAGAGAAGCAGGGTGAATGTAAGTAGACAACAGACTTCAAATTTCTTTAAAGCGTGAGTGATGAACATCAGAGATGCTTCCTGTGCCCAGCAACCTTTAAGAATCATAGAGTTGGAAGGGGCCATACAGGCCATCAAGTCCCAACCGCCTGCTCAGTGCAGGATCAGCCTATCTTCACCCGCCTAATCTTTATTAACCTTTACCTGCCTGTGCTTCTGGAAGTTGGGAGCCTTCTGTGGCCAGCCTCTCGCCCCTACAGAAGCTGCTGATGAGCAGCTTCTTGTAAGGTAGCATGTTCTGATGATGGCTCCTGATGTCTGTGCTGTCAAGAGTGTAACAAGAGACATCCGGTCAGGGCAGGAGAACCGGACCACAAGCTTCCTGTCTGTGCACAGGAGATCTGGAAGCTAAATCGAGAAGCTGTATCCTGTCTAGGGTGTAATATGACTTTTACGTCAAGATCCAGTAGCTTGAATAGACTCTGAAGCACACAAAGCAACCTTTTTGGTACATGAAGAAAAACACAGTGGGGCATGTGAACACATGAATCGGCCTTACACCGAATATCCTTGATCTATCAAGAACAGTGCTGTCTGCTCAAATTGGCAGGAGCTCTGCAGGGACTCACGTAGAAGTCTTTTAACATCGCCTGCTTCCTGGTTTTTTAACTGGAGATGCAGGGATCGGACCTGGGACTTTCCGCGTGCAAAGCAGAAGCTTTACTCGTTGAACCACAGCCCATCTTCTAAAAGCTTATAGTAAGGAATCTGTCTTTCCCATTACAGGGGGCTGTAAATATTAGCACATTATGTCAACGAGCCGTTCTCCGCCTCTCAACACATGTATGCGTGTCCGATTTACTCCTCTTGATAGGTCCTTACATAGCTGCTTATCTGTCTTACCTCCAGTTCCCACTGCTTACGGGCCGCTGCCTTCTATATCCGAGGACTCTTCTCCTTTTTCCAGGGGAGGTACAATGAAGCCAAGTAAGTGTGTGTGTGCTTTTTGGGGGGGGGGGGCAATCTTGCAGTGCCTGTTGCTTGATCCAGTAATGCTTTGTTTAACCATGGCTGCATATACTTCAGGCTCTTCTCAAGAACACAGTGGTATTAATATTCTTCGGAACTGCACAGGGGAGAATGCAGTATTTAAAAAATGTTGCTTTTTGTGTGTGTCTTGGTGTTATGAGTGTCTGGCTGACCCAAGGTCACCTAGCTTGCGTTTCCCTGCTCTTAGTCTGACATTCTAATCCCTACACCATGCTGGGTCCCAGAGGTAGAACCTGTGGAAGGAGAGAGTATCACTTCCTGAGTGGAAATAAATTTGTTTTGGTTTAAAGCAGTCTGAAACAAAACCTTACTCAGATCTGTTCAGTGGGGCTTATTCCCATGAGTGTTTTTAGGAAGGCAGCATCACAAACTTCAGCAAGTGCCAGGGGGGAGGGGGTGTTCAGTTGTTGGTGATGTGTTTGCATGCAGGCCAATAACGGGTTTAAGAGTTGTCTTCTCTCTCTCTTAAAATTAGGCGCTTTTTACGGGAGACGTTGAAGATGTCAAATGCCGAAGATCTGAACCGCTTAACAGCCTGCTCCCTTGTTCTCTTGGGCCACATCTTTTACGTACTGGGGAATCACAGGGTAAGTGGTGCCAGTTTATTACAATTTTTGCTTCTCCTGTACTAAAGGCTCAGTGGGTAAGTTGGAGGGCTGGGGGGCATGAACTCGATCTCACTAAACTCCCAGGAGGTGGTATTTGCACACATATGGTTTGTTGACAGATCTCACATTTTTGCCATCTTATTGTGCCAACTTCCAGACTGCAGCTGGCTGACTTGAGTGAGAATATAAGCATGAATTCTCAAGCTGCCTGGCAGGGAATATAGGTTTCCTCTAAGAGAGTTGTAAGAAATGAATGAATGAACAGAGATTTTTTTGAGCTAGAGCTGCGTGACTCCCTGTACTGTCCTTGCTTCCTTTCCAGTCAGTCTGTATTTAGGGATGGATTATTCTGCATTTCTGCTTTGAGAGTTCTGGTATCATACAGTGTAGGGAGAGGCAGCGCAGAGTCGTACCGTCACCAGCCATCGGAAAAGGCCATTTCTTGCCATTTGTGCACAGTTCACCGTTCTGGGTCCACTTCCTTATCAGAGGCATGTTTGTCTATTGTGTAAGTAGGTGGACTACTTCTCTTTGTTGTGCAAACACAGCATCTTAGGGGATTGTCCCTTCTGCAGGAATAAGAGTTGTTTTACCTAGGCAGCTAGATTTGCGTGTAGTAGCATTTCAGAGACCAACGGGATTTTTGGGTTGTAAGCTTTCAGGAATCAAGCCTCCCTTTGTCAGATATGTAACTTTGACTCTTGAAAGCACCTACCGCCAAAACCCTTGTTAGTCCCTATGGTGTTATGGGATTTGAATCTAGCTGTTCCAGTGCAGACCAAGGCAGCTACCCTCTGAAACTATATTACCCCCCTCCCATTTTTGGAGGGCTGGTTTTAAAATGACTGCTTGTCTTGGGTAAATCATTCCATGCAAAGAATTTAGGGGGGGGGGTGCTATCCTCTATAGCTGCCAAGTTTGTTTTGACCAAGACTAATTTCTCCCTAGGAGAGTAACAACATGGTGGTCCCAGCCATGCAGCTGGCCAGCAAAATCCCAGACATGTCTGTGCAGCTGTGGTCTTCAGCCCTCTTGAGAGGTAAGTCACTTGATATTAAGAATGTTCCTGGGTGATCCTGGTTTTCTTTTTCATTAAGAACGGCTTTTAAACAGCCACTGTTGCAGTCTTGGGAATCAAGCAGTGTTTGGGTACTGGGTGGGTTCACATGCTGGACATCATTTTGCTTGCATGGCAGGTCCTGGAGAGGTGAATGTGCTCTCAGCACTTGGAGACTTCAGTGTCTAGTGAAGAGGTCCCCTTCAACCAGCTAACTCTGGCCCCATGAAGCATTCTATCACCTAATCACAAAGAGGCCAAAAGAAAGGAGAGGGGAGAACATCTAGGGGAGAGAGATTTTCTGTGTCACAGATCCATTGCTTCCATAGATTAGCCAGATGGCCTAAAGCTAGTTTGGTGTAGTAGTAAAGAGTGGCAGCCTCTCATCTGGAGAGCTGGGCTTGATTTCCCACTCCTCCACATTCAGCCAGCTGGGTGACTTTGGGCTAGTCACAGTCCTGCTAGAGCTTTTTTCACAGAGCAGCCTCTCTCTGCCTCACCTGCCTCACAGGGTGCCTGTTGCAGGGAGAGGAAGGGAAGGCGCTTTGAGACTTTCAGGTAGTGAAAAGTCGGGCATAAAAACCAACTCTTCTTCTAAACTCCCAAGTAATGGATCCTGCTTTTGGAGGGTGGTTTGTTTAGCAGGGGCAAATAAAAGACAGAAATTTGAGTCCACACACCTCAGGGTATCTCTGCCCCCAAGCCCCTAAAGACTACCCAGGCAGCCAGAGACCAAGCCTCTAGGCCTTCCTGGGTCTAAACAAGAAACCAGCCCTGTAAGGTTGTACATTCACAAGATGAATATCAAAAAGAAGTTACTTCAGTACCTGAAGCCAGCTTGAGCCAAACACCTTAATTGCTACTTCACACGCTCTCCCGTGCTGCCTTGAAGGGAGGGGAGAGTTGCCTTTTTCATTGAACAGGCTGGCAGGAGTCTCTAGAAGCTGAACCTAAGAGAGGTCAGCAGACGTGCTTATAATGGGAAGAGGAGGAGCTCGGACCAGCAGCATGAAGTCCGCCCCGGCTATTCCCTCCAGCAATGCCATTGGTGGAACAGACTGGCTTTATCTGGCTTCTTTGACTCAAGTATTCAGCATGAATCCCAAACAGAAATTAAATCCGCACATACAGAAGGGCCTTTTGTGCATTCTGTGTTATCGCTTCCAGTATAAGGCATCCAGCACAGTAGGGCCAGGAATACAAAATACAATGAAGATGCATTAGCTTGAACCACAGCCAACCTAAGGCTGGGTGTAGTGTGAGCAGTGCAGAAAGTGGGATTGCGAACGGTGCAGTAAAGCAAGATGTTGGCTTTAATAGAACAGCCTCACAATATAACAATATAAATTTGATTTCCATCAGCATTCTAGAGGCAGTGTTCAGAAGCTTAGCCAGCTGATATTTAATGCTTCTGATGAATTAGTTCCCATTAAACAAACAATTATGGCCACATGCTTGTTTTCCAAGATTATCACCCAACCTCACTTGCACAGAGGCATTTACTTGATATATAAGTGCTGAAGAAGAAGGTTCTTATATGCTGCTTTTCTCTACCCGGGGAAGGCTCAAAGTGGCTTACATTTGCCTTCCCTTTTCTCTCCCCACAACAGACACCCTGTGAGGTGGGTGAGGCTGAGAGAGCCCTGATATCACAGTCAGAACAGCTTTATCAGTGCTGTGGCAAGCCCAAGGTCACCCAGCTGGTTGCATGTGGGGGAGCGCAGAATCAAACCTGGCTTGCCGGATTAGAAGTCTGCACTCCTAAACACTACACCAAGCTGGCTGTCATTGCTTTGCTTAGTGAGAGTACTGGGTTATGCTTTAGGCACTGCAGGCAGAGAGAAAGAGCAGGCCTGCCTCCTTCCTTTCTCCTGCTGCTTCTGTTTGAAATTCCTGTAATTTCTTTCTTATTAGTGTCAGGCAGGATCCTTAGTACTGGCCTCTTGCTTCCTGGCAGTCTAAGATGTGGGAAATAGATTTCTGGGACACATCTTCGGTTCTGTTATTTTGCTTCAGCCCTTGCTATCTTTCCCTTGGGAACGTCCTTCAAAGTCCTGATTTATTACCTAAATAGCACACCCTGTATTCAGGAATAGCAGAGTTTGTACCTCACCTCTATCACCTGTATAACAAATATTTCAGATGGCCTCTAGCCTGCAGGATATACACTGCACTGAAATAAAATAATTATTTTGGTGCCCCAACAAACTGGATCATGCAGCCTGAATTTATTTATATTTATTTATTTACAGTTAGATTTATAGGACTGTCTCTGTTAGCTGAGCCATCTCAGGGCAGTATACAACAATTTAAAACATAATAGTCATTAACCCATCTAAAACGTCAATCAGGCCTCTTCAAGTCACTCACCACAGTACTCCCATATTACTTGCCAGATCCAAGATGTTACCAGGGAGATTTTCATGGGGGGTTGGGGAGTTCTTAGGGGTTTCTGATATCTTAGCATCAGCCAAATGCCTGGTGGAAGAGCTCAGTTTTTTTATGCCCTTTGGAACTGAGCGAGCTCCAACAGGGCTTTTGTCGCTTCTGGGAGCTTATTCCACCAGGTGGGGGTCATGACCGAAAAGGCCCTGACCCTGTTTGAGGCCAGGTGAACCTCTTTGGGGCCAGGAACCATTACCCTGCTGTAACTGGCTGAGGTTCTTCAGGGGAAATACTCAGAGAGGTGGTCCCTCAGGTATGTGAGGTCCAGACTGTGAATGGCCTTGAAGTCAAAACCAGCACCTTGAACGTAATCTGATATCCCACTGGGAGCCAATGCAGCTGCCTAAGCACAGGGCATATATGAGTTCTGTGAGGACCCTGGTGGCTGCATTTTGGACCAGCTATAATTTCCAGTGTAGGGGCAATGGAAGGCCCACATAAAGTGAGTTACAGAAGTCTAATCTGTAGGTGCATAGATAACTGTGGCTAATTGATTTGTGGGCAGGTATCTAGTAGCCTAGCATACAGTTGGTGGAAAACCCCAAAAAAGTAGCAAAAAAGGGAAACAAAAACGCAACCTGAAATGCAAGGGAGAACCAAAAAGGTTAGGGATATAATCAATTTTAGAACCATATAAACCAGGGGTAGTCAAACTGTGGCCCTCCAGATGTCCACGGACTACAATTCCCACAAGCCCCTGCCAGCATTCGCCGGCAGGGGCTCGTGGGAATTGTAGTCCGTGGACATCTGGAGGGCCACAGTTTGACTACCCCTGATATAAACAGTTTATTATGGGAGCTCAAATGTTTAAAAACCAGAAAACCATCTATTTGGCACACATAAAACATCTAAGTGCTTATACCAATAATGCTGAATTATTTTTTGACTTTGACCTAACATGTTTTGATCAAATAGAGCTTCATCAGAGATCAATTAAACACAGATGCACACAGATATGATTAAAACATTTTTACAATTATCAACAGGGGGATTAAAAAAAAAACCTTATTCAATCTGTTCTGGCTTGGTCAGGTCTTGCAAGGTGTTCATAGCAGAATCCTCAGCCATCAAATATTTCTTGTTCCTTTCCTGGATATTGGAGAATCCTACAGTGTGCTTCTCTGAGGACAGGTTCAAAATGTTCTCCAATTGTTAATCATATCTGTGTGCATCTCTACAATTGACCTCTAATGAAGTTTTATTTGATTGAAACGCATCATTTCAAGGTCAAAAAATTATTTGACATTGGTATATGCATTTAGATGTTTTATGTGTGCCAAATAGATATTTCATGGTTTTTAAACATTTGAGCTCCTATAATAAACTGTTTATATTTTCTACAATTGATTTCACCCCTAACCTCTTTGGTTCTTGTTGGCAGAAAACTGCCTGCTAAGCTACTTGGGTGACTTGTGTCTCCATGGAGCCATCATCCCCAGATCCTTGGTGGTCGGTGCAGCAGTAAGCTGCATGCCATCCAAACTGGGTAGGCACATTTCCTCCACTGGTCCCCTTCTACCCAATCTCAAGGCCTCCATCTTTGAAGGGTTCAGCTTCAGGTGACTCTGTTTTCACCAGTCAGCCACAGCCTCCAGACACCGGGTGGATTGTATCTCCTTGGTCTTTGTGCCTGTAGGGACATGCTGGCAATTCCTTAGTCCATTAGGAACCCTGTGATACCTTTGGTTGGAGAAGGTCATGGCTCCATGGAGATAGCATGCATAAGGTCCCAGGTTCAGTCCCTAGTGTTTCCAGTTTAAAAGGGTTGGGTGACAGGTGATGTGAAAGACCTCTGCCTGAGATCCTGGAGAGCCACATGGTATTGACCTTGATGGGCCAGCAATCTGATGCAGTATAAGGCAGCTTCAGGTGCTCATATGTTACGATGATTGTCTTTGGCAGCTAGGAGTCTTTCCTGAGGAAATCTTACCGATTCATAGGCTTTGCTATCTCCATTAATATCTTGAGTGTGTGTATATACACGTCCACACAGGCACACAAACACATATATATGTTCTACATAATACATTTCTGGTAATGGGATAGGAGGAATGTGTCTCATGGCTTAAGTGCCACTCAGCGCTTAACACCCACTCCGGGAAGCTGTCCCACCCCTGAGTGTCTCTTCCTGTCCAGCGGCTAGCCAATTGCCTTCCGTCCCTCACCCCTGACCACCCCCTCCTTCCACTTCCCTCCGAGGCTCGGAGGCTGCAGATCCCTGCCGGTGAGTTCCCTAACAGCTGCCTGTAGCCTTTCCAGGTCCTGGGGGGAAGGGGAGGCTGTCCACAGAGTTCTTCCACCCCCCCACCTCAATCTAGCACCCGTCGTATTCCTGAATATATATAATTGTATATATAATTGTCTGGACTGAGAAAAACCAACTTGCTGATTCTGCTGCCTGTTTTTTCGACTGAAAGCTTGATGTTACCAGGCTAACAATTGCATGCTGGAAAGACAGGAAAAGTTCCCTTATGTGACCCAGGGTAACTTACCCCAGGTCTCTTCTCTCTCCTTCTTGTACCCGAAGATTTGAACAAAGCCTGTGGGAATGCGATAGATGCCCATGAAGCAGCACAGATGCACCAGAACTTCTCTCAGCAGCTGCTCCAAGACCACATCGAAGCTTGTAGCCTCCCAGAGCACAACCTCATCACGGTACGTTGACATTTGGGTCAGGCAGAACTCCTTTTGTTTCCACCCTTCCCTGTGTTGCAGCATCCTCCCAATCCACAGATGCTCACCTGTTCACTACAGCAGTCTGTGTATGAGTGGCTGTGAGTGCACCTATGCATTCTATGCCCTTGCTGTAGCTTAGGGATGGCTGCCTATGGGCTGGGAAAGAGAATACAACTTGAGAGCATCATCTTATATCCTTCAGAAATACTGAAAATACTAAGGAGAGCTATTTTAACATAATCCCACCCTGCTCTTGTTTATAAGTGTCTTAATCTGCTTTGTTAAGGATCTCCATGGCTTTTTCAGAGAACCTTTTTAGAGGGTCTCTGGATTTTGCATTGTAGTCCCAATTTTGTACCTTTTAACTATGTGTTTAGTTGAAGGCCATTGAATTTCTGTGTCTGAGAAATGAGGTTTAGCATCTTAATGACACCTGAACACATTGTACTTGCTTAAAAAAAAAAAAGACTTGGAAACTTCCATAAATAAACAGTTCAAGTATTTTACAGTGTGGGCTGCTAAATGAGTGAAGTACAGATGCTGATTGGATAAGTCGCCAAACAGGAGTTTTTTTCTGCTTGTGTCTCCCTTCTCTATTGCCAGTGGACAGATGGACCGCCTCCTGTACAGTTTCAAGCACAAAATGGACCCACGACCAGTCTGGCCAGTCTGTTGTGAAAGAGTGACACGTTGCCTGAAAAGACAGCTCTCCGAAATGCTGAGCTTTTATTCCACGACGGATGGGCTTCAGATCCCTCTTCTACTGGGATTTCTCTAGGATTCCTCTTCTAGAACCTTGCAGGAGATGAGCTTGGGAGCACATTTCAGAGACTCGCCGGTGTGATGCAGGCACTTGGAGTTCTTTCAGATTTCTGTGTGGGAGTATAGTGTGTGTGTGTGTGTGTGTTGGCATGTTGTGTTGTGAGAGGTGGGAGGGCAGCTTTCAGTGCATCCCCCTTCCCGTTGCTCAGAATTAGGTTTTACATTATTCAAAGACAGCTCATTCACTTGGGCTGCATCTTAGCCTTTTAAAAAAAAACAGAGAAGTCTCACCCTCTAATAATGAAGGAAAGACCCAGTATTGGTAGAAACAAGGGGTTTAAGAGAACCCCAACTTTCTACTTGAAAATTAATACCTGAAAACCCCATGATTGTTCTTTTAGCTTGTGCTGCGTTGTCCTGATTGTGCCTAGATTGTTGTTCAATGAAGTCTGCATTGGTAAAGGTCCCAAGTTTGGTGGCTGTTCCCCATGAGGAATGCAGGCTGCATGCTCACTTGTCAGTGTAGTTGCGGTTGCCTCTCATGTGGGAATTGCTGCTGTGGGCTGTTGTGTACTTTTGAAAAGACCACACCTGGAGGGCAGAAAGAAAGTGGTTCTCCAATGTAATTGCCTCCCATAGCAAGCATTGCCACTTTCCCAAACCGACAGTTACAGCACCGGATGAACGCTGAATTTAAAGGTGGGCCTCTGAGCTTATCTGGTGTTTGCTTTGAAAGTAAGGAGAAAGTGCTACCAAATGCAGAGCTGAGCTGCTATCGAGAATAAGTCCCTAGTCCTTATTGTGAAGATTTGCGTGAAAGGGTCTAGGCAGCAGTGCTTTGAAGCCTTGGAAGCCAGAAGAAAGACAGGCAAAGATAATTCAAGGTAGGTTTTGGTGTCCAGTCATGCTCCTTGCCTGTTTCTCATAACCAGCAAGGTAAAAAATGGCGGGCACTATCATGCAGATTGAGAAAGAAATGCTGGCATATTCAATTTTCATAGATTTGCATTACAGAATTCAGCTTTTTGGGGAGTAATTTTTTTTTTTAAGATTCACACAATGGAGATCTACCCTTGCTTACCGTTTCTAATTGAATTCCTAATAATGGATTGGCACTAAGACCATTGATCATGTGAAGACGACAGTTAGCCTCTTGCTCAAAAGGTGGATCAATTTGTTTCTCTGCTGCCTCCCTCCCCTGTGAAACTGATCCATGAGAAACTTAGCTTGCAGTGCTGGGAAGAAACTTGAAGGGATTTTTTTTGGGGGGAAGGACAGGTGTGAGAATCAATAGTTGAGAATCCCTTGGATTTAGCCCCCCCCCCCAAGGATGACTGAGCTTTGATTGGATTATATGCTAGTAGTTCATGTTCATTCACAAATATAGGAATAATGTGGTCGCTCCCAAGTACCCCGCTACTCGGCAGCAATTAACGCTTGTTTGTTCGTGTCAGTGATGACAGGAATTTCTTACTTATGGAAGAGAGACAACAGTGTAAGAACAGTTCATGCAGTAAATTGTCTTTTGACAGTCTTTCGTGGGCCAGTCCTAACACCGACAAATGCATGCACAAAGTATGACTTCAGTAAACAGCCAGTGGAAGCATACAGGTCCACGTCACCATCCAGTGGACTGGTCATAGGGGCACTCTCTGTCACCTAGGACAGTGGTCTTCAACCCTTCCAGAGCTGCATGTGCCTGAAGTGATGTGATACCAGTGTATCCACCATAAGAAGAGTGACTGCTGGAATTACGATGACCTCAGGCCTAGACCGAGAGAGCTGGGAACAGGAAAGACAAGGAGCAAACCACGGATCAGAGCCACAGAGGAATTTTGTCCACCAAGTGATCTCCTCTTGCTGTTTGCTGATGCTCAGTGTGCATGCAAAAAGGAGGACAGAAGTGATGCCTTTGCTTACGTTATCAACAAGGCCTTCTAAAAGGCAGCTTCAGGAAGTCTCATCTTGTATAAGCATGCAGTCTGACAGGTAGGGCTCTAGGTCCCCACTCACAGGTTGAAGAACACTGCGCTGTGGCGGGGAGGGTCTTTTTGCTGTGAGGAGAGAGGTTTGGCCTGGGCTGATTGGAAGGTGCTCTCCCAGCCTGCCTTTTGCCCGTGTGGCAGTGGTCAAATGGATCCAGGCCCGACCTGTTCCACTCGTCCAGTGCTTGGTCTTTGTTTTCCTTGCAAATGAAACTGGGAAACTGTTGCCCCTCCTAGAGAATGAAGCTGCCTTGTGGCTCATAAGCCACCTTTGCCACAATGCATCTCCTGTTGTGTTCCCATCCCAAGTTCTCTTTCTCAGCAGCTCTGCATCCCAGCCTCCCCTCCCTCTGAAAGCCTAATTTCTGTGTGGGTGAGTGAGTGCATGGTGGATTTTTTTTTTTTTGCACTGTTTGAATGTGGCATCTGCCTGTTTGGCCAAGACCACCTGCTTCAACACTTCCTTCGCTTGTGAACTTCTATTATCAAATGGCTCTTTTTAATAATGTGCTTTTAAAAATATTGTGTACTTCAGTAAATTTGTACAGTTTGTCTTTCAGCCTTTTCACAAAGCATTTAGTCTTTTCCTACAGATAATAATGTGCTAACATAAAAAATTGTGTAGGGATTGGTTATTTGTCTTTATTTTAGGATACAAAATGCTTTTTGGGTCGTCAAGGGAAGAGAGATTTCAATTTGCGTTTGCTGGTGAATGTTTTTTAGAGTGCAGCTATGGCAGTGTTCCAATGGAGTGCAGAAAAGAGGCAAAGTGTGGCAATTATCACAGTAGTCCGCTTTCCAAGAAACTGTTCTCTCGTGTTATTTGAAAAGCAAGTTGCTAGCCCTGTGGTGGCAAAGATTGAATGGAACGTTTTGCAGGCATTGGTAGCAAAATGTAAGATTCGAAGAAATGCCTGAACCCAAAAGGCTACATAGCTTCTTGATTCTTCTCCCCAATAGAAATTTCAAGAGAAATTATGCACAGTTACTTTGTGCGGGTAGCGAGTGCGTCTTTTGGTTCCTAATTAAGCTGCAGCAAATACAACAGTGGTCATCACAGAAAGTGATATATTTAACAGCCCACGCCCCCTCTTGCATCACTGGAAGTGATGTCAGGTGGCCACTCCCCTTTGCTCTCTCCTAAGATGGAGTGATATTCTCTGAAAGTGCCAGGCAGCCCTTAGGTTACCGGCATCGATCAAGAGAATCAGCAAGCAGCAGCAGATTTCAATACCTGCCGGCATCGAGGAGACAAATCGCCTCTAAATGAGAATGATAAAACAGGCCGATAACTAACTTCTTCCGTCTCCCTCACTGGTGGGCTTAACTGCGGCCCTGGACAGGGCAGATTCCTCCTCCAATTAGGCACCACTGGGATGGGCACTGAGCTCACCTGAGGTGGCTGTTGGCCATTAATCAGCCATGGTAAGCTCTGGGAAGGTGCAGATCCCATGTATAACTGTACAAAAGACCACTAAATTAACAATGGTTAATGTAAGTCCAATTCTGCTCTCTCATTCCTGTACTCAGCAAGGCCTCAATGACAGATGACTTAAAGGGACCAGTAATACATGCTCATTACTGAGTTGCAATTTGCTGCATTTATGCCTATGGCACCTAATTAGGTCTTATGCGCCATAAAATGTATTTTCCTTCCCTCCATATCTCACCTCAGATCACCATATTTTCTATGACACAGCCATAATTCTGCGTTCTCAAAAGCAAAGTCAGCACAAAGAGTATCTAGGTGCATTGTATTTTTGATCAGGACAACATATTCCTTGGCCAAGTTGGACTGACAGCTAAAGGTTGCGGAACATCCTGCAAAGACCCAGGCCTGCCAGCAGGTGAGGTCATTGTAGTCCATGGATGTCTGGAGAAAAACAGTTTAGCCACCATCCACATTTGTCTGCCATTATTGGATGGAAGTTGACATCAGCAGAGACGCAGTTGTGGGGAAAGTGGTTCTACAATCAATCTTCTGCTAAATAGCACACACCCTCCTCCACAGAATGATTTTGCAAGTCTCCCATGTGGCACTGAACAGAAGCCATGAAGATTAAAACAAGTCTGCATTTAACTAACTGCTGTTCATCAAGTGGCCTTCTGTGCAGGCGCACATCCCTCCCTCCCTCTGTGGCCTGCTGCTGATTGATTGTGACTTACCTTGTTCCATGACTGGAGGGAGAACTGAGGGGGAAATACTAACTCCTCCCATGTCCTGACTTTGGGCAGAAAAGTCAGCCCCTGTGAGGGGAAGGATGAGCTGTAGACAATGTGTACAGCTTGGTGTGGTGGTTAGGAGTGCGGACTTCTAATCTGGGGAGCCAGGTTGGTTGTGCGCTCCCCCACATGCAACCAACTGGGTGACCTTGGGCTCGCCACAACACTGATAAAGCTGTTCTGACCGAGCAGGAATATCAGGGCTCTCTCAGCCTCACCCACCCCACAGGGTATCTGTTGTGGGGAGAGGAATGGGAAGGCGACTGTAAGCCACTTCGAGCCTCCTTCAGGTAGGGAAAAGCGACATATAAGAACCAACTCTTCTTCTAAGCTTATTAACTTCTCTCCGTGACAGGCCTGTGGAAACACAGTCCCGTATAATATAATACAATATAATCAAATTATTTTTTAGCCTGCACCGAAGGCCACTCAGTGAACAGCAGTTACAGGTAAGTACAACTCCGTTTTCTGAGGACGTCACCATTCTGTTTTCTTGCAAGGGCGACAAAACCCTTTCTGGACCCAGCCATCACTACAGACACCAACACAGTTCTTGCAAGATAGACAGTTTTCTTCAAAATATGAGGACAATATGTCAAAACAGATCTTGGCCTCTGCATGCTTCCTGCAGTTCTTTGCAGCAGAGAGTTGCCTTGAATTGCCTCATCATTAACAAATCTTACAAATGTGTATTGAGAGAAGCTGCTGCACTTTGACATAAGACCTTGGCATCATGTGACATGTCATCAATGCATCTATTTATTGTGTAATTGGACCGTGGAACCTTTTGAATTTCTTGACTTTCCTATTGTTTTTTTTTCCCTACTATTGTTTACATGCTGGCAAAATTAAGTTCTTACAGTGCGACTTCTTTCGCCACGCCATTAGTTCTGCCATCTAATAGCTTGCTTCATCGGTTTTTTCTTCTGACCACCACCCTTTTAACAAATGCCTTACTCTGTGTCTTTGGTGACCCCGGTACACATTTGGAATATTCTGAACACTTACTCATTGTGCAGCTGTGATTTTCAGCCGTCTTGACTTTGCTGGCACCATCACTGTATGTGCGAGTTGTTTGCCACAGATGAGGCAACATGGAGCTGGACAACTTGGTTTAACAGTCCATATGAAACCCACCAATAGGTAATTTTCATTGTAAAGACAGATTTCTTCGGTTTCCATCCCTCAGCTAGTGCTGGTAGGTGTCTGAAAAGTTGTACAATCTTTTGTTATCGTCACAGTCTGTTCAGTGACTGTTGTGGATGCCTCATCTTTCCCGCGACTGCGCTTCAGATACTGCCGCATCGGACCCTCTGTGCTGGCCGAGATTCCATGCAGATTAGGAATATTGACTGTTTAACACCGACAATGCTAGGTTTGTGAGATTGCAGGATCCAAGTGGTGCCTGATCAACGTCCTGCTGGGTGTCAGATTTGCACTTACCCAAAGAAGGAGTTCAGTGCCCTGAGATCTACTTTGGTGTAGTGGTTAGGAGTGCGGACTTCTAATCTGGCGAGCCGGGTTGGATTCCCCATTCCCCCACATTCAGCCAGCTGGGTGACCTTGGGCTCCCCACAGCACTGATAAAGTTGTTCTGAGCAAGCAGGAATATCAGGGCTCTGTCAGCCTCACCCACCTCACAGGGTGTCTGTTGTGGGGAAAGGGAAGGGAAGGTGACTGTAAACTGCTTTGAGACTCCTTCAGGTAGGGAAAAGGGGCATATAAGAACCAACTCTTCTTCAGTAATATCGGGGTCTCTCAGCCTCACCTCCCTCACAGGGTGTCTGTTGTGGGGACAGGAAAGGGAAGGCAACTGTAAGTTGCTTTGAGACTCCTTCAGATAGAGAAAAGGGGCATATAAGAACCAACTCTTCTTCTATGTCTTCTCTGTGATAGCCAGAGCCCTAGTAAAAAGGATACTGAAATGCAACTGAGTCATCCCCAAAGTTCGGTGAATATAAGCAATAACATTTTTAGCTGTACCAGCCCTTCCCTGGAGGCTCAGGGCAAATAACGACATTTTTAAACAATATAATAATTCAGTAAAACAACATTAAAATCCAAAATAGATCCCTTTCAATTAATTCCAAAACCGACTCCTTTTTATGGCAGGAGGGTTGATCTAGGTCTAGATTTCAGATTCTGATGTAAATCTGGCTGCTGTTTTGAACACCATGACAGCTCTGTGTGCCAGATGGCCACTTGTGCTTACCCGAATGCGGAGTTCAACAGCCCGAGATCTGTCTTTGTGATAGCCAAAGCCCTGTAAAGCAGAGAGCAAAATGCCATGAAGTCATGTAAGATTTTATGAGGAATGTTGAACGTGGTTAAAAAGCAGAACAATATCAGGATTGTGGGCTAATTTACCCCAAAGGAGGTGTAAAGCAGCTTCCTTCCTCTATCTGTAAAACCACCCCCAAAATCTGGGGAAATAGAAAGACATCTAGCTGAGAACCCCCCCCCCCCCAAAAAAAAAAAAAAAGAAACCTATGCACACGCACCACTGGGAAGATGGCCCACTCTCCCCCCCAGAAACACACAACCACACACATTTTTTTAAAATATGCACACACCCCACACAGCCAGCTCTCCAGGTGGGGAATGGGGATTGTTTGAGGATGTGGTGTCAAGTTATGGCTTTTACAAGGAGCAAAGCCCATTGCATTCAGGAATACAACAGGCGCTAGATTAGGGTTATGGGGTGAAGAACTCTGCGGACAGCCTCTCCTTTCCCCCAGGACCTGGAAAGGCTGCAGGCAGCTGTTAAGGGACTCACCAACAGGGACAGCTCTCACGCAGCAGGGATCTAGAGCCTCAGAGGGAAGTGGAAGGAGAGGGTGGTCGGGTGGGGGACGGAAGGCAATTGGCTGGACAGACAGGCAAGCCGGTTGGCGGAGGAGGCACTCAGGGGTGGGACAGCCACCCTGAGTAGGTGTTAAGCACTGAGTGGCACTTAAGCCATGAGACCACGCTCCTCCTCCAAGACCTTACCAGAAATATTAAATGGAACGGAAGAAGTGTGAAAACAGTGCTCTTCTACAGGCCAGTGTCAGCGCCTGGTGACACCAATGAATCCCACCCCCCAACCTGTATTTTACCCCTTCCATTATGTACCTGCCGATTACAATCATAATCTGGACCTATTTGACCCCAGGAATTTTGTGAGAGAGCTGTTTTGGTCTTGTTTTAGACATCTTTAACCAGTTTTATAGAACAGGAGTAGGCAAACTGTGGCCTCCAGATGTCCATGGACTACAGTTTCCATGAGCCCCTGCCAGCATTCACTGGCAGGGGCTCATGGGAATTGTAGTCCATGGACTTCTGGAGGGCCATGGTTTGTCTACCCCTGATTTTAATGTTGTTAGCCACCCTGAGACTGTTGCAGAAGAGTCCCAAACTGAAAATCCCATAAATAAATGAGCTTTCCACAAAAATAATTTTCTTAGGGTGGTCCCTGTAGTGGGCAGTGTTTGGGGAGGGATCTCAGTAGGGTGCCATGTCATAAAGTCCACTATGCAAGGCAGTGGCTCTGACAGGTAGCAACCATTTCCCCCAGGGGAACTTTGTGTGATTTAGAGAGCACAAGTAACTTTAAGAGATCTCCAGGCACTACCAGGAGTTTGGCAACCCAAGCATGAATGGAGAATAGAATTTTCCCAAGGTCAGAAATGGTTTCCAGGGCAAGAGGAAACCTGGGATGATAGGCATCCTTGTGTAGGCTGTGCATGGTCCTTGCACTGGATCCAGGCCTTTATCTGGGACCTGTACTAGCTCTTGGTGAGGCATGCCAGTCAACAGGTGGGGCCTGGGGTTCCCCTGGGATTGTAGATCCTCCCCAGAGATCAGTTTCCCTAGAGAAGATGGCTGCTTTGGAGGCTTTGGGATGCATCCTGGGGAGATCCTGGGTTTCAAAAGCATCCACCCCTGATTGCCACCAGAGCTTCCCAGGGGCTTACCCCAGACTCAAATTCCAGGCTGCGGCACTAGGCTGAGGTAAGCCCCTCTCACCCCCACCCACCCACAGTTAAGCAAAAAGCCCAAGAAGATCCAACCACCCTATGGTCTTACCTTGTTTGACTACAGCCTCCACCAAGGAACACAGGTTGACCCAGTGAGAGGTTTGGCTGGTAAAAATTTTAAACGGCCTTCTCCTTCCAGCCCATTATTGGCCACTTGGGTGGGTCAACCTGCCCAAATAAGGGAAATACTTACCTCCACTGGATTTAAATGTAATACATCAATAAAAAAATTACAGCCCCCCCCCCCCCCCCCAAGCCTTGGAAATCCCTGGTTGCTATCACGGAACCCTAGGGTTCTGTGGAAACCCCAGTTGACAAATGCTGGATTAAAATCTATTTCTATAACTTATTGGAATGATCAATTGGAAAGTATTTCTCTGAGCTAAGGACAGAGGAGACAACTACAACACCAATCACCTCTCCTCAAAGAAGATGCTGTAAGGTCACCTCAGTGCTTGGGAAGAGACAAATGGAGCATAATGTCATAGTCTCAGTTAATTACACACAGCCTTCCACAATTAGGAGGCCTAAGGAGGTGACAAGTTCCCCTTCACTGGCAGCCTTCAAGCTGTGGTTGAGCAGATACTTAGAATCATAAAAGTTGGAAGGGACTTGGGCCATCTAGTCCAACTACCAGCCCACCCAAATTTGATGCCCAGATGATGCTCCAGCCCAACCAGAATCCTTGGCCAGTCATGCCTAGAAGAAGTTTGCTTCCTGATCCCAAAGTGGTCAGAATTTTCCTGGGCGTGTAAGACAGGGCCATAAGAGCAAACACAGACAGAATCCCTTCTGCCCACACACTGACAATCTGCCTAAGTTCACAGAATCAGCATTTCTGTCCGATGGCTTTCTAGCATCTACTTTACATTTTCTAAAGGAGAACCCGCCACCTCCCTAGGACGCCTGTTCCACTGAGGAACAGTTCTAACTGTCGGGAACTTCTTCCAAATGTTTAGCCAAAAATTCTTTTGAATCAATTTCAACCCATTGTTTCTGGTTCAACCCACTGGGGCAACAGCCCTTCAAGTACTTGAAGATGGGTATCATATCACCCCTTAGTCGTCTTCTCTCTAGGCTAAACAGATCAAGCTTTCCTTATATGACGGTCATCAAACTCTTTGGCATCTTTGTAGCCCTCCTCTGGAATCGCTCCAGTTTGACTACATCCTTCAATTGTGGTGCCTATAACTGAACACAGTACTCTAAATGAGATTTAACCAGAGCAGAGTAAAGGGGCATCATCTCCTTGTGCAATCTGGACACTATATTTCTTTTAAAGCTTTAGGCTGATCCTGCATTGAGCAGAGGGTTGGATTAGATGGTCTCTACGGTCCTATCCAACTATTTTGTTGTTGTTGTTGTTAGGTGCGAAGTCGTGTCCGACCCACTGTGACCCCCATGGACAATGATCTTTCAGGCTTTCCTGCCCTCTACCATTCCCCTATTCCCAACTATTACTCTATGATTGAGAATACTACTGCTCATTAATCTCCAATTTTGCAATTTTCTTCACTATCCCCCCCCCCCAATGAAACCCAAACAAGTGGTGCCCATACAAATTAAGCTTGCTGTTCTTGTTTGGTCCTTGCATGTTATGCTCCTTTATTATGCTGCGTGTTAATTTACTGTTCACTGTTTACCTGTAGTAATAGACTGGCAATTTCCATTTAATTTGATCTGAAGAAGCACGTATACACAAGAGCTTAAAGTTAAAGGTATCACCTGTGCAAGCACCAGGTCATGTCTGACCCTTGGGGTGACGCCCTCTAGCGTTTTCATGGCAGACTCAATACAGGGTGGTTTGCCAGTGCCTTCCCCAGTCATTACCGTTTTACCCCCCAGCAAGCTGGGTACTCATTTTACTGACCGCGGAAGGATGGAAGGCTGAGTCAACCTTGAGCTGGCTGCTGGGATTGAACTCCCAGCCTCATGGGCAGAGTTTCAGACTGCATGTCTGCTGCCTTATCACTCTGTGCCACAAGAGGCTCTTTTCAAGAAAGCTTATGCCTTTAATCAAACTTTGGTAGTCTTAAAAGGTGCCACTGAACTCATACTTCCTTCTCCAGCAGGGGTGGCCAAACTTTGGCTCTCCAGATGTCCACTGAATAAAATTACAATGAGCTTCTGCCAGCATTCATTATAATTGTAATCCATGGTCTTCTGGAGGACAACAGTTTGGACACTCCTGTTCTACTGGTACTAAAGTAAGCAAATGCTACAGCGTCGGCCATTTCCACTTGTCACGTCGTTTCTAGCTCATGTAACAGTGGCTTGGCCAATGTTTCAAGAACCTCTTGGGCCAGCTTGTTGGCTCTCTCCCTGCAGTCCCCTCTCCCTGATTCTCAGCCCCTTTGGCCAGCTGGACTCCTATTGTGTCGGGAATATTATGGCTGTCCCTTCCTGATTCTAGATGTTAAATTGTGAACCATACATACTCTCTGAAGATGAGGGGTTTGCATCCTGTAAGATTACAGGCCATGGTAACAAATGGTGCGGAGGGGCACTATAGCTGCTCCAAACCGTGGCACATTTTCAGCTTTCACAACAAAATGTCCTATGTAGCCATTTGTAGTCTCTTCAATAAACTACTGAAGTTCTTCCGAGTTTACCTTCTGGGGGAGAACTGCCATGGGACATGACACTACAGAGTCATCCCTCTCACTGTCATTTCCGGTGTTCAAACCACTATAGCTACCCCACCCTTTGCCTCCCAGCGGAAAGAACACAGGTTCACACAAGCAATGGACGGCTCTTTAATGGATTGTCATGTGATACTGGCAAGGGCTCATGGGAATTGTAGTCCGTGGACATCTGGCGAGAGACACAGCTTGGCCAACCCCTCTTTAGTGGATCGTAATGTGCAAACAAATTGTAGGTGCAAACTTAAATGGACTCCGGGGAATGGTAGAGGACAGGAAGGCCTGGAGGATCATTGTCCATGGGGTCGCGATGGGTCGGACACGACTTCGCACATAACAACAACAATGTGGCTCACGGGCATTATAGTCCATGGACCTCCCGAGCGCCGCAGTTCGGCTACCCGTTCTTTAGGCTCTCCCACGTCGGCTTTTCATATCTCCCGCAGGAAGCGCCGCTCTGCTTTTCTACCTTCTACGCCCCCTTCCAGCGTCAAATCTCGACAGGAAGTTCCGGTTCTCGCGAGACAGAGCGGCAGGGCGGGCCGGGCGGGCGGGAAGGCCTCGCGCATGCGCGGAGGGCGCGACCGAGGCGAGGCGACTGCTGCGTAACGTCCTCGTTCGCGGGCGACTCCCCTTTCCTCGGTTCACCCCTTCTCCTGCCTAGTGCGCACGCGTTGGAGAGGAAGCCGGGGAGCGCGGGGGTGGGGGAGGGGGCTGAAGACAGGCTGCGACGTCAGGAGGCCCCGCCCACCCCCTGCCCCCATCCTCCTCGTCCTCCTCCTCCTCCTGTCAGCGGCCACCTGAGGGAGCCGTCTCCCCTCCCCCACCGCAGCCAGCCCGGCCGAGACGCCGCAGGGAGGGAGGGAGGCAGGCGGCGGAGGAGGAAGAGGAGGACGGAGCGCGGCCCCGGGGAGGTGAGCTGAGGGGGTCGTGGCGTGCTGGGTCGGCCCTTGGGGGGGGCGGGTATTGCGGTGACGCGGCTCAGGAACAGGCCTGGCCCCATTTCCCTTCCCCCCCTCCCCGCGGCCCTCGCATCTCTAGAGCAGGCAAGGGAGGGAGGTTTTCCCAGAAAGGCCCTCCAGCTGAGTCAGGGAAGTTTCGGCTGAGGAAGGAGGTCGCAGAAGGAGAGTTGGGTTTTATGCCCCACTTTCCACTACCCGAAGGAGGCTCAGAGGGGCTTGCAGTCGCTTTCCCTTTCCTCTCCCCACAGCAGGCACCCTGTGAGGTAGGTGGGGCTGAGGGAGCTCTGACAGAACTGGGACACTACCCACAACAGGCACCCTGTGAGGTAGGTTGGGCTGAGAGAGCTCTGATAGAACTGGGACTCTACCCACCACAGGCACCCTGTGAGGTCGGTGGGGCTGACGTAGCTCTGACAGAACTGAGGCTTTTCCCCCAGCAGGCACTCTGTGAGGTAGGTGGGGTTGAGAGCTCTGACAGAACTGGGAGTCTACCCACAACAGGCTCCCTGTGAGGTAAGTGAGGATGAGAGAGCTTTGATGGGACTGACTCAGAGAGACTTCTGAGAGAAGTCCTTCACAACAGGCACCGTGTGGTCGGTGGGGCTGAGAGAGCTCTAAGGAAACTCCTCTGAGAACAGCTCTAGCAAGACTGATTGGCCCAAGATCTCCCAGTTGACTGCATGTGGAGGAGGTTTGGGGAATCAAATCCGCCTCTCTGGATTAGAATCCACCCCTCCAACTGCTGCACAAAGCTGGCTCACACACTTTGTCCAAAATGCTTGGCCACAAAAGCAGGGCCTGCTGGGTGTCTGAGGGGCCGCCAGCTCTTCCAGAGAACATCGCAGATGTGTGTGTGTTAAAGAGAGCTTAGGTTTTCTCTGATCAACCTGAGTCGAGAACTGGGAGGGGAATTCAAGAAACATTTAGTACATTATTATGCTGCCCTTCCTCTTGAATGCCAGTTTGTGTTATCTTCATTTTGTCCTCATAACAGCCTTGTGAGGTAGGCTACCTTCGAAGAAAGGGACTGGGTTGAGGTCAATTAATGAGCTCGAAGCAGAGTAACTATTTGCTGTGGTCTTAATTCAGTTGCTACGCCACATTGCTTCTGTGAAATGGATGCTGCTGGACAGGATGTACTGATGAGTTTGTAGTCTGAAAATGAAGGGCAGGGAGAGGTTGCTGTGGAGATATACAGGCTTAGGTTCCCCAGAGGAAGAGTACCTTGGGGTGGATGGGATCATTGGGACTTGCTGCAGGCCTGCCAGGGATGGGAAGGTGCTTGCTGGGCAAAATGTGTGCGTGTGTTTGGGGGATGGGCCCTCAGCATGGGAAGTGCTTCTACGGAGAGCATTGGCAAAGGAAACTTCAGTCTGCTAGTGGAGGTGGCACGAGGCTCAGCAATTTGGCACAGACAACATTAGGAAATAGGGAAGCAGCTTTGAAACACAAGAATAAGCTGGTGAATAGAGAGCATCTTTGTCACCGGAAGATGAGAAGGAGGCCCCTGCGGAAGTTGTTTGCCAGGGGTGAAGGGAATGCTTGGGATGGGCTTGCTTCTGCTGCTGTAGGGAGGTAGCAGAAGAGAGGCACACCTGAACACGAAGGGCCACTGTTGTGAGGTAAGGCTGGTGTTCCTACTTGGGAGGGGAGGCAACCTGTGTAGATACATTGTGAGAGGAAGCTGACTGATGGAAGTGTTTGCCTGTGTTTTTGTGTGATGGTGTGCAGCCTTTTTTTGGGGGGGGGCACTATGAATCTGTAATGTATGGCTGTGAAAGTTGGACTATAAGGAAGGCTGAGCATCAAAGAATTGAGGCTTTTGAACTCTGGTCCTGGAGAAGACTCTTGCGAGTCCCTTGGACTGCAAGGCGAACAAACCGGTCAGTCCTAGAGGAGATCAGCCCTGCCTGCTCCTTAGAAGGCCAGATCCTGAAGATGAAACTCAAATACTTTGGCCACCTCATGAGAAAGAAGGACTCCCTGGAGAAGAGCCTAATGCTGGGAGCGACTGAGGGCAAAAGAAGAAGGGGACAACAGAGAATGAGGTGGCTGGATGGAGTCACTGAAGCAATCGGTGCAAACTTCAATGGACTCTGAGGGATGGGAGAGGACAGGAAGGCCTGGAGGATCATTGTCCATGGGGGTCGCAATGGGTCGGACATGACTTCGCACCTAACAACAAATAAGTCTGGAGTAGAATTTCTGTGTGTGCACAAGGTGTATCATACTGGCCTGAGGGAAAACAGGAAGTCAGAAATGGTAAAAGACGTCTGAGAGCATGATGTAAGAATGTGATAGCTCTGGACAGAGTTCCATGTACATCTGCAGTCAAATACCTGGTAGCCGGAGGGCTAGCACAACAGTACATAGGCAAGACGTAGCTAGATGAATCCTCCAGAAGGGCTTTTGCGGAGTCAGGTTGCCCCAGAGGCCGTTTTCAGAGAAGTTGATGCTGAAAGCACATGGATACATGTCGGCTCCCTGAAGGGGTGTTTTGTGGGTGTGTTATGAGGGTTGTTCCAAGAGGCAAGTGACCATTGGAGCACAGGCTGTTGACCATTCATTGGTAGGTGTGACCATGCTACACAGCAAGCATATCTACAGAACCAGATGTTCATGGCAGATATTCCACAGTTGTGTGGGCTTACAAAGGGACCGATGTAAAAAGAATAACGTGTTCTTCTTTCTCCCAACCATAGTAGAAATCCTAGCCTTTTCCATCTGTAACTTTCAGCCAGGCTAATGCCATTTGAGTTGGAATGCAAAACAGACTACACAAAATTAATGCAACACAGAATTACAGTTTTATGCTGAATTTGCCTTCCCCCCCCCCCCGCCCCAATGAGAGGCCTTTTAGCTGTTGTTTTGAGGACATTCCAAAATTGTTGTATTACTTTTTGGAATGATGCAATATTACTGTTGCATGTGTGTGTGAGTGAGCGCACTATGAAAAAGTTCTATGGATGATGATGCAAAGTGCAGGGGGCAACTCTCTCTAGGGACAGGTATTTGAAAGTTGTCGTTCTAAATCCAGTTGTGCCTTTCATCATCCTCTGCAGCACGTTGGGTTCCTACCGTTTCATCAGCAGACAGGTCCATGTTGCATGGTTTATCTGAAGTCAGACAACTTGAGAAATTTGATTTTTTAATATACCTGTTCCCTGCATTTATCCCGTGGGAACTCAAAGCAGCTTCCATTATTCTCCGTTTTATCCTCACAGCAACCCTGTGGAGTAGACTGAGGTAGGTCACCGTGCAAGCTTTCATGATAGAATAGTAATTTGAATCTGGGCCTCTCAGATCCAAGTTGACACTCTAACCACTGTCCACACTGAAAAAACAGGGCAGTCTCTTCTGCTCATCATAGCTCGGTTTCTGTTTGCCTGATTTGTTTATTGGATTACAAAGAACTGGGCAGCAGGGCTGCACCCATCATATTAGTATAGTGTAGTGGTTAAGTGTGTTAGGCTAGGATCTGCCCCATTCTGCCACAGAACCTTGCTGGAAAAACATGGGCCAGTAACACAATTCAGACCTAGACTACCTCACAAGGTGGTTGTGTGGATAAGAAGGGGAAGAACAATGTTAATTGCTTTGACTCAACAGCAGTAAGAGGCTGAGAGTAAAGGAAATTTATTTTTAAAAAACCCTCTAAGTATAATTAATTGGAACATTCTACCGCTTACTACACAATGTTGCAAGAGGAGAATCTTTGCTTCTACAACTAACATTTTGCATCAACTACTGGCAACTCTGTGAGTTAATTACCTCCAAAATGGCTTACCATTAGCAGCCTTGCTCAGGTCTTACAGACTGAGGGCTGTTACTAAGTCAACTGCAACCCTGGGTGTCTCAATACTCGAGCATCTACACTGAACAAAAATGAGGGGCAGGGAAAGAGAAAATCTATCTTTAAAGAAAGTGAAGTAATGAAGTAAAACTGTGTGTGGTTTTAATCTGGTCTGTTCATTTAAGGAAGCTTGGAATCTGCGACTAGTCCATAAAATACTTTCTGCTCAGTCTTACCAGTTGCATAAAAAGTTTGTATGGAGGGAGCAGGATGCAACTTGGTCACATGCAGGTCATAGAATCATAGAGTTGGAAGGAACCTCCTGAGTCATCTAGTCCAACCCCATGTACTATGCAGGACACTCACAACCCTATCGCTCATCCCCTGTCACCTGCCACCCCCTTGAGCCTTATAGAATCAGCCCCTCTGTCAGAAGGCTATCCAGCCTCTGTTTTAAAATTACCAAAGATGGAGAACCCACCACCTCCCAAGGAAGCCTGTTCCACTGAGAAACCGCTCTGACTGTCAGGAACTACTTCTGGATGTTTAGACGGAATTTCTTTTGAATTAATTTCATCCCATTGGTTCTGGTCTGTCCCTCCAGTTGATTCTTATATGCTGGTTGTGGGAAGCAGATACACAGGCCCGTCCTGTGTGTATTTACCTGAAAGTAACTGCTGCTGTATTCAGTGGACCCGTGGAAGAGCATGTGAGATTATAGTCTATCTGTCTCAACAGCCTAGTGAGTCAGTTAGAGACTTTTCTTGCCCTGGGTTAGCCAGTGGCCAGAACCCCAAGCCTTGTCATGCATCCTGCTTTCTAAATTCTGAACTTGCTGCGCGATGCTGTCTGTGAAATGGAAAAACAGATTCTGGTTCCTGTCCCTAGGCTGCCTACCCTTTGACAACTGATTTATGTCCTAGGCATGGCTGGAGGAAGTAAGAAATTTCCTTCTTCTTGGATTCCGTGACTGGGCCCTTATAAAGGAAGGAGGACTGCCCTACTTTGAAATTATTAAGCCAGTCTTAGTAAGCGTGCAAGAAGGAGGGCGCCAAAGACTAACAAAAATGGTGGTAAAGTTAGTTTTTTTGAGTTACTGCTTGCTTGCTAAAGATCAGAAGTAGTGAGGAGTGACTCACAAAAGCCCATCCCTCTGCCACAAATTTTATTTATTAGATTTTTATGCCGCCCTCCCATACGGCTCAGGGCAGTTTACGTATAATGTTGTGGGGTAACACATGGAATGGACTAAGCATATAATATAGTCAGAATAACATCAACAATGATCCAGCAGTGGTTTAAATTAACATAGTATCAATGATTTAGATTAATAATAATATAGCAGGAATGACAACTTAGATAAAAAAAACCCCCCAGAGAGGTCAGACTGTTGTAGACCATGGAGGAGGTTTGGGGGGGGGGGGGGAGGAAGAGACCTGTAGGTGTTATTGGGTCGGTCAGTCTCAGGGGAATGCCTGGTGGAGGAGCTCCCTTTTACAGGCCCTGTGGAATTGTGGGAGTTCAGACAGTAGTCTTTACAGCACTACTGGACTCTTGCTCTTTTCTAAAGTCAAGTAGTTTGATTGCTTGTGTCACACCTTTATCCTCTCCTCATTCTGAATGCTGTGCTTTTTGTGGGAAGCTGCATGTTCTCTTGGTGAGAGGTAGTGCACCTTCTCTACGAGTATACACAGTATTCTCTACAGTGTGCTTTTAGAACTGGTATCTAATATTTATCTGTAGATTTAGAATCCTGATTACTTTTAAATACTGCATTTGGGATGCGAAAGAGGAACATGAACCAGCAGTCTCCCAAAGTTTTCTGGCACAGGATTTTTTACATACTAAGTAGACCTGTCCAGATTCACACCTGTGACTTTTTTTTTTTTTTGCATTGTCTGTAGAAGTTAATGAGGGAGCCCACTGGGCTTGCCTCACTGTCAATTAATCAAAGTTGCTCCTCTAATAGGTACAAGAGAGAGGGCCTTTTCAGTGGCAGCCCGATGGTTATGGAGCAACACCCCAAAAGAGGTACATCTGGCCCTTCGCTTGGGAGGCAGCTGAAGATTTAGAACCGTATTGTGATTTAAACTCCATAAAGAAGAAAAGTGGCTAATGGATGTTTTAAATAAATTGTATGGGAGGAGTCTATACTACAACTCCCTCAGGTATTTACCACCTTTCCTCCTGGGAAGTGGTAGCCTAGGAAGAAACTGTGACAGTACAGATGCAAACTGCTGTGGATCCTGCCATGCCCTGGGACAATGTCAAAAGGGACAATAACATCATAACTTGTGGATCTACTTTTGACCTAATCCCAGCACTTGTTTCAAGAGTCAAACCGGCTGGCCCAATGACAACCTTTCCTTTGGACCAAAAGTATTGATGATTTCATTTGTGGAGCAAGGAGAGGCCTCAGGCTTTAAACTTTCAAAGCTTAAGATTTGAGATTTGGACATTTAAAGTACGGATTCAACCAGCTTTGGTGCCTTCTAATCCGCACTGGTCTCAATTAGAAAAACGGATTAGAACTGAAGTGAATAGTGTACCAGACTTCCTGCAGCATCAGTATTATTCAGTGGTCCACAAGCACAAAGTTTCCCACTTGCTGCAAGACCAAAAGTAACAATACCTTTTTAGGATCCAGGAATGGGTAAGAGAAATGACAGTAGTAAGTCAGTAATCTTCACATTACCACTGTGTGTTGGTGTGCACAGCTGGTTTGCATACATGTGTGACTTTGGAAAAGAAAAATCAAGTCATTGCATCTACTCACATGAAGTTCACCTTTTAGCAGTCAAAAGTAATCAAGGCATTTCTAGTGGATGAGGTGAGGGTTTAGCCAGGTAGGTTCTATAGAATTAGTTTGCTTGTTTGTTTCCAAAGGTATGCTTTCCTCCAATCATCTCCTTCCTCTTTATCTAATTAAAAATGCATGTAGGATCTGGAACTATTGTCCAGTCCAGTCTTGGGTCCCCTTTTTCCAAAGGCAGGGATTAGATAAACTGAAATTTTCTCTTTCTGTATATTCGCACCAACGTTTTTAGCTGGAGCGGCAATGAATAGAAGTTGTTTATTTAGCCACCTTAGAAACGCATTTCGGAATCTTATGTGTGCCTCATAACCTTACCTTGATCACCATCATCTCTTTGTGCGATCTGAGTCTTTGATGTGATGGTGGCGGATGGGGTGGGGCGGGTCAGCCTTCTGTTATGAAACCGATCCTTGGAAATGATTGGACATGCTTTTTCAACATACTTTTGCATCCAGATTTTGGAAGCTACTGGAATACTTTAAGTACATGAAATGATAAGAGTCCCGGTAGATCAGACTAGTGATCAATCTAGTCCAGGGGTTGCCAAACTGGCTCTCCAGATGTCCATGGACCACATGAGCTCCTGCCAGCATGTGGAGAGCCACAGTTTGGCCACCCCCGAGGAGTCCAACACCCCACCTCAGACAATGGCCAACCAGTTCCCATGGAGGTCAAGGCCGCGTTCAGCTGATATCTCCAGTTTATTATTTTTATTTATTTATTTATTTATTCCGTCCTTCCCTACACCTCTGGGCAGTTTACATAAAACATTTTGGAACATTTACATAGAACACTCTCAAAATCAATATAACAATAAAACAATAACAATAACATACCAACTAGAACAGTATTTTAACAATAACTTTGACACTCCCTCACTAGGTTCGGTCCCTCAGTCTGGGGGGGGGGGACCTGTAGATGTTATGGGTCAGTCGGCCTCACCAAATGCCTGGTGGAAGAGCTCCCTTTTGCAGGCCCTGCGGTTTCTTCTGAACATAGAAGTAACCTTTAATCACCTTCCCTTCCCCAAAATCTGGAAATAAATAGTAGAATGCAGAGAAATGATCTTGCCTTCAGCCACACAATTGGCCTTATAGCCATAGAATACACTGCTATCCTCTGTGCTTGACACTTAAGAATTTGTACTTACTGTACTTCATTTATATGCCACCTTTCTCCCCAATGGGGATCCAAAACAGCTTATATAATTCTTCTGATCGATGTATCTTTACACCAACTTGGCAAGAGAGTGTGACTCTCCCAAGGTTAACCAGTAAGCTTCCATTTCCTGATTTTATTTCCACCCTGTCTCACAGCAGCCTTCCTCACCCCCCCCAAAAAAAAACATCAGGTGGTATACAGATTATGCACATATTAAAAGGTACATCGATTTATTTAAATAGGCTGGTATGCAAGCCATTAAAAATGGTGACCACATTAAGAATAATACAATGCAGTTTAAAAACTGACAAAAATATTGTAGACTTTTAAGTTAAAAAATGTGGACACTTTAACTTAGTGTGTAAGGCTTCATTTAGGTTGGAGGCTCCATAGAGTAGTTGAAGGAAAATGTCTGACCACCCACATTGTATAGAATGTGTGTTTCTAAGGGTATACATGCCAATCCTAGGCATGCTTGCCTTAAAGATGCCCCATGCTCAACGAGGCTTAGTCCCAGGAAGGTATGTAGAGAAATGCAGCCTCAAAATCTTCCATGTTTCCTAAACATAGCTAGATTTTGGCCTGTATATTGTGTGTGTCTCTGCCCTCCCACAATTAATTTGGAGCCTCCCCAAATCAAATACTCTTATATTTTAATATTTTAAAAATATATATGTTATCCCCCAAGGTGGTGAACATAAAAGCACACAAACAACAGTTTGTTAGCTATCTAAAGCATGGAAACAAATATTCTAATATATTGTGCTTGCAGATTTACAGTTCCCATTTTTTGAGAGTCACATAAAACTTCCCTAAATTAATTTTTTTTTCAAAAACAGTCCTGTTTCTCTCCTTTCCCATGCCTAATTTGCTGGATTTTGCTTTCTCATAAAATACAAGGATGCTTAGATTATGGGTGGGGGAGCAGTTCCCCACTTTGCAGGGAAGGTAACGTGAAACACTCAGATGCAGAATAGAGTAACATCTAGACCAGACAAGATGCCACAGGAAAACCAGAGGAAGGGAGGGGTGAGGGAAAAACAGGACCAGCCAATTAATTGTGTAAGATCTGATCTCTGTCAACAACTTCTCGAAGGCTCCAATTATTTAAATGATTGGCTGCTCGGCTGCTCTGAAGCAACCCTTCTGAAAAAGTGGGGTGCTGGCAGTTTGGAGAAGGCATTTGCATTTGCCAAAGAGGCACGGCTTGTCAAAATGGCTGGCTGATTTCAGCCAAGCAGGCAGAAGGCCAACATCTTGCGTTTCTCCTTTGGCCGGTGCAGTTGGAAGCGGGCGAGTCTCCTGTGAGCTCTTTCTTCAGTCCTTGAAGCCAGGGGTAGTCAACCTGTGGTCCTCCAGATGTCAATGGACCACAATTCCCATGAGCCCCTGCCAACGTTTGCTGGCAGGGGTTCATGGGAATTGTAGTCCATGGACATCTGGAGGACCACAGGTTGACTACCCCTGCTCTAGGAAGCCTTTGGTATGATGATGGCAGGAACAGTTTTGCTCCCCGAGGAGTGGGCCATGCACACATATGACATCTAAGCTCACCAGATGGAGAGGCAGCATGGTGCTGTGGTTAAGAGCAGCAGCTTCTAATCTGGAGACCACACTCCTCCTCCACACGCAGCCAGCTGGCTGGCCGTGAGCTGTTCTCACAGCAGTTCTGTCAGAACTTTCTCAGCCCAGCCTACCTCACAAGATGTGGGGAGAAGGGAAGGCTGTTCTGAGGTTCCTTCAGATAGTAAAAAGTGAGGTATAAAAATTCTTTTTCAAGAGCTACCCTTCAACTTTGGAGTTCTCCTAATTATTCTTAATTTTTATTTGAACAGAGTTGGATTGTTTCAATAAAAACTGGAAGATGCCAATGATCTTAAAGATGCCATCTTAAAGATGCCAATGATTAAAGAGAAAATTTTATTCAACTGTGCAGTTTTAAGCTTCAGATGCAATCAAACAGAATTTCCTCAACCATTTCATATCTCTCTACCTGCAATCATAGAATCCTGGAATAATTGGAAGAGACCTCCTGGGTCATCTAGTCCAACCCCCTGCACTATGCAGGACACTCGCATCCCAATCGCTCATCTACTGTAACCTTCCACCCTTTGCCTTCACAGAATCAGCCTCTCCGTCAGATGGCTATCCAGCCTCTGTTTAAAAATCTCCAAAGATGGAAAACCCACCACCTCCCAAGGAAGCCTGTTCCACTGAGAAACCGCTCTAACTGTCAGGAACTTCTTCCAGATGTTTAGATGGGTTTTCTTTTGAATTAATTTTATCCCATTCCTTCTGGTCTGTCCCTCTGGGGCAAGAGAGAACAACTCTGCTCCATCCTCTACATGGCTGCCTTTTAAATACTTGAAGATGGTTATCAGATCCCCTCTCAGTCGTCTCTTCTCTAGGCTAAACAGACCAAGCTCCTCCAACCTTTCTTCATATGTCTTGGTCTCCAAACTCCTCACCATCTTTGTTGCCCTCCTCTGGACAATGGTTGAGGAAATTCTGTTTCATTATATCTGAAGAAGTGTGCTTGCACGCTAAAGCTTTTCTCTTAAAACTTTGTCGCCCATTGGAACTTTTGATTGCTGCTTCAGACCAACACAGCTACACACCTGAATCTATCTTGCAACTGAAATTTATTGGATATTTATACTCCACTTTTCTCCCCAAGGTGGCTTATGTCATTCTCTTTATTTTACCCTTACAATTCCCCCCTCCAGTGTTCTGCCCACTGCATTATTTATTTATTATTTATTTATTGTTTATTTATTGTATTTATATATCATCCTCCCCTGAATGCTGGAAATTATCCTTGCATATATGAACCACTGAAGTGTCTGCGATCCAGACTCTTTATAAGCATTATAGGCCAGCCTTTCTCAGCTTTTTTACTGTTGAGAAACCCCAGAAGTGGTGTAATTGTACAGAATATGGTTGGGAAGCATAGCTGTGGAAATGCCCACCCAGGGCCCTTTCCCACCCCCTTCAGGTTGATCCTTGGCCATTTTGGGAGGGGTTATACAATAAATGTATAACCAGTTTTTTAAATTAATAAAATAATTAACAACCACCCATTCAGGAAACCCTTCCGGGGCCCTCAAGAAACCCCAAGGTTTCACAAAACCCTGGTTGAGAAAGCCTGATGTAAACTGTGTTCAGTCTAGGTGAATGGTCTGAAGATCACTGTTAGAGGTCATCAATGTTTGGGATAACCTACCTGCACCTGGAAAGGCTTTAAAAAAAATTCTGCTACCTTCTTTGGGGCATCATCAAAGTATCTTGTAACTTTTTAGAAATACAAGAACTGATATTTGGTAACTTATTGAAAAATTCCTCTCAAGCAATGTGAATCTTGTGCTGGGCTCTTGTCAGCTTATTTGCTAGGCTGGATCACTGTTCCCACTTGACAGAGTTGATAGACAAGCTGGCCTGTCCCTAGAGCCACCAAGCAAAAAGGTTTGGGGGGCTTATTTTTAAGAAGAAGCTGAGCTGAAATGTCAGCCTTCCATTTCCTCTGGATTGACCTTCTAACCCAATCTTAATCCAGTTAGCCACATTCCTTTGATAATGGCCCAGATTGCATCATCACAGGGTTAGGCCCAGCAAAACAAAGTGCCTTCCCTCCATGTGCTCCTCACTCTACAGACCCAGCTTTTTCAAGTGACACTGGCTCATCTTTCCTTTGTAATTCAAAACGGCATGACTCCCCCCACTCCTTTTTCAGCATCCATGCCAACTGGCTCTGCTTTTGGCCTGTCCCACAGTTGGGCAAGTCCCTCCCCAACTCACTTGACAAGTGTGTATGTTTGCTAGTTAATACGGCTGTCAATTTACTGGATTCTCTGAGGCCAGGTTGGCACCCCAGTCGCTGTATAGAAAACAGCTTTGCTTTTTTAAAAAATGGAATTTGCTTCCTGCTTAGGTTGGTGTGACCCCCACTAGCAGAGTATAGTTTCTCCAAATTAGCCACTTTCTACAACTGCAGGTATCTCCGAATGTTAAGAAGCTGGTTGCTTTCATCTTAGCAATACTGCTTTTGAAAACCACCGTTTACCTTAGTTCTGTTTTAATTTCCTTTGTTTTGTTTTTTTAATAAAATGTAACTTGGCCATCCCTGGGATTCCAGGATAAAAGGCATCTCTTTGTGAATGATTCTATCAATATGATTCATTCACGTGAGCAGGAATGTTATCTCATACTGTATAAAGTTACAGAACCCCGTTACGTGTTAAAAGAAAAGTTAAATTTTATCGCGATACAGTTCAGTATTGTATTTAGCGCAAGCATCACGTTTGTCAAATGACAAGGACCCTTTGTTGTTTTTGAATAAAGTTAATTCCTTAAAATATCTGACAGTAGTTGATCAGAACTTCTTTTGGAGCAGTCAAATGGACAATCTCAAGCTTGCACACTCTGTGGAGCTATTTTGTTTTCTCCTAATAAAAGGGTGGCAATGCCTGGCTTTTGCTTTCAGTCTACATGACTGGTGTCACCTCAGCCCTAGCAAAGGCACAGTGATAGGCTCTTGTGTTCCTTGAGAAAGTCCAGCTGCCATGTTGGAATGACTGTTCTGTTTCTCACAGAAGAGACCTGAAGCACTGATCCCCTGTGCTTAACTGGCAATACTGGGGGAGGGGGGGGAGAATGGGACATGGGTGGACTAAGATCCCCTAGCACAGCCTGTACAGGATCTCACTGGCACAAGGAGTATCACAGCAGCAATCATTGTCCAGAAACTACATCCCATTCCCAAGTCTTGGCAAAGAGGGCAGGATGCCAGGAATTATGATAAAAAAAAAACTATGCTGTGATTTCAAGGTTCCTTACTTGGCTTGAGAAACTTGTGCATTCAGATTCTATCATCCTGAGGAAGAATGTTTGTGCAGGAGTGTGCATGTGTGTGTGACACTACTTTGTAAGTTACTGATAGGATGGCATTGGCCAGATTTATCACATCTCCCATTAAGCTTGCAAATAGCCCCATGGCCTGGTCTCCTGGGGTGAATAGGGATTTCCCCCAGGCAAGGGGGTGTGAGGGGCTTTATTCAAATCAGTTCTCTTTTTATCTCCCTTAAGCGTCGAAATGGCTGTAAAGGCAGCAGGATAAAACAAGCAAGTTTGTAATTTTTTTTTCAAGGCCACTAACTTTATAACGTTACTTGTAAGGCTGCTCCATGCAAGATGATCCACAGGTCACAGCATGGGGGAGGGCAGCGATGGGGGATACAAGGCTGGCTCAGATGTTGCCAAAAACAAGGGAGAAAACAGTTTTCTCACTTCTCTCTGGTCTTCCACTTTCTCAATTGGTTGAGTAGTATATGCCACCCCAAACCGAAAATACTTTCACAGCCTCAGACGTGTATATTTGCTACAAGCCAGGTTGGCAGTACGCCAGTTTGGTGTAGTGGTTAGGAGTGCAGACTTCTAATCTGGTGAGCCGGGTTTGATTCTACACTCCTCCATATGCAGCCAGCTGGGTGACCTTGGGCTCGCCACGGCACTGATAAAGCTGTTATGACCGAGCAGGAATATCAGGGCTCTCTCAGCGTCACCCACCTCACAGGGTGTCTGTTGTGGGGAGAGGAAAGGGGAGGCGACTGTAAGCCGCTTTGAGCCTCCTTCGGGTAGAGAAACGTGGTATATAAGAACCAACTCTTCTTATTCAGTGATATCAGGGCTCTCTCAGCCTCACCCACCTCACAGTGTGTCTCTTGTAGAGAGAGGAAAGGGAAGGTGACTGTAAGCCGCTTTGAGATTCCTTTGGGTAGAGAAAAGCAGCACCTAAGAACCAACTCTTCTTTTTCCTCTTCTTCTCCTTCACCACCACCACCACCACCACCACCACATTTTGATCTTTCTTTCCAGCCCAAATAACATTCAAAACAATATGGACATGGGAATAAGTGTACCTGAAAATAAGTTTCATCCAGTAGCAGCTGCTTAACATAGAAAGCCTGTTGATGTGCGCAGCACTCCTATTTTCTCTCAGAAGAAGGAGGTCCTTTAGGGATGCCTTAAGAGACCTTAAAAAGGGAAAGCCTGAAAGGGCACTTTGTCAAAGGTTAAATACTGTCTGGTTTCCTGACCCACTCACACAGCGGCAATACTTTTATTTACCAATCAGTACCATTCATGAAGTACCTGATTTATATTCTGCATTTCTCACGGAGACGACAGGTAGATAGCAACATTGAAAAGAAACAATGCAATCTACAATAAAGCGGCACAACACACAAAAACGCTGCAATAAAGCAGGAAAAACTGGAAGAGAAGGTAATAAAACAGTATATTATGTTCAATAGTTCTTGCATTGAAATGGCCCCAGTTTTTTCACATGAAAACAACCCTCTCTCCCTTCTATAAAAGAGAGATTTTTGTCACTCATTTTTTTCTAAGTTTGCCGTTTGTTTATTTTATAACCATCAAAAGTTTAGCTGTGCCTTGGGTCCTGCTTCTTGGTCACTTCTTGGCTTCTTGGGAACCGGCTTTTCACTACCAGCATTTATAACCAATTATTCAGGGGAAAAGTTGCATGGACTTTGCATGCTAGGTGTGCGGAAACATCTCCTGGCCTGCATCACTTTATCTTCTTTTTGTGAAGTTGGAAGAAATCCATTATCTTGACTAAACTTTGTTTAAGCCTGAAGGCTGAAACTTGAAACCTACTGGGTTAGCATTTGAAATACTCCTTGGCTATTTTGAACAGAACCGCAACACACTTTTTGATGGCAGCTCCTTAAATCAAGGCCTATTGTCTGATTCCCATCTTTTCCATTTCCCTGTATTTTGAGTTAGGACTGGACTGTGAAAATATTCTCATGCTGCGCTCTGAAATATTTGATCTGTGTTGACAGCTCTCAGGTGGGGCAGTATATGCTCAATAAGCTTATTATAGGGGGGAAAGGAGGCCCATAGCTGTATGCCAGAGGTCCCCAACATGTTTTTAGAAAATGGGTAGGGTCAAGTGGAGCTCTTGCCCTAGTACAGAGCTCTTGCCCTGGGGCTCATGGGAATTGTAGTCTGTAGACAGCTGGAGGGCCACAATTTACCCACCCCTGGGCTAGGTCAAGGTCATCCTCCCATGTTCTTCCTGGACACTTTCAGCCTGGGTCTCCCTGGTATGTTCATAGCAAATGGGACAAATGGTAGCCCAGAGGCTGGTGGATCCACACTGGAACTACTGTAAGCTTAATCTTGCCTGGGTTTTTCTCTTCTGAGAGACCACTGAGCTATTACTGAAAGCTTTGCCAAGGTCTAGGACCTTTGCCAAGGTCTCTCTAAGCCCCCCTTTTCACCATAAACTGGTGGCCTTCTCCATATCAAGCTTCTGCTCCCCCCGTGAGTGATAGGCACCCATTGTACATTGCTCCTGAGACCCTTTTCCAGTGATGCCAGCATCGGGGGGCTTGGGAGTCAGCTATCCTGCCCTGCCAAGGAGCAGGTGGCAGCTATTCACTTACAAGAAACACACTTTGCCAAAGACTTGTACAGCACTTGCCACCACTCTCTAGGTCACGTTGCTAGCTGGCATGTTGCAGTGGTTATCGAGAGTCAGGCTGAATCCCTGCCCTGGCGTGAAAGCCTGTTGGATGAGTTTCCTACAGTCATACCCTCTCAGCTTAACCTACCTTGCAGGTCTATGGAGAACTGTGTCAGCTACTTTGGGCCACCGTCGGGGAGAAAGGTTAGGTATAAATGTGATTCCAGCTGGAGATGTGCTAAACCAAAGATGAATCTTTACACTGACTCTATAATTACAGGGGCAAAAGTGGAAGGATGAAACACAGTGGGAGGTGCCTGTGGGAGGTGAAATCTGCAGCCGCCGCCCCTCAAGAGCTGCTGAGACCTCAGACTCAGGTGCACCCTGTGTACCAAGAAACCCTTTCTCTGCAGCACAAACGGTCTCAATCAGAACCCGCTCCCTTTGCACTGGCGGCCCAGGGGACAGAGCAAAGTAGAATTTTGTCAGAGCCTCTGTTATTCATGCAAATGACACCTAGAGGCCTTTGCCAGTCGATTCAACTGAGGGCAGAGGGGAGGCCTTTGCTAACGCTCTCCATTTCCACTTGAGGGAGGGAGTCAGCCTTTGGCCCTTCTCTTACTTTTATATCAGGGTGGGAGAGGTAAACAGTTAATACTGCTAGTCTTGCTCAAATATATCCAGGAAAAAAAGCTTCCCAGCCCCAATAGCCCAACTTGCAACGTGGCAAGTTAGCCCTTCCCCTCTGGGTCCACCCTGCTCCTGCCATCCCTGTGCATCAAGCCACAAGGGAACGCAATTAACACAACACAGCTGATGCCTTCTATCTCAAAACACTGTGTCACCTTAAGGGCACGCCCCAGGACACACAACACCGTGGAATGCTGACACCCATCTTCCTTCTTATGACGGAGCAGATCACCCTTTGGTCAGGTTTTCCCTACGGTTTAAATATTGGCAGTGATGTTTGTTGATTTGTCAACATCCCTCTAAAGCTACAATCTAGAATTCATTCATTGACTATTTATTTATTTATAGCAGGGGTAGTCAAACTGCAGCCCTCCAGATGCCCGTGGACTACAATTCCTATGAGCCCCTCATGGGAATCATAGTCCATGGACATCTGGAGGGCTGCAGTTTGATTACCCCTGATTTATAGTGAGATTTATATGACTGCTTCAGCTGGCAAACTGGCTCAGAGCGGCTGACATCATAACTCAATAAATAACCATGAAACAATAAAATCACAAAAACAATAAAATACAACATATAGCTATGGCTAGAGACAGCCAACATTAAACCTTGCCCATTTTGCTTCCCTTCCCCCATACGGGGGGTGAAATTTCAGGGGAGAGGCTGTTAATTGATGCCAGTTTGGTGTAGTAGTTAGGAGTGTGGACTTCTAATCTGGCATACCGGGTTCGATTCTGCACTCCCCCACATGCAGCCAGCTGGGTGACCTTGGGCTCGCCACGGCACTGATAAAACTGTTCTGACCGAGCAGTGATATCAGGGCTCTCTCAGTCTCACCCACCTCACAGGGTGTCTTGTGGGGAAAGCAAAGGAAGGGCGACTGTAAGCCGCTTTGAGCCTCCTTCAGCTAGAGAAAAGCAGCATATAAGAACAATCTTCTTCTTCCCATTCCTCTGCACCAACCAAATGCTCCGTCTTACAGGCCCTACAGAACTGAGGGGGCTCCCATAGGGCCCTCAGATCTTCCAGAAGCTCATTCCATCACGTAGGGGCCAGGACTGAAAAGGCCCTGGTTCAGGCCAGACGTACATGGCTGGGGATTATGAGCCTGTCTGTATTGGTTCAACGGAGCGCCCTTGGGGGTGGGATGGGGAATATAGTCAGCTCACCAGTCCCTTAGATATATCAGTCCCAGGCCGTGAATAGCCTTGAAGGTTAAAACCAAAACCTTGAACCTGATCCAGAGTTCAACTGGGAGCCAGTGCAGTTGCCTGAGAACAGGCCAGATATGGTCCCTCCAAGGTGTTCTAATGAGGACCCACATTCTGGACCACTTGCAGAGTGTACTTGTCAGACATACACCATCTAGACAAGGCATGGGCACTTCCTCTCCTGGCCTTTTCTTACCCAGCCACAGGCCCTTGATCAGGCTACTGTGCTTGAGCCCGACGGTCACTGCTCCGAGAAAGCTGGTGAATGTTAGGTGTCAAGAGCATACTGACGGCACCTAAGCCCAAATCTCAGACCAGCTGGGCAAGAGGACGCGTGAAGATGTTAAATAGCATGGGGGGCAGAACCACTCATACGGAATTCCACAAGGGAGTTGGCAGTGGTACAATTGTCTCCCACAGCAACCCTTTGCAACCCTTGAGAAGGGAGATCATCCACTGAAGGGTTGTCTCACGTACCCCTGCATTGGTGTGGCGGTGACCCAGGACCTTGTGATTTACCACGTCAAATGCTGCTGTGAGGTCTAGCAACCTGCTTCGATCTAGCTGGCATCTGAGGTCATCCATCAGGGCAGCCAAAACCATCTCCACCCAATGGCCAGGCCCAAAGCCAGACTGGAATGGGTTAAGGATCAAATGTTCATCTAGCAATGCTGTAAATTGGCCCGTGTCAGCATAGTCCACCTCTCTCAAATGAAACTCCATTGGATTGGATCATGTAAATCAATATAATCTGAATTTTTATAAGAAATACTGGACTTGGGAGGGGAGATGGCAAAAAAGCAGAAAAGTTGCTAACAGCTTTTACATCTAACGCCAGGGACAGAACCTCCCAGTGGCATTCCCTGCTATGTGGGGTCCCACAGGGAGCAATCCTCTCCCCAATGTTATTTAATGTCTACATGTGCCCTCCCCCTCAGCTAATGTGGCATTTGGGGCTGGTGATAACACCCAGCTATAATTCTTGATGGGTTGCCATCCATCTACCCTCCCCCACCCCAAGTCCTTGGCCAGATGCCTGGAGGCCATGGCAGGCTGGCTCAGGTGGAGGTCCTTGGGCTGGGCTGCCTTGCCCCAGATGGACTGCTCCAACTCCCTGCTCTTGACAGGGTCCAACTAACACCATTGGTGGCTCTCAGGAGCCTGGGTGTGATACTTGATGCTCCATCTGCTTAGGGTCCTAGGTCCTAAAGAGATCAAATTGGCCCTGGCTCTGGACCGCTGGAACACTCCACCAAAGGAATCCAGAACTCGGCAATACCTACAACAGTTCCACAGGGCTTGCGAGACGGAAGCGTTCCACCAGGTATATGGCTGAGGCTCAATAAGGGTGAACATCTGATCTCTAGACCTCCCCACCTACCCCTGTGTCACCTGGCTAATTGACGGCAAACCTACATCATGCTTCCTCCCATCCCGAACCAGAATTTTATGGCCAAGGTTAGTATAGATGGCGTTTGAATTTTAATGTAAATTAGGTTTTAAAAGGTATTTTATATATATTATATTTGGGGGGGAGACAGGGAAGAGGACCAGCTCCTCCCCTGTACCCCCCTAAGCAGCGTCCTCTCCAGCTCACAAAATTGGCTGAAGATCCCCGGCCCCAGAGAGGTAACGATAGCCTCAACTGGAGCCAGGGCTTTCTTAACCCTGGTGGAACACTCTTCTAAGTGAGATCAGGACCTTGTTCCCACAGGCCCACAGTACATCCCTGTACATCCTCCGCTAGATGCTGACAAAGGCCTGACCCAAATCACCTCTAAACATCCGACTGGGACCACGCTCCCCGCCAGGCTTAAGCTCCAAGCGAAAACAAACCACACCAGAAACAGACTTTTAAAACTGTAATAATAATTGTAATAATTGGAACCAACTGCCTTTATTATTGTGATTTTATTTACATAAGTTGTAAACTGCCCTGAGCCCATGAGGGAAGGGCGGTATAAGTAGAAATCTGTTTCACTTAATATTTCTGGTAAAGGTTAAGAGGAGGAGCTGGTCTCATGGCTTAAGTGCCACTCAGCACTTAACACCCACTCAGGGCGGATGTCCCACCCGTGAGTGCCTCCTCCTCCAACCAGCTTGCCTGTCTGTCCAATGGCCAGCCAGTCACCTTCCGTCCCCCATCCCTGACCACCACCTCCTCCTTCCACTTCCCTCTGAGGCTGCAGATCCCCTTCTGCATGAGGCTGCCCCTACCAGTGAGTTCCCTAACAGCTGCTTGCAGCCTTGCCAGGTCCTGGGGGGAGGGGAATGTCATCTGTAGAGTTTTTCCACCCCAAAACATCTTTCAAGGCTCTCCTCCCTTTTATCCTCACAACAATCCCCTGAGGTAGGTTAGGCTGAGAGTGTGTGACTGGCCCAAGGTCACCCAGCAAGCTTCCACAGCACTAGTGGGAATTTGAACTCAGGTCTGCCAGATACTACTATGACACTTTAACCACTACCCACACTGGCTCTGGACAGTCTGGAAGGGCAGCTAAAAACCAAAAAGAGTTCTATATTTTCAAAAGGAACTTTACACTGTTCCGTTCTCCCACCTTTCATTTTTCCCGCTTGCACAATTAGCAATGGCTAATGAATTTAACAAAAATAAACGTCTTTTTTTCAATGCTTTATTAGTTTCCTTTAATAACATAGAAAGAACAAGAAAGTAGAATAGATTCCACCTTACCATTCTAAGATTACACATTATGAGACAGCCTATTCACAACCTCCTAATAAAAGTGCCAATATTTCTGAAATTCTTCCAGCAGTCTTCTATTTACTATGCTTGTTAATTTTAAAAAAGTCAAAGAAACCAAACAGAATATGCAGTTAAGGGGGGTGAGGTGGAATCTGAGAGTAGGGCCACAACCATGGCAGTTTCTTCAGCCTCATCAAGGCCAAACGCATGACTAAGGCATAAGATAATCTCTCGGCTGAAATCCAGTAGCTTCTTTACCTAGGGGCAGCCCCTTCCCCCACCCCCTTAAGGGCAATGGGGTTTCCATCTGAGTAAACAAGTCACTGACTTAAAAAAAAAGAGAAATCCTGATAATAATTCTAAGCCATAAACTTAGTCTTGTGAGCTACTTCCTGATCCAGATCCCACACATCTAAATGCAGAGGTGGACAAACTGTGGCTTTCCGGATGTCCATGGACTACAGTTCCCATGAGCCCAGAGTCTCATGGGAACTGTAGTCCATGGACATCTGAACAGCCAGTTTGGCCACCCGTGCTTCAAAGCAACCTTGCTTCAGTTTTACTTGAGAGCATGCTGTCATTTCTGCATAGATGCCCCCCCCCTTTAGATTCCTCCTTCACAGAAACATGGTGCTGGAAGGGACCACAGAGGTCATCTGTCCGCACAAGCCACCTTCCCTCCCCACCCCTCGCCCCCACCTCTGCTGGAGGCCCAGAGTAAAGCCCAAAAAAGCCTCCAGCATCCCCGGGCCAATCCGGCTTGACTCCAAAGCGGTCAAAGCTTACTTGACTTCGGAGTGGGACCCACCGAACTAAGGAGGAGGATCTCCCCCCACCCCTTCCCATCCAAGCGATCTCGAGAGTTCAGCCTTCCGAAGGAAGGGTCCGCAGACCAGACCTCGAGAACCGAAGTTGGGAGGCGTGGGGGGGGGGGGGAGCACACGGCCAAACCGATGGTCACCACCCTAGCCCTCTGCCTCGTCGGCCAACCCCCCATTCCCCATCCCGCGCCAGTGGCGGCCACCGCCGCCCAACCTCTTCCAAGGACGCCAAGTTCCCATGGCAGGCGACTTCAGGATCCGGAGGGGGGGGGGGGGAGGCATCGCCCCCGCATGTTTCGCGCTCCACCTCGGGGGGAAGCAACGCCCTGCCCGGGCAAGGCAACGCAAGACTGAGCTTCCATCCTCCCTTGCAAAGGCCGGATGTGGCCGCCGCCGCCGCCCCCCCGTGCAAAGATCGCGACCCCCGTCCCCCAACCGGGCGTGCGACCTCCTTGGCCCGTCCGGCCCCTCCAAACGGGGCTCTCCGTCCTCCGCCCCGACCCGGGGATTTCTTCCCGACCCCGACTCCGAGCCAGCTAGCTTGACTCGACCTGGCCGGCCTCGCTCCGTCTCCAGCTGCTCGCCTTTTTCTGCAAGGGGAGGGGATGGGGGGGGAGAGAGGATTGGAACCCGATTAAGAGCCGGGGGGCGGGTCCAAGGCGAGGGGGCGGGGCCTCGGGCGCGCATGCTCCTGCGGGCGCCTCCATGTGTGCTCGGAGCGCATTATTGGGCATCCGGGGGGCTCGGCGAGGAGGAAGGCGGCTCTCGCGCCGGTGGCTTTTTCCAGGCGGAGGCTCGTCTTCCTTCCCCCCCTCCACCCGGGGAAGGAGTTTGGGGGGAGGCCGGAGCGGCTCTCTTTTCCCGCGCGCCTCCTGGCTTCGCCCTTTCCATTCGGATCGCGCCCGTGGATTTGTAAGTCCGAAAAGTTGGCGGGGGTTGGGTGGTGTTCTTTTTTTTGGGGGGGGGGGATCGCCGAAAGGGACGGGGCTCCCGGAAGGAGTTCTTTCCCGGGAGGCGGCTGGCCTCTTTTCTTTTTTTAATCAACACCCCCCCTCCCCCCCCGGTCTCCCAAATTGGATTGGGACTTAAATCTGCCCCACCCCCAGTTTCTAAGGAAGAGGTGGGGGGAGGGGCGTGCTGTTTTTTTTTAATGGGGCTGAGTTGCTTTTCAGGTCCGGACTGGGGAGGGGGGCACTTACAGAGGGTCCCGTGGGTTGGGGGAGAGAGGAATTAGTTTGGATGAGTGTGGTTTTTTTTTTTTTCCAATGGGGGTGTCCCCTCCCCAGCGTGCAACTTGACCCCGAGCTTAATGGAGGCTGCCGGAGGCGACGCCGGAGCGACGTTTGGCCGGAGAGGGGGGGGGGCTAGAAGCGGCGCTCCTCCTCCTCGTCACCCCCCCTCCCCTTTGCAATCTCCCTTCCCAGGAACTTTTCTTCCCCCCCCCCCCCTCTTGGGAGCACCCGAGCCGGCCTCCGCGGGTGCGCAGCCTCCCGCAAGCCCCGTTTGCAAAGTTGGATCCCCGGCCTGGCTGCTGGCGCCGTCGCCCCCCCCTCGCCGCGCTTCCTTGCCCGGCCGGCCGCGAGCGTTTCCTCCGCCTCCTGCCACCATCACGCTCTTCCCCTGCCTGCCCGCCCTTCCTCCCTCCCTCCCCCCCCTGCCGGGGAAGCCCCGCGGGGCGGCAGGGATCCGGCGGCAGGAGCCCACCTGTTGCCCGCCGCCTACCTTGCCCGGCTCCCCTGCTAGGGATGAGGGGTGAAGGGCCCTGGGGATTGGGGAGAGGGCGAAGCGGGTGGCCAAATGGGGGGCGCTCCAGAGGTCCGTGGACTACAATGACCATGAGCCCCTGCCATGCTGGCAGGGGCTCATGGTCATTATAGTCTATTGACTTCTGGAGCGCCATCCGCTACGTCCTCTTTAGGGAGTGGCTCATGGTCACTGTAGTCCACGGAAATCTGGAGCGCTGCCACCTAATTGGCCACCCACTCTATCCTCTGTATGCAGGGGCTCATGGTCATTATGGTCTATTGACCTCTGGAGCGCCACCCGCTCCGTCCTCTTTAGGAAGTGGCTCATGGTCATTGTAGTCCACGGAAATCTGGAGCGCTGCCACCTAATTGGCCACCCACTCTGTCCTCTGGATGCAGGGGCTCATGGTCATTATGGTCTATTGACCTCTGGAGCGCCACCTGCTCCGTCCTCTTTAGGGAGTGGCTCATGGTCATTGTAGTCCACGGAAATCTGGAGCGCTGTCACCTAATTGGCCACCCACTCTGTCCTCTGTATGCAGGGGCTCATGGTCATTGTAGTCCATGGGCACCTGGAGCGCCAACCACTTGGCCACCTGCTCTGTCCTCTCTATGGTTTGTGTCCCCCCCCTGGCTCCAAAGCATCCGTTTTCTCCAGGGGAGGCTGCAGGTGAGATGACGGACACCCCCTTCCCTTGTCTCACCCAGAGGTCAGCATCCCTACAGAGGAGCTTGATTAATCTGGCTGCTTCGAGGGCATTGCTGGTTCTGCCCCCTCTGCTAGAATTTCTTCCCTCCCCATTCCAGGAGGGGGCATTTCTCCCTTTGCCTTTGGCGATATATATTTTTTTCCTCCTTCCGTTTGAATCTGTGCTTTGCTACTCTTTTGCCGTACCCCACTGCTTGTCCCTTTAGTATTTTTACTTATTTATATTTAGTGTACCAGGTAGGCCAGTTTGGAAAAAGTTTGAAGGTTCCCCCCTCATTCAGAAAAAAGTTTGAGAAAAGTTTTTAAAGTCTCCCACATAATTCTGAAATATACTCCAAACCCAGCCAGATTGTACAATTATTATAGAGATATAGATTATAGATAGATATGATATGGGTTGTTAGTTTTTGTTTTGTTTTTGCTGGATTTTTTAAGGGGCCTTTAAAAATTACTTTAATTCCTGCAGGGCTGAGTTGAACCTCCAAGTGCAAAAGCCGTATATCTCTCATTACCTGAGATGGGGGGGGGGGGACTGCTCATATTAAAATATTTTTTCTCACCCATGAGTGCTCTGTGCTGTAAATATTTCCCAATGCTTTGCTTCAAGCCAGTATTAATACTATCTTCATTTATAGCCTACCTTTTCCACTGAGTCTCTTCAGGGTGGATTACAAAATACCATATTGTTTTAAATGTAATGTTTTAAATAGGAAATTTAATCTGTTGTAAAATGAAGCTGTCGTAAATTGCCTTGATCCCTTGGGGAAGGTCTTGGAATAAGTCTGATAAATAAGTAACAAATAAATAAAAATTCCTGAGATAGCAATGATCCTCCAGTGAATCAACCATGTAGTGGGAATAGGACTGAACAATTAGAAAGTTCATAAGTTTGGACCCTAAAATTCTCTCGTCATCTTATCTCTTTACTCTTCTGTTTATCCAAAACAGGCTGGTGGGTAATAAGACATCCAGTTGTTTTTTTTGTGGGGGGGGGGTGGAGCCTATTTCACAGGACTAATATTATTGCCAAAAAATTGCAACTCTTGGTGAAATCTTGGGGATCCAGCTGTGTCTCAGTATCACTTCTTTTTTTCAGTCAACAGGTCTTCTGAGGTTAAAGGCCGAGATTTTACAGTGAAGAGTTGCAGGGGAGCTGCTTGGGGGAAATAAATTTATGAGAAGTGGGAAAGGCAGGCAAATACGTGGGCTTGGATCCCACGAATCTACGGGGGTGGGCAAACTGTGGCTCTGCAGATGTCCATGGACTCCAGTTCCCATGAGCCGCTTGCAGGGGCTCATGGGAATTGGGGTCCATGGATCATCTGGAGAGCCACAGTTTAGCCACCACTGCTAAGCGGCAGTCCTTTGCCTCTGTACAAGGGATCCTTCTGTTGACACAAGACGCAAGCGGAAGTAGCTGCCTGATAAGTTCACATCACTGTACATGGAGTGTGTGGAGAAAGATCTCTTATTTGCCTTACTTATGGGCTCCCCATTTTGCGTATCCCAGATAGAAACAAGGGAGTGGGTCAGGTGGATCTTCAGTTCCAGCAGGGCTGCTTCTACGGAAAAGAATGTCACCTGCTCTCTTGGGCGTCCTTGGACAAGCTCTTTTGAACTGACCCACCTCATGGGGTTCACTCCAGCTGTGAACTAGAACTTCCATGTTGAGGAATATTTAGTGCCAATGATGAGGACAAGCTCCGGGGATAGGGGCTGTACTTCCCAGGCATTTCCTATCTGTCTGCATCCTGAAAATAAGTGTGATGGCTTCCTGGGTAGATCCCTGCTGTCCACTGTTGTGAACTGGCTAGATCCGGCTAGATATTTTGGGGGCGGCCGGAGAGGGCTGTTCTCCTGCCTTTTGGAGGGCAGTTACCCTTTGAATCCCAGATGTCGGGGGGGTCAAATTGGGAAGCGTGGGAGCATTGCCAAGAGCGGGGGTGACCAGGAGAGCACTAGACAAAATGTGAGTCTGATCCAGCGGGACTGTGAATCTTTGGGACCAGCTCTTTAACTTTCTGAGACTCTGGGCCTTAAACTCTAACCGGAGTCTCTGAGCTTAAAAGTTGTCCTTCGTGGTAGCTGTGTTGGTTTTGCTTTCATTTTCTAAAGGCTGTTCCATGTTTGTTTGCTTTTCTCTCAAAAGAAATTTCAGAGAGTACTTCTACTTAGTCTGCAAAAGCAGCTAATTTGCTACAGGTGTTCGGGGGGGGGGGAAATAAGAAGCGGTGAGTTGTCATAAGTTGGCAAGAAGGGGTGCTTGCTTCTTACTGTACAGGCCAAGGAAGGGAAATCTGTACTCTTTCTCCCCCCCCCAAGTGTGGGGAGAGCACAGCAGCAGGGAAGGAAGACACAAAAGATGGAGAACACCTGGAGGAACTCTCTGTCCTTGCTCCGCACCTGCGTGCAGTTTGAGTGGTGACACTGGCCTTTCTAGCCTGATTCCAACAACAGGGTTCGTACTTGAGTCCGGTCATGGCCATCTTAACAGCGTTATAGGCCCTGAAGCAAAGCAGTACACTGGGGTCCTACCTAAACAACTGCTCACGGGAATAGAAATGTAAATTGATAAAATTAGAAGAAGAGTTGAGTTTTATATGCCACTTTTCTCTACCCGAAGGAGTCTCAAAGTGGCTTACAGTCACCTTCCCTTTCCTCTCCCCACAACAGACACCCTGTGAGGTAGGTGAGGCTGACAGAGCCTTGGTACTACTGAAGAAGAGTTGGCTCTTATATGCCGCTTTTCTCTACCTGAAGGATTCTCAAAGCGGCTTCCAGTCGCCTTCCCTTTCCTCTCCCCACAACAGACACCCTGTGAGGTGGGTGAGGCTGAGAGAGCCCTGATATTGTTGCTCGGTCAGAACAGCTTTATCAGTGCTGTGGTGAGCTCAAGGTCACCCAGCTGGCTGCATGTGGGGGAGTGGGGAATCGAACCCAGCTTGCCAGATTAGAAGTCCTCACTCTTAACCACTACACCAAACTGGCTTTCAAATCAATAAATAAGGAGAACTGGGAAATCTTCATATTGTCTAAGTATGTGGGGGGGGGGAAGAGAGAGAATGGCCTACAAATCACCTGTCCTAACCCCCCCCCCCTCAAAAAAAAGTAATTCAAGAAATATTGAAGAGTTGATGTCCAATTTTATGTTAAGGGCAATCTGGCCGATTTATGAAGGCTCAGGTGAACTCTTCATAATGCAGCTTTCTGGCCTGGGAGTCAGGACAGGCTATGGCGGCCAGGCCCAGGCTGAGGAACTCCTGGGGTTTTGTGGGGGGTGGGCAGGGGCTTGGGAGGAAGACATCTGGGGAGGGACCTCTGTAAGGTATAATGCAGGCTTTTTCAACCAGGGTTTTGTGAAACTCTGGATTTTCTTGACGGCCCTGGAACGGTTACCTGAATGGGTGGGGGGTTTAATTGTTAATGTAATTTCTAAATCCGTTAAACATTTATTGTGATGTGTGATATAACCATATGTGGTATGTTGACCTCCCCCTCCATGGTCAACCATGTGCCTGGAGGGGGTGGGGCCCCGGGTCGGCATGCCCACAGCTCTGCTTCCCAACTATATTCTGCAAGATCCTGCCATTTCTGGCATTTCTCCAAGCCTGAAGAACGTTTCAGGGGAGTTTCAACAGTAAAAGAATTAAGAACGGCCATATAATCCATCCTTCAGAATGGCCATTTTCTCTTTCGCCTGGAGATCACTTGTAATTCTGGGAGATGGCTGGCAGCCCTAAAAGTTAGGCCCTTTCTGTGACAAGGCGGGGACCGGCAATCACATGCCCCGCGGTCCCAAAGGTGCTCAAAGCATGGCCCTCCCCCAGTTGTCCCCGCGGCAGTCAGGCCAATGTCCAAATGCTGCTTTCTTCAGTATCCAGATATTAAAATAAACGCCTGGGAAAAGGGTAGGTGAGCCTCACAGAAGACGCTTGCTGCACACACAAAATGCTGATGCAACACAAACACAGGCAACGCAACATCCTTTGCCTGCACTGAGAAGCCAGCATACAAAACAGGGGCTTCCTCTCCCCCCACTGCCGTACAAGCATACAAAGCAAGGTTGGATTTTTTGTTCCGTTTACACCCCCTCTGCCCCTTATGGGGATCTGCACTGGCTCACAGGACTGGGGTTCAAACAGTCAGCCAGTCAGCCCTTCTCCCACAGCTGAACTTACCTTATAGGGTTGCTGTGAGGACAAAACAGAAGAGGGGAGCATTGATGCCTCTGTCTGGGAAGGATTATCTAAAGCCGAGCCGCAGTTCTTAGCCCAGAGCAATGGGCAGCATTGGTAGTACTTGGCACCTACCTAATGCTTGGCACCCAAGTTGTTCCAGCAGTTCTCGCAACATCCCTGCAAGGAAGGCCGTCAAATCACAACCGACTAACAGCGACCCAGGGTGGCCAAACTGTGGCTCTCCAGATGCTCATGAACTAGTTTCCATGAGCCCCTGCCAATTAACCATGCTGGCAGGGGCTGATGGGAATTGTAGTCCATAGACATCTGAAGAGCCATCCCTACTACTGTGCAGTAACCCCGAACTTCCTTGGCAGTCTTCCACTCAGGGTCATCTTAAAGCATGGGCCCCCTGGCAGTTGCCCAGGGGGCCCTACGCTAATTTACGTACGTATTGATAGCTTGTAATATGTGAATGGACAAACTGTGTTGATTAAATTTTGCTGTCCAGCATGTTTTTTTTAATGTTGAAACACTCATTCTGTTTTCTGGAGGTACCGATAAACAGAAGTTTAACAGAAGAGCCAGCTTGGTGTAGTGGTTAGGAGTGCGGATTTGTAATCTGGCGAGCTGGGTTTGATTCCCCAATTCTCCTCCCCATGCAGCCAGCTGGATGACCTTGGGCTCGCCAAAGCAATGGTCAAGCTGTTCTGACCAAGCAGTAATATCCAACTTTCTTGTTCTTCTTAATTGATATACTGCTTTTCCAAGCGCAAGGCGGTTAATGATAATAAATACAATGAAATGCCATTGAAACCCAGTTTAAACGATCTTAATATTAAACTGAACCCCAAACAGTCAGGGAGAATCTCCCTCCCGTACAACTCAAAATCCTTTGTTGGCTTACCTCGCCTGGAGATGGTATAGAATGCAGTGGGGTGGGGAGAACTGAAGAGAAGGAGAAGTGAATCCCATGGAATTTTGATCCACCATGGTCTCAGCCATAACCCCGGCAGAACAGTGCCATTTTGTAAGTCCTGCAGAACTTTTGACAGCTCCGTCATGGCCTGGATTTCAATTGGCAACTAGTTCCATCAGGTTTGAGCCAGGGCCAAAAAGCCCCTGACTCTGGTCAAGACCAGGCGGATATCTGTGGGGCTAGGGATTACTAACAAATTGGTACTAGCATAGTGCTATGCTCTCAGGAGAACATATTGGGAGAGGTGATCCCTTAGATCAGGGGTAGTCAAACTGCGGCCCTCCAGATGTCTGTGGACTACAATTCGCTGGCAGGGGCTCATGGGAATTGTAGTCCACGGACATCTGGAGGACCGCAGTTTGACTACCCCTGCCTTAGATCCACAGTACCTAGACCATGCAGGGCTTTGGAGGACAATACCAAGATCTGGAGCTCCTCCAGCAGCCAATGCAGCGGTTGGAGGGTGGGTCGAATATGGGCCTTCCACGTGATCCCCGTAAGGATCCGTGCAGCTGCATTCTGCAGCAGCCATAACTCCTGTATCAGGGCCAAGGAGCAAGAAGAGTGAGTTACAGTAATCCAACCTGGAGGTGACCAGGGGATCACGGTGGCCTGGAGCTAGGTAGGGTGCTTGCAGTTTCACCTGGCGCAGATGGTATAAAAGACTTGGTGGGCTCCTTCTGTCCCCTGCACCACCATTGATAAGGAGGCATCAAAGGTCACCCCTGGGGTCTTGACAGTGTGCAGAGCTGTGAGTTGCATGATACCAAGGCAGGGGTGGTCTGCTTCTTTTCTGATCCTTTTTCTGATCCAGGCACAGGACCACTGCCTTTGAGGGGTGGGGGGTTGTTTTGGGTGGCTCTGCTAGAATCATCCCGCCACAGGCTTCAGACATTTGGGCAAGGACTCTGGGGATGTATCTGGCCAGCTGCCTGTCAACAGGTAGAGATGGGTGGCACCCTAGCCCATACCTCTGGATGAGTGCTGCAAGAGGGCGCATATAGATGTTGAATAATAGTGGAGAATCACATCGTGTGGCCTTGTGGTTGATCTTACCTGATCAAAGATGGCGTACTGACATGAGCTGCCATGCGCGCATCTTTGCCTAGTTTGTGCTAGCCCTCCCGCTGAGAATCTTTTTAATCGAAAGGCAGCGCCCCAATCAAGTGAATAAAATTAAAGGGTAAGGGGAGGGATGTATGTGTTTTTTCTCTGGACAGCTGAGAATATCTGCCCTGAAAGCCCCATTGGATATTTATGGGCTCAGCTGGACTAATAAATTCATTGAATGGTCCCTCAGCTGGGGGGAACTCCTGGGGCCCAATCTATTGACCTTGAAACAAGCTGGATTAGTTCCCATCTTATCGCCACCCCACGAATGCCCCAGACCAGGGGTAGTCAACCTGTGGTCCTCCAGATGTCCATGGACTACAATTCCCATGAGCCCCTGCCAGCAAACGCTGGCAGGGGCTCATGGGAATTGTAGTCCATGGACATCTGGAGGACCACAGGTTGACTACCCCCTGCCCCAGACAACCCGAGGAAAACCGCACTCTCCCCAACAGCCTCGGAATGGCAGCAGCAAGGACGAGACGACTGGCCTCCCCTGCAGGGTTGTTGTTGGCATTGCATGGTTATCTGCCAGCCAGGAATGTCACCGAGTTTGTAAGTCGTGGCCCGAATCTGCTTTATGGTTCTCTCGAGTCATTATTCCGTGGATACAGAGGTGGTAGGTTCCATTTTAGGTAACCGGGCTCTGCTGGAACTGAGCCATCGCATTTCCACAGTTTCAGAGGAAGCAGCCCCTTTGTGCTAAAATTAAGGAAAATTGACTGACCAGCAGGAAGCCCTTTTAGGCTAGCTAATCCCCCCCCCCCCCCGGCCATTGCAGCTCCTTGGCTGCTAAATTAAAAACTTGACACTCTTAGTAGTGACACCTTTTGCAGTTTCTCTTCCCCCCCACACCTGTTTTCTTTGAAGGGGCAACGTAAACTGAAGGTGTGCAAGTGGAGAAAGCCTGGCCTCAGCCTCCTGCGTAGAACATTTGTGCAAACTTTATATATATATATAGATAATAAGAAAGATAATGAAATGATTTTTTTTTTTGTATTATGATTATTATCAGGGGCCTGTTTGTGCTGTCCTGTACTGGTGTCCACGTTGTCGGGTCCCCAAGGCGGTTGCCAGGCAACACGCGTTCTCTGGCGACTCTCTGTCGAGAAATTTTAGAACTCCGAGAGGCCGTAAGTGTGGCACAGGAGCCAGGCTGGATTTCTTCAGGGCTGCGGGAGAGCCAGCTTGGTTTCGTGGTTAAGTGCGGGGGCCTCTAATCTGGAGAGCCGTTTGATTCCCCACTCCTCCTCCACTTGCAGCCAGCTTGCGTGACCGTGGGCCGTGCACAGTTCTGTTAGGGCTTTCTCATAAAAGTTCTGTCAGAGCTCTCTCAGCCCCACCTACCTCACAGGATGTCTGTTGTGGGGAGAAGGGAAGGCGATTGTAAGCTGCGTTGAGGCTCCTTCAGGTAGCGAAGAGCTATTCTTCAACTTTGGAAAGCTCCGAACTATTCTTGATATTTATTGGAACAGAGTTTCTTTGGCACTTTAAAGCCAAACAAAGGTAGAAGCTTTAGGTACAATGGAGCAGAGAAGAAGGGGAACGTGATCGTAAGCCGCTTTGAGAATCCTTTGGGCAGTAAACAGCAGGGTATAAGAATCCCCCCCCCCATTTCCTGCCTGTGCCATTATGCATTAGCTGTGTTTTTCTACTACACTTGCCCACGGCTAAGAGCTTCAATGGTGCTTTATTATAGATCAGATTTATTCTGGTTTGTGATTGCATATAAATAAAATATACAAATAGATAAGATTTGGGAACCTTCTGAGGATTTGTGAGAGCCTTGTGGTCAGCAGGGCTACTCTGCCATTCTGAGCCTAAAGTGGGCAATCTGGGGGTGGGGTGGGGTGGGGTGGGGTGGGGGGTGGCATGGCATCCCAGCTTGGCCTTTTTCTGTCTCCTGGCCTAGTCTACATATTGGAGTTGTTGTGAGGATCCAGAGATGGGAAGTGATTTAATTATCTCAAAGGTTATGGAACCGGAGTGCTGTAGAGCCGGGCTTGCCACCCTTTTTGAGCCCCCCCCTCCAGGGACCTCTGGAATTCTGGCACAGGGTTTGTGGGCGCAACCACCAAAAGTCTGGCGTGGGAGGCAGAGGGTCTCCTGCATACAGACACACTCTCAAGAAGCCCAAGTGGAGGAATTAGAAGACAAAACAACACTGGGAAAGATGAATGAAAGAATAAAAGCAGCACTGCAGCGGTAGCTGCCACCAAAATAGTCAATCAGATCTCCAGGGGCCAATCAGAAGCCCTGGTAGCCAGGAGCCCCACCTACTTTCTGAAAAAACTTGGTGGGCACGAGGTTGGGGACCCCAGTGTCGACTGCTGCACTAGGGTTGGGCCCCATTTTCTGCCAGATCTGAAGCCGGTTGCACGTGCTTTCTGCCACCCCTACCCCACGAGAGTTGTGGTGAGGGTAAGAGAGGGGCATCCTTTGTAGGCTAAAAATGTGCAGAAGGGATAGATAATCTGTGCCCACCAGTATGGATTTCTCTGGAGCCCTTCTACAGGCCTGTCTTGCAAGGATGCAAAAGAAGAGTTGGTTCTTATATGCCAGTTTTCTCTACCTGAAGGAGTCTCAAAGCGGCTTACAGTCACCTTCCCATTCCTCTCCCCACAACAGACACCCTGTGGGGTGGGTGAGGCTGAGAGAGCCCTGATATCACTGCTCAGTCAGAATAGTTTTCTCAGTGCCACGGCGAGCCCATTGTCACCCAGCTGGCTGCATGTGGGGGAGAGCAGAATCGAACCCGGCTCGACAGATTAGAAGTCCGCACTCCTAACCACTTCACCAAGCTGGCTCACAGCACACGGCGACATCGCTTTATCTGGGCAAAAACCACTGCACTTGCTTCCTTAACAACTTTTTCTGGTGTCTTACAGCCTAATAACTCAAGCTTTCTCAACCAGGGTTTTGTAAAACCCTGGGGTTTCTTGATGGCCCTGGAAGGCTTTCCTGAATGGGCTCATTCAACATTTATGAGGCGTTGATATGACCATATATGGTCATGTCAACCCGCCCTCCATCCCCAAATTGCCAGTGAAGGGCCTGGAGGGTGTGGGAAGGGGAGGGGCCCTAGGTGGGCGTGTCCACAGCTCTGCTTCCCAACCATATTCTGCACAATGATGCCACTTCTGGGGTTTCTCGAAGCCTGAAAAATGTTTTAGGGGGTTCTCAAGGGTAAAAGAGCCTCTTGTGGCGCAGAGTGGTAAGGCAGCGATATGCTGTCTGAATCTGTCTGCCCATGAGGTTGGGAGTTCAATCCCAGCAGCCGGCTCGAGGTTGACTCAGCCTTCCATCCTTCCGAGGTCGGTAAAATGAGTACCCAGCTTGCTGGGGGGTAAACGGTAATGACTGGGGAAGGCACTGGCAAACCACCCCGTATTGAGTCTGCCAAGAAAACGCTAGAGGGCGTCACCCCAAGGGTCAGACATGACTCGGTGCTTGCACAGGGGATACCTTTACCTTTACCTTTACCAAGGGTAAAAAAGTTGAGAAGGGCTGGTATAACTCAAAGCCAGAGGCCTGGCATGCTTCACAGGGCTGTTGTAAGATCTTGGGAAGGTGTTTTTGGAATTAATAGCACCCTAAGAGACTGGGGTTCTATTGTTTAGGCCCTCCATGGCTGCATGTGTGTTTCAGGCAGATTCTCATTCCCACCCCTCAGGCTTGAATCATAGATGCTTTATCCAAAGCTGTTGACAACCTCTGTTGGCCAGGCAGCAGGCTCCCAATGGTGCAGGGGAGGGCCTTAAATCTCAACCCTACAGGGCCCTGCATTACTCCAGAAGGAGCAGTGCGGCTTGGCTGGGGAGTGACCCGCAGAAATGACCAGTAGTGGAGCTGAGATGTGGGGAAGAGGGTGTGGTTTGTGCTTCCTGTGGCCCCTTGGCCATGCGTACCGGCTGGCCTCCACTTCCTGTCCGTGTCTTGTATCCTGAGGGCTAGGAATAATAAATAAAACATTGTCTCTGGAAAGCATCGCATTTTGAAATTAAATGTGTTCCGTTGCTTAAGTGTGATTCTCAGCAACCATCTTCTCAGAATGATCATTCTCAGTTGAACCTTCTTGATGGAGTGGTTTAGAAGTCTTAACGCGTGATTATGATCCACCCTTACTCCGTTTCTGTAATGTTGATAACATCTGCCATAGAAGGCCGGAAGGTAGAGAGTCAGATTCCCCATGGCATATCTATGCAGTGAATTTTGCCTTGGTCAGGCATCACGTGAAACCTCCTTTTATCTACGGCAGGCATAAATACAGTGTGCTCTTGTGTTCGTGAACTCTTCTACCCCCCCCCCCCGCCCCCGAAGTCTGGGGTCTTAAATAAGAAGGGTACATCTGCCCATCAACCTCCAATTTGCACCGGTAGCAAATCCTTACATGTGTGAAAACATGTTATTTGCAGTGGGCTGTGCACACTTAAACACACGTATCTGCATCTATGGCCTCTCCAGTCCAGTAGTCCATTAGCGGCTCTTGGATGTCCCCCCCCCCAAGGGAGGGATCATGGCTTGGTGGCAGAGTATCTCCTTGGCATGCTAAAGGTCCCAGCTTCAATCTTTGCCTGAGATTTTGGAAAGCTGCCACCGATCCAGGGGTAGTCAAACTGCGGCCCTCCAGATGTCCATGGACTACAATTCCCAAGAGACTTTGCTGGCAGGGGTTCATGGGAATTGTAGTCCATGGACATCTGGAGGGCCGCAGTTTGACTACCCCAGTAACAAAATTAATGGACAAAGGCTCTGGTTTAGGGGCTACCAGCTCTGGGGTGAGAAATACCTGCAGAATGTTCAGCAGGGTATAATGCTGTAGAATCCACCTTCCAAAGCAATGATTTTTCTTCTTCAGGGGTCTTAATAGCATCCCACACACACACAATATTTTTCTGCATCAGTCCATCTCGTTGCTTCCTTGTGGCTCTGCCTTGACTTCAAAGATTTCCTTCTTGGTCCTTTTTTTTTTTTTTTTTTTTTTTTAAGGCACAGAATCCTGTCCCCCATTAACTTTGCCCCTGCTGGCGTATTTTTCTGTCTTCTGCGGAGTGACGCGGGCTTCTTCCTTCCTGTGGTTAACAGTTTCGTAGTGGCTAGGGTGGGGTCAGCACAGAGGGAGAGATCTTATCTTTGAAGTTAGGACAGGGTTTTGTCCAGCGGTGGGTGGTGTTATGATGGCACACGGGGGTAGGGGGGGGGGGCGGGACAGGATGATGACTTGATTCTGATGGGGGTGTGGCTTTTCTATATTTAGGCCTGGGCTGGTTATAGCAGCCCACCTGTTGTGCAGCCCACCCCCAATTCTGGGAGTGAGGAGAATTCTTGGGCAGTTTTAGATCTCGCATGCATGACCCCTTTGGGGTAAGATGCAGACTGTTGGCTCCTATATTAGTGAGGTGGCGGGCAGGATCTGGGTTCTAGTCCTTGCTCGGGCCTGAAAGTTATTAGTTGATTTTGTTCTGCCTAACCTACCTTGCAAGGTTGTTGTGAGGGTAAATAGATTTCCGAGCATGGCTGGGTATCTCAGTTAGGGGCTGTGTATGTGTTGGATGACGCAGAACCTTGCATCTTGAGTGCGTCCAATTTCAGCTTTTAAAAACAACTCTCTCAAAGATCGGGGCATCTGGTTTCATGATACCTTTGTGCGTATGTGTGGCGCTCCAGCGCTGACCTGATTTGGCAGCATAGGCAGCATAGGGAAGCTGTGTTTCCAGGCTGAAGGAGCAGGAGAGATGCTGTCTTGAGAATATATTTCCAAGTCCATCCTGGAGAGCACAGATTCATAGACTTGCTATATTTTAGGTTAGAATCAGATTTGCACCTGGCTTCCTTGTCTGCTCTCCACAGTGTAAGGCAGAGGAAAGGCCACCTGCTACCTGACATCTCTTCAACTGGAGAGTTGTTCTCTCTTGCCCCAGAGGGACAGACCAGAACCAATGGGATGAAATTAATTCAAACGAAATTCCGTCTAAACATCAGGAAGAAGTTCCTGACAGTTAGAGTGGTTCCTCAGAGGAACAGGCTTCCTTGGGAGGTGGTGGGTTTTCCATCTTTGGAAATGTTTAAACAGAGACTGGAGAGCCATCTGACGGAGAGGCTGATTCTGTGAAGGTTCAAGGGGGTGGCAGGTTACAGTGGATGAGCGATAGGGATGTGAGTGTCCTGCATAGTGCAGGGGGGCTGGACCCAGGAGGTCCCTTCCAACTCTATGATTCTATGGAGATGTCTTGAGGGAAGGGTGAGACTGGGATTTTCTCCATGCCCCTCAGAAGTTTTACTCCCACCAATCCCCAAAAGATAGTAACGCCATGCACAACTGGACATTCATAGCTTACGTCTTGCTTGTGTCGTAATGTTGCCAAGCAAGATCCTTCCCCCCCACTGAACTGGGAATGTGGAATTGCATAGAAGAAAGCATTTATGTGCACATCGACCTGGATGGTCTTCTAGGGTTCCTTTTGGATGGGGGGGTGGGGGGGAGGGAGAAGAAAGCAGGCGGTGAATCCCTCAAAGAATGTGGCTTCTCAGTTTGATAAACAGCCTTGTGCATGCTGGTCTGATTTTGAAATGTGTGTGTCATTGGATCCCCCCCTCTTCCCCCGGTCACAGCATGCATTACTGGCTTTCTGCATTTCCTGCTGGTGGTCTTGTGTTCTTTCCAGCAGCACAGAAGGGAGCAAGCTAGAAATGCTTGATCCAGAGGTGAACTGCAGACCTACAAGGAGAAACCACCGGTGAGGTTATAACTACGTTGGTTAGGTTCTTGCCGCAAATCCTTTGGCATGGGCGGCAAATCATTTCCCAGGGAGTCTTGCTCTGTTCAGAATAGATTTTTGGTGCTGGCTGCTGGACTTGTTGGCAACAGACTTCGTAGCCCACCCCTTTCTTCCTTAAGTTAGTTGCTCATGGCCGATAGATTTTGGCACCCGGTCAAAGCTGACTCATGGCGACTCCCTTGGCTTTTCAAGGCCAGAGAACTTCGCAGGTAATTTGTCGTTGCCTGTCCCTGAATTGCAGCTCTGGACTTCACGGCGGTCTCCCATTCACTTATTGACCAGGGCCGACCCAACGTAGGTTCCAAGACTAGCCCATCCATACTTTTGCTAGCCTGTGAGCAACTAGGCAAGCCACGTATGTGGCATGCTGATGATGTCGACAGGTTTATTTTATATATTTTTATTTATTTCTTATTTGATTTTTCGACGGCCCCTCCCGGACCAAACCAGTTCATGGCGGTTTACAATAAAACTCTAATAAAGCATACCCTATATACTCGTGTATGAGCCTAGTTTTTCCAGCACCTTTTTTTCACACTGAAAAAGCCCTCCTCGGCTTATACGCGGGTATATACGGTAATTGAAATAAAAGCCTGCTCCAGCTAGCCAATCGTTGCATTGCCTTTTGCAAATGTGTACTGCTTGCTCTGGCAGCTTGTAGAACATCAATGGTTTGACTGAGGGACTCTGATCTTAATTTCCTTTTGCCTTTGATGGCAAAAGGAATGTCAATGCTGGATGGGGGAGCCTGTGATGAAGGAGAATTTCCCACCCTCGGCTTATATGCGAGTCAATTTCCCCAGATTTTGTGGTAAAATTAGGTGTCTCAGCTTATATGCGAGTATTTATGGTAGATAAAAGCACAAGAATCCCCTGGCAGTGTACAATCCAACTACACCCCCTCCCAGCTCACCTGTCCAGCATGGGCCAGAATGCTGGACCACCGACAGTCCTCGAGAGGCAAACCTCTGGCCCTTGATGTTCAGGGCATTCTGAGAAGAGAAGAGACCTTCCACAGCCTATCCTCAACCAAATGCCTGGTGGAACAGCTCCGTCTTGCAGGCCCAGCGGAACTGAGACGGCACCATCAGGACCCTTCATTTTTCCAGGAGTTCATTCCACCAAGAAGGGGCCAGGACCAAGAAGGCCCTGGCCCTGGTTGAGGTCAGGTGCACTTCCCACGAGCTAGGGACCCCCAACAGATTGAAGCCCACAGAACAGGGAAGGGCATAAGGAGACAGGTAGTCCCTCAGATATGTGGGGCCCAGATGGCCTTGAAGGTTGACACCAAAACCTTGAACTGGATCCAGAACAAATTGGCAACCAGTGCAGCTGCCTTGGATGAGAGGAGCGGCCCATCCAGTTTTTTACTTGCTCGGTTTGGTTGCCTGGGGGGGGGGGAGGGCAATTCTGGGCTGGCCACTGGCTTGCTTACTTTTGCCGCTGGCTCTTCTCCTCTCTCTGATGGTACCCGATTAGGGTTCCCCTGCCTTTTTAACCTATGCTTTGCATGACGAAAACCTCTGTTTTGCTGGGCGGGCCAGAGAGGGGGTGCTGAGACTCCAGGCTCCTTGCTCTGTTCTCCTGGAACATCAGCAAGGCACAGGCACAGGTGACCGAGACTGAGGAACAGGCAGGGAGGAGGGGAAAGCGGTGGGGAGGCTTCACCAGATGTCGGAAGAGGGAATAGCCCTCCTTGTAGAGAAATCGAGCCGAGCATGGAGGTTCCTGCCCAGGTATACTGCCGCCATGTCTCCTCCTTCTTTGGAGCACAGAGGTGCGTGCAAGGACGCCCTCCGGCTCTAGCCTGGCAGCGGCTTGCAACTTGCTCCTACTAGCACGGTTCACAAAGGCATTGCAACATGTCATTAAGTCTGGGCCTAGCCCTTTAAAGGGAAATCCACCTCTGCGTTCATGACTTTCCATCAACAGATATTGGTGCTTTCCCCTGAAGCCCAGAGGAATTCCCAGCAGAGACATGCAGCTGGTGTTCTTTCTCTTCCTCACCCCCCCCCCACACCCCTCAATCGGCTGTCGTCAGTCACCAAACTCAAATCCACGATGAAAATGGGTGTAGGCAGCGGTGGCCAATCTGTGGCTCTCCAGCTGTCCATGGACTACAATTCCCATGGGCCCCTGCCAGCAGTATGGCAGGGGCTCATGGGAATTGTAGTCCATGGATATCTGGAGAGCCACAGTTTGGCCACTTCTAGAGTAGGGGGGATGAGTGTCTCCCCCCCCCAACCCACACACACATGCACTCCTGTCCCTGATCACTACTGGCCCCCTTCCCTTGGATGTCCAGGGAACTTGGGATGCCCAGCTCCCTTTGAGAACCTGGGGGTGGCAAACTGTGTCTGAATGTGGAGAACTAGATTTTCCTTGACCAAGTGTCAAACAAGAGAGATTATTCTTCGTGTGTATGGCACCTCCTGTGCATGAGCAGTCTATCTGAGCAGGGCAGTCCCCCTGCCAAGCTTCTGAACTTGACCTGGCAGCATGAAGAGCTTAGGGCAGGGTGGCCAACTGTGGCTCTCCAGATACCAATGGACTACACTTAGAAGAAGAAGAAGAGTTGGTTCTTATATGCCGCTTTTCCCTACCCGAAGGAGGTTCAAAGTGGCTTACAGTCGCCTTCCCTTTCCTCTCCCCACAACAGACACCCTGTGAGGTGGGTGAGGCTGAGAGAGCCCTGATATCACTGCCCGGTCAGAACAGCTTTATCAGTGCCGTGGCGAGCCCAAGGTCACCCAGCTGGTTGCATGTGGGGGAGCGCAGAATCGAACCTGGCATGCCAGATTAGAAGTCCGCACTCCTAACCACTACACCAAACTGGCCAGAATGGCCAGTTGGCAGGGGCACATGGTAATTGTAGACCATGGCTATCAGAAGAGCCAGTTTGGCCACCCCTGGTTTAGAGGATGTCTGTCTCTCTGTCTCTGTCTCTCTCATATCTTCACTTGGACATGCAGAGAAGATGGAATTCCCACCTACCTTCGACTGTCTTGGGCTTTGACTTCAATGAGTGAAAGGCCCAGGGGTAGGACTGTCTGTAGGGTTGCAAGGCCCCCTCATCCATCCGCGGGGAATGGAGGGGGTTGGAGTCTCAGATCCAGTTGGGGAAACTCCTGGAGATTTGGGGGGTAGGACCTGGGGGGGGTCAGAGACCTCTATGAGGCACAGTACCCCCCGAGTTCCCCTTCCAAAGCATCCATTTTCTCCAGGGGAGTCAGGAGGTGAGCTGTGATTCTGGTCTTGCCCAGAGGTGCCCCCCCTCCCTTTCCATCTTGGGGCGCCCCCTGCCCTTCCCACCTTCTGGAATCCGCCTGTCCACCTCCGTGAGAATCGGCTCCATTCATGAGTTCTCAGCTCTGCTGCTTGGCCCCGCCAGGTCTCCTTTTGTACCTCCTCTGCCCGGACTGGCGCTGGAGGCAGGGAGGGGAGGGGAGGGGGGGTTATCTTCCCAGCCGGCTCTCTGGGTTCCTGCCTCTTTGAATACGATCCCTTCTGTCTCTGGAGTCCTAAGGTCATCCCTTGCAAAGTGCTCCGGAAGCATAAGCCAGCTTAGAGGGGCACCAGCCAGCCTCTTTTATTGGTTCATGCGGAGGAGGAAGCTTTTGCCAAGACTTCTCCCTCCCTGACTTTGGGGAACGCCCCCTCGAAGGAGCTTTCAGTCTCCGATGTGACATTTTGAATCCATAGGTAACCCCGATTCTTTTCTTTGGGTCGGGGGAGCTGGGGAGGGGGAGGGGGGCAACGCTCTGTGCTTTCCAGAGAGGACGGACGGACAGCTCGTGCTTTCCCTCCCTCCCTCCCTCCTTGGCGTTTGAGAGTTCTTGGCTGGCGTTCGAAGTTGACTCCGAGTTACGGAGGGAAGCAGGCTGGACTGCCGCTATGCCGGGAAGAGGCGGAGTGGAGGCTCGGAAGCGGGGAGGGGGAGGGGGGGGCTCTCGCCCTGGCCGGTCACTTCTCCATTGCAAGCCACGCGTGGGTCCAGCACTTGGACGAGAAGCCCCCATGGGCTGGTGCTTCGGTGGCCGGAGGGTCCTGTTCCCACAAAGCCCACGAGATTCTCCCCCGTCTTGCTCTAAGAACAGCCTCTGTTTTTTCAGCCTCTGCTTTGGGAGGGGCAGAGCCCCTAACACTGCTGGTTTTAAAACTGCAGGGGAGGGGAGGGTGAGAATCCAAGCCCCTGTTGTCTTTGAAAAAATTCAGATTTCCTGGAGGGACAAGCGGTGTGGCGCGTGAAATAGGGCTGCAACCTGCATGGCCTTTTGCAGATGTGTGTGTGTGTGTGTGGGGGGGAAGTGATACAACTCACTCTGAGTTTTGTCACCTGGCCCCTTGGGAAATCCAGTCATCTCCCCATCTCCCTCCCCTCCCCTTTACATTCCTTCCTTTATCAGCGTGAGTAGAGGCATTCTGTTTTCAGACTGGAAGTTCTCGGGTCCATTAAGTTGTGGGCCATATTCACGTTTAGAGGGTGCACCCTCCCGACTGAGTATTGTGTGCCAGTCTGTGTCTCTGTCTGATTAATTGCTCTGAGTTGAACTAGCAAACCGCCTGTCCTGGTTAGCAGAGTGTGTGCCTTACAGCTGGTTTATGCTGAGATGGCCCATTGGTCCTCCCAGCTGAATATTGTCTCTCCGGGTCTCAAGCAGAGAAAGTTCTGCCCCTTGTGCACCTACTGCCCAAGATTCTTCAATTGGAAAATGAGCCTGGGGCTTTCTGTTCAAAGCCAGTGTTTCCCCACTGCATCTCTGTATGATTAATCGCTCGGGTTTTAACTCTTTGCATTCCAACTTGTGCGTGGGTCCCACCCCTGTGCTGGGCTCAAATATTCAATCGCTCCCAATGCAGACACAGAGCAGAAATGCCTGCCATTGGAGGAGGATCCCTGGTGCAGCTCTGTATGAGACACTGTTCCTGGTTGATGTGCTTAGAATATTGCCTCATTAAGACACGGTTGAGAGGGGGGGGGCATGAGATATTATTGTTATTCCTCTAACAGTAAATCTTTCCCAAGCAAGAATAAAGGGGGAGGTAACTCAAAAGCACTGGAAATTTCTGCATCGGATTAAATGTTTCTGAAGCTGCTTTATGCTTGACCCCCCCCTCCCTGGTCTGCTTTGGCTGACCGCTGCACTCCATGAGCTGACAAACAAGGGGACTAGGCCTTCTGGTTGCAAGATGTGGGCTCAGCCTCTTGAGCCGGTGTCCCCGCTGAGAACCTACACAGTGCAGGATGCGTGCCCCTCTCTAAGAACTGGCCCCTCGCGGCGTCACTTGTGAACTGTCTGCTGTGCCTCCTTCTCTGGCAAAGGAACAAGTCTCCAGGTGGGTTGGTGGGTGGGTGCTTAGTGACTTTATTGAGGCGATCTGTACAGCAACTTTGCAAGGCAGGCCGTGAGCAGAAGTGACTTTTTAAAAACACGTTCTATTAAGAACAACTAAGTTCTCACGCGTCAGGAAACTAGGTATGCCAGCCTGCAGGTGGGATCTAGGGATCTTCTGGAATTATAGCTCATCTCCAAACAGATGTTTTGGTGGGTGGGACTCTATGGCCCACTGAAGTCCTGGTCCTCCCCAGGAATCTGCTAGCATTGAGATGGCAACCCTGCACCTTTGCCCCCCCCCCCCTGTTGGTGGCCCAACAGTGAATGTACTGGATCAGATCCTTCTCCAGGATCAGGGCTACCGATCTCACAGAATTTATTCATTTTATTTAATGTATTTAGCATAGGCATCATTCCAGTTTTAGTATATGTGCTGCCGAAGCAAGCACATTTACATAGGTCTGGGTGGTTAACACGATGTTAAACAGTAACATTATAAAACCAAATTTAAAAACAACTGCAGTGATTTATGTCACACCGGCCTTTCCTGAAGATGGTACGACCATACTGGCCAGCCTGATGTTAAGTACGAGAAATCTGGGGGGTGGGAGGGGGTAGCAGGAGGGAGGTTTGAGATTTTGTTGGATTTGTTATTAATTAATTGGCTGGCCTCAACCATAGGCCTGGCGGAAGAGCTCAATCTTGCAGGCCTGGCGGAACTCAGAGAGTTCCAACAGGGCCCTGGTCTCTCTTGGGAGATCATTCCATCCGCCTAAAGCATCCAGGATGAGGCTCTGTCCAGCCACTGCTTGAAGACAGACAGTGAGGGGGCGCTCCCCACCTCCTGAGGCAGCCCATTCCACGGCTGAACTAGACTCATAGAATCCTAGAGTGGGAAGGGGCCACACAGGCCAGCTAGTCCCACCCCCTGCTCAGTGCAGGATCAGCCTCAAGCATATAGGATAAGGATCTCTGTCCAGCCACTGCTTGAAGATGGCCAGTAAGGGTGTGGGGGGAGGGGAGCTCACTGCTGAAAGTTGAGAGACATTTATGTATGCATAAAGTTTTTGGCCCTTCAAAAAGATGGAAGATGTGACTAAGGCTGAATTAGTATGACAAAAGAATTTTAAGGTTCTATGGGGCAAACAGCTTGCCTGATTATGGTGTAAATAATTTGATTTAATGTGTTTCTTTATTTGTACTCCTCCCAAATTGCTGTGATCATCACTGCTGTTTTTCTTTTCTGTTAAAAAAAAATCCCCTAAACGACCTAGAATATCTTCCATTCTCTCAGCAGGTTTCTTGCTGACGCAGAGTACGCAGACCTTCCTTCAGAACTCATGAGTGTCTCTGACAGGTAAGAGCCCCTTGTGGAAAGTTGGGTTCTTAAGTTGCCTAGTGGTGTGTATGCAAAATGAACTGTAAGAATCCTGGCAGCTCAGTGGAACTGCCATGATCTGAAGCAGTCTCTCTGACAACCAAATGCTGGATGCATTGGGAATGTAAATTTCCTTTATGGCCTGCTTGTATTCTTCCTGGAGACACCTGAGGGGCTAAGATGGATTTCCTTAACCTGATCCAGGAGGGTACCTTTTCCAGGGGACAAGGACCATCTTTTTTTATTGGGAGGTATAATAAGTTTGCAACACTTAGTGTCCCCCTGAAGATATCTGAAAAAGTGGCAATGATTCTGTGAACTTAAGCAGATTTTAAGTGGGTGGGCAGAAGGGATTGTGTCCATGCTTGGCTCTTGTGGCCCATTCTTGCATGCCCAGGGAATTGCTGATCACCACTTTGGAAACGAGAGGTGAATTTCCTGCAGGCCAGACTGGCCAGGGATTTAGGGGGGGGGTTGTCATTATCTGGGCATGGAATTGGAGTCACTGTGGATGAGCAGGTAGCTGTGAATTTTCTGCATTCTGCAGGGGGTTGGACTAGATGACCATGGAGGCCCCAAGTCTATGTTTCTCTATGATTCAAATGCATATTGACTTTGGCTATGCAATGGAGCTTCCATTCTCAGGAGCTGTCGCCAAACAACAACTGTAGGGCCCTGCAAGGGGGTCAGCAGTTGGCATGGGGCCTTCGTGCCCTGTTTGTGCACCCTCTGCGGGCAGCAGTGAGCAGGTCTAGAAGTTGATGCTTTTGGCATTCTGATCAAATCAGAACGTTCACATTGCTGCATGTCCCAAGTGCAGACCCAGCTGGAATGTGGGTTGTTGGAGTGGGTTATCATTTGGAAAACTCTTCTCCCTCGCCCAGGATAATAACGTTCAAGGCCATGCAGGGATGGGCAGTAGGTTCAGGATGGATGAAAGGACAGACATCTTTATAAAGTGTGGACTTGGTTGTCAAAGGTTGTAGTGATGGCCAGACACGAGACAGATTCATGGGAGAGAGGTCAGTCAGTGGCTTTCAGCTGTGAGAACTAAAGGGAGCCTCCACATATAGAGGCAGTCATTCTCTGAATCCCAGCACCAGAAGGCAACATGAGGGGAAGGCCTCTGCTTCTTTATTCTTTTGTTGGCTCTCCAGTAGAACCGGGTTGTAAGTTGGGTTAGACAGGATTCTAGACTAGATGGACCACTGATATGAATCGAGCAGGGCTCTTCTAATGTGTATTGGAAGCATTTACCTTCATAATCCTTGGACTTTGAATGTGTTGCCTCAGCTGCTTGGTTAATTCATCCATTACACTTGCCTGCTCTGTTGGGGAAAAAGCAAAGCAGAACATAACTTAATTCATTGAAATTGGGGGCTGTTTTTCCATTCACAACCCTCCCCTGTTTCTTGATTTATCTCCTCGCTCAAAAAGAAGCCCCAGGCAGGTTAGCTTTAAAATGCTCCTGAGAAGTTCAGGTGTAAAGAGATTGAAAGGGAGTGCCCAAATTCTTCCACCCTCCACGGATGAGGATGATCCCTTGTTGAAAGGGGCAGGTCTTTAGCAGTGGCGGTGGGGGGCGCTTTGTGCTTTTTCTGTTGTTCGACCACATGTGGCGGTGGGTTATGAGTACGCCGTAATCTCTGAGCTCCCTCAATGGCATGAGCCAAGTTACCAGATATCAGGGTAAAATGGGATCCCTGCTCCCGCCACACACCAGAACCCTTAGAGCAGGGATTCCCAACCTGGGATCCCTGTGAGCTCTGAAGGGGTTCCGGGCTGTCTTCTCAGTTCTTACTCTTCTTTCTGGCCTACATGAGGCAGAGCCACCATAGTAGTAGTAAGGGCGGGAGGAGGGAGCAAAAAGAGGGCTAACGGTGCAGGTAATGGCCATTGCTGGGGTCAGCTCACATCACTTCTGGAGTGCCTCAAAGTCTTGAAAATTATTTCAGGGGCTCCTCCATGGTCAAAAGGTTGAAAAAAGTATGCCTTGGAGCAAGTCCAACATGGAGGCCATCATACCAGTCCACAGCTGGAGGCTTTCCCTGCTGCCAAAGGCCAAGACAGTCAACCAGCTGTGACTCTGGGATCCGCCCGTGATACTCTGGTTAGGTTCAAGTCCTGGGGCGGTCCAGGCTCCCTCTGAGTGGGGGTCGGGATGTGTGTAAAGGCCCCAGTGTCGTTTAGGGAATCTTCGGGTTGGTGGATTCAGGAGGTTTTCTTGAATTTGGGGAGGGGCCAGTGGAGTGAAAAGGTGGGGGAAAGACCACCATGTGGCCAGGGAAACTTTGAGCAAGGTCCCCTAGAGCAAGGGGAGGACAAACTGTGGTGCTCCAGATGTCCATATTTACTGTGAGCCAAAGCACATGTTGACAGGGGCTCATGGGAATTGTAGTCCATGGACAACCAGAACGTCACAGTTTGGCCTCTTCTGATGGACTGTGCATGGGAATCCAGTGGGCTGATGCAGGCTGGAAAACTGGGAGCCAGGAGGTATGGTGGGGGGTTTGTTTGAATACAGCCTCAAGCCCCTCAGCTTATGGGGAGGGGGCATGGCAAAGGGAAGAGGCTGCTGAATTAGAGGCAACTGTGGCAGGTCTCACAATCCCACTGGCGTATTTTGAGGTTGGTCAGAGTCAACTGTGCAATTGGGGGCTTGTGCTGTACCCTGCCCCCCTGTGAAACCTGCAGCCAGGGATTGTGCATGGCGAGAGGGGGGAGGGGGTTGGAGACCTTTGTCTCAAGATCCCCTTGGTTGCATCCCTGAATGTGCGCCTGTACCCACCCCCTCCCAAAATCCGTCTTGATTGGGGCATGTGCTTGTACAGCTGTGGCAGCTCCCATTTTTATGGGCAAGTATCCCAGTGTCTTCTGGTTGCACCTGAATGTTCAAGTGTATCCGTCAGTGTGTTTTATCAAGTGGAAAAGTACTCTCAGCATGCTCAGAAGTGCCCTCTTGTTCCGGGGATGCAGAGATAGACAAACCCCATCTGTTGAATTCACAAGGGAAGGGTTTCTGTGTCAGTTGAATTCAACAGCTGAACTGCAAAGGGAAGTCCCGTGGACAAAGGGTTGGATCTCAAAAAAGGCATTGCAGAGCAGGAAAAAGTACAGGCGACAGTCAAGATTCCTATGCGGGTGGAAGCTCTTAGGTATGAAGGGAAGGCTGAAGAATCTGGGACTTTTCAGTTGAGAAAAAGAGATGACGGGGGGGGGGGGAGATGATAGAGGTGTATGACTTTGTGTTGGGGTTGAGAGGTTTGGCAGAGAGAACTTTGTCTTCCTCTCCCCACATACTGAAACTCAAGGGCATTCAATGAAGCTGGTGGGCAGTAGGTTCAGGACAGACAAAAGGAAAGACCACTTTACACAAAGAGTTATTAAAATGTGGAATTCGCTGCCAGAGGGTGTAGTGATGGCCGCAGGAATAAGCAGCTTTAAAAGGGAATTAGATTAATTCGTGGAGGATCCGTCTGTCAATGGGTGCGAGCCATGGTGATTGAGGGGAACCTCCACATCCAGAGATTCTGAGTCCCAGAGCCAGGAGGCTACATCAGGGGATGGCCACGACCACTATGTCTTGGCTGTGCACTGTGTGAGACAGGGTGCTGGATTAGAAGGACATGAGGTCTGATCCGGCAGAGCTCTTCTGATGTTAACAGCTGTCCCTTGGGCAGAAATGCAAAGCTGAGGCTGTGATAAGGCTGATGAGTGAGGACTGCACCTGTTGAATTCCTTCCCTCCATGCTCTGCTCAAAGATGCTGCCGTTTTGTGTGTTTCATCTCGTGCTGCTCTGAGACAGATGCTGAAAAAAGCTCTTTCTTGGTGGAATGGGCAGCTATCCCTTCGTAACCCTAGAATTGTGCTCTTGAATATCCTTCCCACATTTTAAAAAATTACCCTCCCTGCAAGTTAAAAAAAAAAGCACTTTCCTTGATGGGCTAAATTTCTCCTTGCAAGGAGGTGAGATTATTTTCCTGTGTGAAGCAGTGTTTACAAATACAGCTCAGTTCCAGTGTGCCACTCACCTGGACAAGGTTTTGTAGCTCTATTGACGGCAAACTTCACCCGCTGGGATGAGGTCCTAAGACAATTTTGATAACCCTGATCTGTATCCTCATTGTAAAACTGCTGGCAGGAGAGATTGTGCCTGGCTTCTGGAGCTGAGGACGTGAGGGGGCTGGCCAGAGCAGGGAGGGAAGGGGGCTTGCCCCCAGTGCCTTCACAGACCCTCCTCCTTGCTCTGTAGCCTTGAAGTACTCTTTTGGGCTGCTCTCCTTTAAAACTGAGCCTCCTTGAAAATTGGGGTCCTGTTACTGGGGGGGGGGCACTAGAATATGCTCTTTTGTGTCCTCTTATTCCAATCCCCTCTCCACATTTCCCATTAAGAATCAAGGTTTCTAAAACCAAAATTCCCCCACTTTTCAGACTACCCTATGTTTTCAGTCATAAAAGTTTATATTTTTAAAAAGATAACCCCTCCCCCCCAAAAAAGTCAGTGATAAACTGTGTGTTATGCAACCCCCTCCTCCAGCAAGGAGGTTAGGCTTCCTTAAACCATCTCCCACCCCCACCCCCAAAAGATCAGTGCTGTTTGTTCATTTTGCCCTTGAGCCTGTGACTGACTTGACAGGCAGGCCTCGCCGGGGAGTGCGGCGCAGAAAGGGTTAAGGTCTGCCATTTTGTTATGTAACACCCTTAATGGACATATCAGTGAGTGGCATGAACATGGCAGAGCTTAACCCTTTGCGTGCTGCAGCACAGAGCCTTCCAGCCAGGCCTCTCCCTCAAGTCTGTCTTGTGGAGTTTTTTTTTTTTTAAGCTTTTTTTCCAAAAACTTTCTCCACCCCCTTTCCCCCTCCTTTAGGCTTTTTTCCCCACCCACCTCGCAAATGGGTGTGTTGAACATGGCCAATTTAATAAGTAGATATAAAACTTGTTTTTTTTTTTAAAAAGGAACAAAAATAATTGACAGATTAGTAAGATCCATGCAATGTATATATTTGTTTTAAAATACCTATTTCTTTATTTATTTGGGGGGGGGGAATAAAAGAATGAGATTAATAATGCAAGGAGTTCCGTTCCTGTCAGGCATTCTGTCAGATTTGGATCTTTCTTCCTCTTTATTGGGTTTTTTTTTATAAGCCCTAGCATACTTCAGGAATTGTAAAATAAGTCAGGAGAGTTGTAGGAATTTTCTGTGCCCGAGTCCAGCCTGGGGGTGTAATGGTGCTCGTATTTTGCTGGCATTTCTGATGCCAGGGAGGCTTTTGGGGAGGGAGGGGTTTGAATGCGACCCCATGAGATATGAATTTCCCCAGCTTACCTCCTACTGTCTCTCGTTCTCTGGAGGTCTTTTTGCCTCTCCAAAGGGTGCAGAGCTACTCTTTCTGCTGACAAAATGAAAAAGATAAGGACTTCTTACTCCCAGAGCTCTGTCTTCATCCTAGGCCCAGCTTCTGCCTAGCCTAACCATCCTCTGCCATCCTCAGGCTCCCTTCAAAGCTTCCCAAGACCACGGCCGTGTAGTTGGGACCGCCTCTAGCCCAGGGGTGGCCAAAGCATGGCTCTCCAGATGTCTGTGGACTACAATTACCATCAACTACTGTGCTGGCAGGGGCTCATGGAGATTGTAGTCCATGAACATCTGGAGAACTACAATTTGATCGCCCCAGCTCTTTTGCCAATGAAATCCTTGGCATGCTCCCTTGATTGCCCCTTCCTGGTGGAAACAGAACTAGAGTGAACTAAGCCATTACCAGTGTTTCGTCCCCACCTTTCCTCTTTTGGGCTGAGTTCTAGAGCATAAGATCCCTCGGCTTGGAAAACTGTGGCGTGCCTGGCATGTTGAGAGACCACCCCCATTGGTTTATTTTGCCGTCTTCTTCTCATCCATATTTCAGCATCCCGTACCCCACATGCCAAATTAGAACCCGTTTTGCATTCCTGTTGTTAAATGGACTTGGGACCCTCTCTAGCTCGGAAGCAGGGCCTTGACTGTGCTGGCCCTGCACTTTTCAGATCCTCTTCCAGATTGCAGCTCTAACTGCTTCTAGGAAGGGGTTACCCTCAGAGGTTCTGAGCTGATCTTATTAACATTAGCCGCTGCAGCTACATTTTGATTGCTGGTGAGCTGATGTTTTGTTTAGTGGGGTTTTGGAGGGTACCCCACTTCTTTTTACCTAAAAGTCTCAAATGCGGCGTATAATTGCCTTCCTCTCCCCACAATGTGAGGTAGGTGGAGTTGAGAGAGCTCTGAGGGAACTGTGGCTGGCCCAGGGTCAGCCAGCTGGCTGTATGTGGAGGTGGAATGGGGAATCAAACCTGATTCACCAGATTAGAGGCCTCAGCTCTTAGCCACAATACCAAGCTGGCTTAAAGATAGATTTGACCAACAGGGATTGCCAACATCCAGGTGGGGCTTTGAGTTCTCCCAGAATTACATCTGATTTCAAGACTTCAGAAATCAATTCCCTGTGAATAAAATGCAGTTTCAGAGGGCAGACAAGTGAAATCCCCCCCCCAGATTTCCCACTTTACATGTCCCCCCTCTCCCCCCAAAAAAACTTCAGGAATTTCCTTGACAGGAATTGCCCACCCTAAGTAACATGGAGGCTCTTGATAGCCAGTCTTGGAAGTGCCCTGTAAAGTAGGTCGGTTTTCCCCATCCCTGTTGTGTAGACCAGGGGCTTGAGAAGGCCAGAGGCACTAAAAGATGGCTTCATTACAGTACTCAAACCAAAAGGGAGTTAATGGAGAAAGGGAAAGCATCCAAAACCAAGCAGGTCCATGTAGAAATAATAACTCACTGAACAAATCTTCTACTAGGTAATAAAACATTCAGGGGTGGCCAAACGGTGGCTCTCTAGATGTCTATGGACTACAATTCCCATGAGCCCCTGCCCACACATACACATGCTAGCAGGGGCACATGGGCATTGTAGTCCATGGACATCTGGAGAGCTACAGTTTGGCCACCCCTGCATACGTTGTATTTCTTGGTTCCCGATGACTAACTGCCAAACTGATAGCTGTTTAGGAATAACTCCAATGGTTGCTGATAATAGAATTTGAGACTTATCCCAGTTTGAGCTTTTTGCCTGTGTGTGTGTGTGGGGAGGGGGTTATCCAGTTTATACTTGCTTTGGGTACTGATGAAGAGCACTGGAAAGATATGTTAAATACTTGGAACCCTCTCTAATATCTATTTCTGCAAATGTTTCTGTTTATGAGGAATGGTTTATCATAATGGTCTATTTCATAGTAGATTTGTTCATTGAGTTGTTAGTATTTATACCCAGACCCACTTGTTTTTGGACACTTTTATTCCAGTAGTGACATTCGAACCTGGGACTTGGCCACTGCTTTCTACTAGCTCTCATAGATACAAGCCTTGAATTCAGGGTGGAGGAACAGGGGTGAGCTGTCCCTGGCTGCCTTTCCCCAGGTAGAATTTTTATTTGACTTGGTCATGGAAAGGGGTCCATGGGGCCCAGAAGGAGCTGTTCCTAGAAAAGCCTAGGTCCTACTTGTGTGTTATTGCTATTGTTTAACTTTGCCATTTATTGTGGACTAGGGATGAAGCAGGATGGGAGCTGGCAACAGGCTTCCCCCCCCCCCCAGCTCTTATGGGACGGAGGATGCAGCAGCCCACCACCACCGGTGGTGAGGAGTCAGCGAACAGCAGTGGGGCACCCATGGGGGAGGCGGCCTCTTGGGCTGCTGCCACCAGCTGAGAGGTGCAGAAGAGCAAGCCAGGGGATGGGAAGGGCAGCCACCTCCTGTGTGTAGAGCCCATATTTCTTGGATGCCTCCTTAGCAGTAGCAGGAGCAAGGAAGTCCTGTCAGGCCTCCACAGTGGATGCGGACAAGCCCGCAGGTCCGCAGACCCTCCACATTCCCAGCTGCTGTGCACGAGGAGGAGGTGATGGACATTGATACGGGCTCTGTGGAGGAGGCAGCTGGTCCACGCAGGCCCCACCTGCAACAAGGAGGTGTGCTGGCAGAGCCACATGGTTGAAGTGCAGGAGGGGCAGGGAAGAACCTCTGATTGGCCCTCAGTGGGGGAGGGCCTTCCCAGTGAGGGCCAATCAGAGCCCCCCCCCCCACTGCTTCTTGACTGCACACCAGCCCCTCTTGAGTGGCCGTTCATGACGAGGGCCCTCTCCCCGAGGGCCAATCAGAGGGCTGGCGCATTGTTGGAAGCACCGTTACGATTTTATGTGATATGATGATGATTCTTTCTAAAAGGTGCTGCCAACTAGTTGAGCGGGAGATTTGGTTAAAATATTTTCAAGATCTTCTTAGAACCCACAGAGAGGCCTTCTCTTTCTCCTGGAGGACTTCATTCAAGCGGGAACCCCCATAACAAAATACTGCTCAATTCCAGGTGTTCTCTGTGTGGGGACAGATGCAGAATTACTTGCGTGGCTGGTTAGCTGCGTAACCAATTGAGATTTCTTTCACTGGACAGCAGCCCTAATTCCTGCGTAGGGGCTGTGACTCAGCGGTTGAGCATCTGCTTGGCATGCCGAGGGTCCCAGGATCCATCCCCAAACATCTTGAATACAAAGAGCCGGGCAGTAGGTTATGGGAAAGACAGCATGAGCCACTGCCAGCCTGAGTACACAGTAGAAGCCCTGATGGACCAGCGGTCTGATTCAGTAAATGGCAGTTTTTTCGTGTGTTCCTTCCAAACGACTCTTGAAATTTGCATTCCTTCTGTGTTTCCCCTGCAAATTTTCTCCTCTGTGCCCATCCTTCCACACAGGCGGCTTTTCCCTCACTGTGTGATAACATTCTTTCACAGACATCCATGCTGACAAAAGACCAATGCCTGAATTATTCCAGTAAAAACAGAGTCCGGGAAGCACCGTTAAGACCAACAAAGATTTATTCAGGGCGTGAGCTTTCGAGTGCAAGTACTCTTCGTCAGACTATGAACTCCCTACATGAAAGGGAATATATAGCAAAAATCAGTTAATTATTTCAGGTTTGTCCTCATCTTTGTTTGTGTTTAAAGGGTGGGGGTAAAAAAGAAATTGCCCATTTAATCTTTCTGTCTTTGGCAGCGGAGTCCATGTTATTAGCCTGAAGACCCTTGTTTTTAAAGTATCATGAACAGCTGGTTGCCTTTGTGAATTAAAAGCCCTTCCTAGATGAATAGGCATTGCATAAGATGGACAATATTTTCATACCCCAATTTTCACTGCCTGAAGGAGTCCCAGAGTGACTTACAATTGCCTTCCCTTCCTCTCCCCACAACAGACACCCTGTGAGGTGGGTGAGGCTGAGGGAGACCTGATATCACTGAAGAAGAAGAAGAGTTGGTTCTTATATGCCGCTTTTCTCTACCCCAAGGAGGCTCAAAGCGGCTTACATTTGCCTTCCCTTTCCTCTCCCCACAACAGACACCCTGTGAGGTGGGTGAGGCTGAGAGAGCCCTGATATTACTGAAGAAGAAGATTTGGTTCTTATATGCTGCTTTTCTCTACCCGAAAGAGTCTCAAAGCGGCCTCCAATTGCCTTCCCTTCTCTCCCCACAACAGACACCGGGAGAGGCAGGTGAGGCAGAGATCTCTGAGCTACTGCTCTGCGAGGAAAGCTCTAAGAGGACTGTGACCAGCCCAAAGTCACTCAGCTGGCTGCATGTGGAGGAGCAGGGAATCAAACCTGACTCCCCGGAGCAGAAGCCGCTGCTCTTAACCACTGCACCAAGCTGGTTCTCAGCACCTAGACTGAATTAAAAATGGTAGATTGAAGTCCAGTAGAGAGCAATAGAAATGTACAGGTGTAGGCTTTTGACAGTCAAAGTTCCATTCCTACTTTTATATTACTGGGTGAGGGAGGTGAAGAGATTCCTGGAGCCTGGGAAGGACGGAGTCTGAGGAGGGGAAGGGGCTCGGCAGGAATAAGGTCCCCTCCAAGCCACTTGCTGAAGCTGCCATTGTCTTCAGGAAGCTAAGCAGGGTCAGCACTGGGATGGGAGGCCACCAAGAAAGTCCAGAGTCACTATACACAGAGACAGGCATTGGCTAAGTGTCGGCACTTCTCTCAATAGTAAAAAGCAGGTGCACCCAGAAGAGTCAGACTGCTGTCCCCCTACTGCCTCAAATTCCTCAGCACCCCTCCCCCCTGGATCCTTCCACCGCCCCTTGGGAACCCCTAGTCTATTCATTTATTTATTGTGTTTATATACCACCCTCCCCGGAGTCTAACCACTCTGGCTGTCTTCGATAGATATGTATGATGTCAGCCCATGGCTTTTGGAGCGGGGAGGGCAGGTACCACCAGCAGCAGCTTCCACTGTGGCATCCCTAGCGCATCCGCTCTCGGTGCGCATTCATGCAGCATGCCGCTCAATGTAAGAGTCGGGACTACTCGTCTGGACTGAGCAGACCAGGATGGACTCAGCGTGGCTCCTTGTGTTGCCAGCGGCGCAGTCCCCTGCTCCCAAAGGGCTCCACTGCAGCCTTCTGCGTTGTGACATTGGCAAAGGGCTCTTGAATTCACCCCTCCCTCCCCGGCAGTGCAATGCCAATAGAGAGCCATCTGAGCCGAGATAGAAGGCAGGGGAAATGGGGCAGTTGAAACAGTTCTGGTGGGAAGGCTATGTGCTCCTTGGCCTGGGGGCAGTTGGAGCCCTTTGCCCCCTGAAAAGCCTCTGTGTAAACTAAGCTGCCAAAGCGTCTTCAAGCAGAGGCTGGACAGATCCTTATCCTGGATGCTTGAGGCTGATCCTGCATTGAGCAGGGGGTGGGACTAGATGGCCTGTGTGGCCCCTTCCCACTCTAGGATTCTATGATTCTAGTTCAGCAGTGGAATGGGCTGCCTCAGGAGGTGGGGAGCTCCCCCTCACTGGTGGTCTTCAAGCAGCAGCTGGACAGATCCTCATCCTGGATGCTTGAGGCTGATCCTGCACTGAGCAGGGGGTGGGGCTAAATGGCCTGTGTGGACCCTTCCCTCTCTAGGATTCTATGAATATGGATTCCTTCTGGAAGAGGAAAAGCTAGTCCAGATGTTGGTTTGTTCCAGGGCTCTTTTCCTGAAACCTGCATGTGAGAAAATTCTGCTTGGATGTAGCAAAAGGTGTGCATCTTGGCTCCTAGGTGGAATGGACTGTCGATGAGCAGCTAAGTTGGAGTGTGGCATTTCTCACGTACCAGCCATGGGTTACTGCTGCCCTTGCCTAGGAGGCCTATGGTGGGCCAGGATCTCCCCCCCCCCTTCAGCTTTAGAGGGTTTCTTGGGCAGGCTAGTGTCAGGACAGTAGACACCAGTGCTTCCCTTACAAACGTCTAGTTCTCAAACTTGTGAGTGAGAACAGTTCTGCCCCGCTTTTTTCTTTCTCTCTCTCTTGCCGCACAGCTTGCTGCTCCCTTCCTCAGAACGCCATGGCCGATTCTTTTTGCAAGGGATGCTGGTTTGCTACTGGTCTCGGAAAGGGAGGGCGAGCAGGGGCGGAACATGTTCAGTGGCTTTTGCATGCCCCTCCCTCCTCTTCTTATAAAACTTCTGCAGGCTGGAGCATCTCGGAAAACCCATCGGCTGCCACTTTTCCCCAAAGTGAGAAGGGAAGTCGGAGGGGTTCGGAAAGCGCTTTGGCCAACTTCTTCCCTGCCCCTCTCCTCCTTTGATCTTCCTTGGCTCCTCCCCATTGCGTCCCCCCCCCACACTCCCCAAAGTTTTACTTGCAGGCATCGGTTTTCCCCCCAAGAGTACTTGGGCACCTATGGATGCACCTCCGACTGCTTCCCGCGCTGCCCCTTTAAAAGGGGGGGGGGGGATGCTCTGGGCTGCCTGTGCTGGAATGCTCTCTCGGAGGCAGGCAGATGCTGTCGCCGCTGCAGCGGTGGTATCTCCCCGCGAGGGGTTAACAACACTTAGCTTGTTGTCTGGAACCAGTTCAGACCGGTTTTCTGGAAAGTGCTTTGTCTCTCCGACTGAATCCTGGGAAAAGGTCATGTGTGGACCTAGTGATGTCATGAGATCACAAACTGAGTCAGCTCTTTTGCATCAGATATGTGTGTCTGTCTTGCAGGTAACAGTGGAACAGGCTTGTGGGGGGGGGGGAAGCAGCCGAGGGACGGTAGAGAAGAGGGTGGCCAAGCCTCCCAAACTAACTTTGAAAAGCCCCTTTCCTTGAGATCACCCCCCCCCCCCCATCTTGATTCCCAGAGGACCTCACTTACTTCTGGCACTGCAAGTTTTGGGGACCTCGTTAATGAAGGAAGCATCAACTCGAGGGCTTTGGTTTCCGAGGCAGCCTCGGTCTGTTTAGGGAGAGTGGCCAGCCGGCCGGGACGACACAGGGCAGGCCTGAAATCCCTTCCTTGCTTTGGGAGTCCAGCAATCAGTATAGAACCTGCAGGCAGATGGCCCCGAGGTTCCTAAAAAGGAAATTCCCATGCACACACAGGGCGGGTAGGGATTTCCTGGTAGGCAGCTCTCTCTGGGCAAGTTTTAGGCCTAGGCTGGTGAGGATGTGACTTGCCCAGTTGGAGTGCTGTTTGAGGCCTGTTTGAGCTCCCGGACATTGGGCCCTCTGTGTAAAAACAGCCGCTTGTCCCATGGAATGGGGGCAGCCCCAAATCACCCGTTTCTTTCTCCTCTCGCGCCTTCTCCCCAGAGCACCATAATGACGGAAGAAGCCTGCCGGACACGGAGCCAGAAGCGAGCGCTGGAACGCGAGAGCAACCAGAACGACGTCGACAGCAAAAAGATGAAGCTGGACACAGGCCTTTTGGGGGCCACGGAGGCCAGTGCCGAAGGCGGGGACCTTAAGATAAAGACTGACCCCACGTCTGGGAGGGTCCCGGGACTATTGAAAGGAGGGGAAATGAAAGCCGGCATCAAAGTGGAGGTGCCGACGGGGGACGAGCCGGTGGACATGAGCACGTCGAAAAGGTAGGTAGCCGTCACTCTTGTTTCTGCTGTTCCGGATTGGAGCTGTGTTTGATTTCCAGGAATCTGGAAGCTGGATCACCCTGCCTCTCACGGCAGCTTGGAGGCCTCGACCCACAGCGACTGGCTTTGTTAGTGGCTTGGTGGAACTGCTGTGGTCGGAGGCAGTCTATCTCAGTACCTGAAGGAGAGCTTTCCAGAAGCATCCAGAAGCATCAGCCTGGGTGCTGTCCGGGCTCAGTTGTTCAGTCTGTGGACCTTGGCTTTGCTTTGTCTTCCAAAGTTGACCTTTGAGGGCCCAATGGGTTGAGATGGTTTACTCCAGATAATCTGGAAACTGACCCCAGACCTTATCTTTGGGGTCAAACTCATTCCTTTTAGGTGCCACCACCATATCGGCCTTTGGTGGAAGCTTGGCCAGCCTGAATCGAACTTCCACAGTTGTACTAAACCATGTGGCTTTGTCTCTTCTGGGGGGTGGGGATGTCTCTATTCTGGCACTAGACCCCCCCCTCCCACTGACCGAAGTAGCACCCACAAATTGTGGCACATCCCCTTTCCCTCTGGCACATCATCTTCTGTGATTTCATCCCCTTTTCTACAAGGGCAGCCAACGTGCAAAGGCAGAAAGGTTCCGGAATTGAAGACCTTGTTCCATCTTCACTTCTTCATCAGCACAGGCAGGAATTGTAGCTCTCGAGCAGTGTGGTATGGTAACCTGCATTGCATGGAGACAATCTATTGACAAATGCCAGCATTTTTGTCTGTGCTGATGTAATAGGTCATGAAAAACCAAAGGTGGAACGAGGTATTCAATACCAGAACCTTGTTGCATATATCGGAATAAAAAGAAGACAACTTCTGTATGCACCTTTGAATTTTTTTTGGGCTGGTTTTGCCAGCGATGCTGCAGTGCTTTTTTTCTTTTCCTGGCGGTGTTGTAACCATTTCCTGTAGCTGCCTATGATGATTTGCTTGCAGTGGTTTAGAGTGGCAACTTCTAATCTGGAGAGCTGGGTTTGATTCCCCTGCTCCTCCACATGCAGCCAGCTGGGTGACCTTAAGCTAATCACAGTCCTGTTAGAGCTGTTTCTCTCAGAGCTTTCTCAGTCTCACCTAGCTGACAGGGTGTCTGTTGTAGGGAGAGGAAAGGTGACTGTAAGCTGCTTTGAGACTCCTTCGGGTAGAGAAAAGTGGCATATAAGAACCAACTCTTCTTCTTCTTCAGTAATCTCAGGGCTCTCTCAGCCTCCCCTCCCTCACAGGGTGATTGTTGTGGGGAGAGGAAAGGAAAGGTGACTGTACTCTTTCGGGTAGAGAAAAGTGGGGTATAAAAAAAACAACTCTTCTTTAACTTCCACTGCTGTGGATTGGCAGGGCTGTAGTTCAGTCGCTGAGCACTTCCGCTAGCAGCCAGTTAAATCCTCGGCCCCTCTAGTTCAAAAATTTCAGGTATTAGGTTACTTTCAGGAAAGGCTTTTCTCTGCCGAAGACCCAGGACAAAACAAGCTGGAGACCTCGGAGTTGGTAGAAGGCAAAATTGTACATTGGTTTAAACAGGAACAGGCTTACCCGGGTGGTGGTGAAAATTTGGAAATTTTTAAACAGAGGCTGGATAACCATCTGATGGAGAGGCTGATTCTGTGAAGGCTCAAGGGGGTGGCAGGTGACAGTGGACGAGAGATAGGGTTGTGAGTGTCCTGCATAGTGCAGGGGGTTGGACTAGATGACCCATGAGGTCCCTTCCAACTCTATTATTCTATGCTTCTATGAAGCAGAAGTATTTGCTTTCAGTTTTTCTTTCTACCACCCCATCCCCCACCATTAAACTGCAGCCAACTTACCGCAGACCTGTAGGGCAGCCAGAAGTGGTACGATCATGTGGAATAAGGTTGGGAAGCAGAGCTGTGTACTCGCCCACCCAGGGCCCCTCCATGGGAGGGGAATAGGTCAACATTGACCATATTGGCCATGGGAGGGGAATAGGTCAACATTGACCATATGTGGTCATATCACACGATAAATGTTTAACAAACGTTAAAACTATATCTAAAATTAATTAACTTCCATCCATTTGGGAAACCCTTCTAGGGCTGTCAAGACACCCCAGGGTTTCCGGAAACCCTGCTGAGACAGCCTGCTAGAGTTTCCAGAGCAAGAGTCATTCAAAGGTGGTTTGCTGTCGGGCATCCCTGGACTTCCTTGGTGCTCTCCCACCCAAGTGTCACCAGGGCTGACCCTGCTTAGCTTCTGAGATCTGATGAGATCAGGTCAGCCTGGGCTTCTCTGGGTCAATATGCAGGTCACCTTTGCCATGCGCAAGATTTTGTTGGCCCTTCTGCCCACACAGCTGAAACTCGATGAGAAAGAGGCTAATTCTTCGAGTGGCTTCTTCTTTGATGCTCATGAAAACAGACCCGAATGGTGCCCTGTTCTATCCTCGCAATACTCCTGCTAGTAGGTATGGTAGACTGCAAGGAGCTAACCAGCCCAGGGGAGTTTCCTAGGGAAATTCTGGTTTTAAAAGGAAGAGAGAGACAGAAAGACAGACATGTGCATTCTCGAAACAACAAACAAACTGAGCCTGAGAGCCTCCCCAAGCAAGTGTGCAAGTTCTATTTCCGTCACAGGTGAGAGTTATCCCCCTTTTCTTCGTCTCTCTTACAAATATTAGGAAGGAGAGAGAGTGTTTCCTGATGAAGTTTCAGCTGAGCAATCATTGTCAAGGTTCTGGCAAACTTTTAGAACGTGTAGGTGATCCTGTTAGAGCAGGGGTAGTCAACCTTTGGTCCTCCAGATGTTCATGGACTACAATTCCCATGAGCCCCTGCCAGCATTTGCTGGCAGGGGCTCATGGGAATTGTAGTCCATGAACATCTGGAGGACCTCAGGTTGACTACTGCCACCCCCTTGGCTGCAAAGCTACATTCCTTGTCCGTCCGTCCCCCATGCACACACATACGAATAAACACCTATTTCCTGGTGTTAGGTCTACTGCAAATTCAAAACACACAGTATAGCCTACTTTTCTTTTTGGGTTGTTGTGCAATGGCCATGTTTGAGTCAGGGGAAATATATGTGCAAGTTCTTTGTAGTAGTCATCTGTAAAAGCCACTTTGAGGGCTCGTTGGGGAGAAAAACAGATGGGGGTGGGGGAAAGAGAGAGAAGCAAACAATAGAGAAGCCCATGGTCAGGAGCAAGCAGGAGAAGGCTTTCCCAATCCCAAATAGGAGGAGGGTTGCCAACGCTGGGGTGAAGAAATGCCTGGAGCTCTGGAGTGGAGCCTGGGAAGGACGGAGTCTGAGGAGAGGAAGGAGCTCAGCAGGAATACAGTCCCCTCCAGGCCACCTGCTGAAGCTGCCATTGTCTTCAGGAAGCTAAGCAGGGCTGGCCCTGGTCAGCAATGGGATGGGAGGCCACCAAGTCCAGGGTCAGCACTATCCAGAGACGGACATTGGCAAGCCACCTTGGAACGCTTCTTGCTAGGAAAACAGGGCTGCAGGAGGAAAAGTCAGACTATTGCCCCCAAATCCCTCACCACCCTGTTGGATTCTTCCAGCTCCCCTGGGGGTTGAGGGTGTACCGCCCACCTTGGGAACCCCTGTGTTGAAGCCTGTGAACTTAGCTTAGTAGAGGACAGATTCTCAATCACTTTTGCTAGTACCTTCTTCGCTTTTGTCCCTAGTTTGGCCCAAAGCAGCCTTTCAGCATCGCAGACTAAGGGCCACCTCTATGACCTGTCTGCATTTTACCTGGAGGCATCAGGGATTGAAGCACAGAGCAGCTCTGCCCCTAAGCCAGGGCCTTTGCTGAGAGTACCCTGTGACCAGTAAGCTTGGAGCAGGATTGTCAGCTTCATGGTGACTTTAGCTCCCTGGACAGGAAGCGCGTGTGATGCTGGTCCCCAGTATGAAGTGCGACGAGCATCCCTTGTTTTCCCAGCTTCAGTCCTACAGCCAGGCCTAAAAGCAGACGGGGAAGTATCTCTAAATCGTTTCTCTCATCCGAGAAAGCTTGGAATTGTCCAACCAGTACCGACTCAGTTCCTTTGCTCAGGAACGGGATACTTGAGATTTTTAAGATCTTTGCCGGTATCTGTGTTGTCATTCTTGGCTTTTCCAGTCCCTTAAATCACCAGGCTGTGCCAGTTTTTAAAAATAAGTCCTCAGAATTGAAAAGAAGAACCTGCTGTGCCGGGAGGGCAAGTTCTGCTGGTGAAACTCTGTGTTGTGCGTTCCTGCTCCACCCTGCAGCTACCGCATTTGACACACAATTTTAGCCCGTGTAGGATGTTCCCTTGGTTTTGGCCAATGGATGGCACACAGAGAGAGAGAGAGAGAGAGAGAGAGAGAACTTTATTTTGTTAGCTTTGATTTATTTTCCTTTAACTTGATTTCACATCCACATGGTTGGAGGTGGGGGAGATTTCTTAGGAAAAGTGCGGGCGGGTGGGGAGGGGGCCAACATCTTAAGCTACCTTTGCTGTTGCATAGGTGATAAATGGAGCATCCCTTCCCTTTGGTCTCCTCATTGAAAAACAAATGCTATATTTATTTATTTTTCAGTTTATATACCTTGCTCTCCCAAAGGGCTCACAGCTGTTTACGACAATAAAACATTAAAAAACAGTAAAACCCCATAAAATCCTCCCTTATAGGGACGGGGGGAGGGGGTTCAGAAAACAATGGCCAAAGTTAGTAAGGGTTTGTGCACCTTTCCTATGTGGAGCAGAGTTTGGGGATTTTTCGTTCCAAAAAGAGAGGCTTCCTCTGCCCTCCAGTGAGTGTGCACACACACATTTTTGAACTCCCGGGTGTGGGGAAAATGGCTATAGATCTTTTTCACCCTTTCCGGAAACATTGGCGCTAGGCTTGTGTGCTTCGGCTGCTGAAGCAGCCATTCAAGCCCAAAGCAGCCCGCGGTGCGGCGGGGAGGGGCGGTGCTGGCGCATGACCCGGTGCCCACACACAGGGGCAGAGCTCTGCGCCTGTGTGCGGCAACTGGCGCGCTGGTGCTGCCCCCCCCCCACGCCGGAGAGCTATGCTTGTTACTCTTTTACTATTCGCGATGAGAATATTTGGGAATGAACCTATTGAGGCCCAGGTCACAACCGTTGCCTGCATGGCGTTTTGACACCTTTACCAAGCAGGGCAACCTTACCTGTCGCCATCCGACCTGGCCTTTGTGATTCGTACAGCTGTCAAACTGGACTACTGCAACTTGCAGGGCTGCCCTTGAAACTACTCTGGAAGCTTCTACTGAAGAAGAATAGTTGTTTTTTATACTCCGCTTTTCCCTGCCTAAAGGAGTCTCAAAGCGGCGTACATTCGCCTTCCCTTTCCTCTCCCCACAACAGACACCCTGTGGGGTGGGTAAGGCTGAGAGAGCCCTGATATCACTGCTCAGTCAGAACAGCTTTATCAGTGCTGTGGCGAGCCCAAGGACACCCTGAGCCTTCAGGCATGCCCTAGTATGTATTGTTCTGCAGGGAGCTGTTTTAATAGTAGTAGTAGTAGTAGTAGTAGTAATAGTAATAGTAATAGTAATAATAATTTTAGTTGAAATCTGAGAAGCCAGCGAGGTGGCTGGACAGAATTATCCCTGAGCACCAGCTGTAATTGTCAGCCATCTAGCTGTGGGTAGCCCATTCCGGTATGGACCAGCCCCTGGTCGTTTTCCATTGTAGCTCCCGCTTAATGGACCAGGCTCTCTCAGTAGGTCCCTCTCTGAAGCACTACAAGACCTGCTTCTTTGCCAGGGCTTTTGAGGATAATCATAGAATTATAGAGTTGGAAGGGACCTCATGGATCATCTAGTCCAGTGGTCCCCAACCTTTTTATCACCGGGGACCACTCAACGCCTTTTACTGAGGCCCGGTGAGGGGGGGTAGTTTACTCCTCGACTCTCAACCACTGCCCTAGCGCTCTCTGATCGCTCTGGTAATGCTTAAACATCCCTTCAAAATAAGATACAGACACGCCACAACAATGAACATAAGGAACATTTTATTTTAATGGACATTTTAATTCATAATGACAAATCAGTGGGAACCCTGAGCTTGTTTCTCTGCAACGAGATAGTCCCACCTGGGAGTGATGGGAGACAATGACACCCAAAGTGTGTAGTAAAGGGCCGGGGGGGGGATGAAGTAAAGGGCCGGGGGGGGAGGAGAAGACGTCCTTCGGGGCCCACCTCCAATTAGTCGACGGACCACATGTGGTCCGCAGCCCACAGGTTGGGGATCGCTAATCTAGTTCTACCCCCTGCACTATGCAGGACACTCACAACCCTATTACTCATCCACTGTAACATGTTGTAGGCATTTGGGGGGGAGGCAGGGTAGAGATTTGGGCTTTTGAAGGCAGTATGATATAGCCCTTCTCTTCAGATCTCAGAACCTGAGCAGGGTCAGAACTTGAAGGAGGGGTCACCAAGGAAGACTGCAGGGGAAGGCAATGGCCCACCACCTCTGATTCACTCTTGCGTTGAAAGCCCTTTGCTGAGGTCATCTGCATCTTGATGACAGTTCCCACAAGCATGCACAAGAGAACACACACACACACACAGAGATATTTGATTTTTAGTTTTACATCCATTATTGTAAATGGAACTACAAGAAAAGTCAGAAGATAATTCTGTAGTGGGTTGGACTAGATGACCCTGGAGGTCCCTTCCAACTCTATGATTCTATAAATATGTTCCACATAATATATTTCTGGTAAGGGCTTGGAGGAGGAGCTGGTCTCGTGGTTTAAGTGTCACTCTGTGCTTAACACCCACTCAGGGCAGCTGTCCCGCCCCCTGAATGCCTCCTCCAACTGGCTTGTGTATCTCTCCAGCGGCCAGCCAATTGCCTTCTGTCCCCCACCCCTGACCACCCCCTCCTTCTTCCACTTCCCTCTGCTTGGAGGCTGCAGATCCCTGCCATGTGAGAACTACTGCTGCCGGTGAGTTCCCTAACACAGGGGTAGTCAACCTGTGGTCCTCCAGATGTCCATGGACTACAATTCCCATGAGCCCCTGCCAGAAAACACTGGCAGGGGCTCATGGGAATTGTAGTCCATGGACATCTGGAGGACCACAGGTTGACTACCTCTGCCCTAACAGATGCCTACAGCCTTTCCAGGGAGGGGGAGGCCGTCCACAGAGTTCTTCCACCCCACCCCCCAATCTAGCACGTGTTGTATTCCTGAATGCAACGGGCTTGGCCCCTAGTGCTTTAATAATAATAGTAGGGGCCTTCCCTTTCCTTGACCCTCCCAATGCTGCAATCAGTTATGAATTATTTTCTTAACACATTTACAAGTTGCAAAATTGGGGGACTTTTGATGAATACTGCTGGCTCCTGGTGGCATCTATATACTGGAGAGGGTTCACATCCGTTTCATGTACGTGATAAGCCTTGCAACAACATCCTTGTGGGGTAGGCCAGATTTGGCCCCATGCTGCAGCTGAAATTGGGCAAGGAGGAGGGATTTCCATCTGCTGCCCAATCTTTTCCCTGAGTAGGGGAGGGGCATGTCTGGATTGTGGATCCTGGGAGCCACAGGACAATCAAAGTTCTTTGACTGCCTCTTGAACTCTCCATGGAGCAGATTTGGTAGAAGAAAGAGTCCTGAAGCTGCAGAGAGGAATGTACCGTCGAATGCTTTTCAGTGTGTAGTTTGGAAACCACAGTGTTAGAGCATCTGCTTTGTATGCAGAAGGTCCCAGATTCAATTCCTGGCATTTCCAGTTAAAAGGATGGGGTAGCGGGTGTTGAGGTAGACCTCTACCTGAGACCCTGGAGAACCAGCTATTCCCAACCTTTAGTTGGTCATAGCGCTCCTAGGAGCTCTTCTCAGGTTCCAGGGCCCCCTGCTGTTGGCTTGCTCAGTGAGGGAGGCTAAAAAATGCCTAAGCTAAGAGTGAATGAACTATACTCGACAAACCTTGTTTTATATATAAAAGTAAAGGTATCCCCCTGTGCAAGCACCGAGTCATGTCTGACCCTTGGGGTGACGCCTTCTAGCGTTTTCTTGGCAGACTCAATACGGGGTGGTTTGCCAGTGCCTTCCCCAGTCATTACCATTTACCCCCCAGTAAGCTGGGTACTCATTTTACTGACCTCGGAAGGATGGAAGGCTGAGTCCACCTTGAGCCAGCTGCTGGGATTGAACTCCCAGCCTCATGGTCAGAGCTTCAGACAGCATGTTGGCTGCCTTACCACCCTGCGCCACAAGAGGCTCATGTCTTATATATATGCAAAAGCAAAAATGAAATAGGACCCTGTGAAGGACCAGACACAAAGCAAGTATTAGGGCATTGGGAAACCAGTATGGTGTATCCGATGTCACAGAATAATAAAGAGACTTCTAAGGAGTCTTCAAACTTCAGTTGGTGTCTGCAAAGCCTTAAGCTAAGGAGTAACCATGGTTGTAACAGTCTTACTCTGAAAAGACTCAGTCTTTCTCTGAATTGAAGCTTCCTGTTGAAAACATTGAAATTGATGTCCCTTGAAAAAGCCACACAGCGAAACACGTTGGGGATCTGTTTAATATTTGGGACGTTTAAGCAGGGGTAGTCAACCTGTGGTCCTCCAGATTTCCATGGACTGCAATTCCCATGAGCCCCTGAAAACCAAGAGAAAACGAAACAAAAACCCACCACCATTGCAAACCACCACCACCCCAAAAACAAACTTCCTTTTATCTTCAAACCGGTATTTCATGATGATAAAATGGATCCATTTCCCTATAGAACAAGGAAGTAGAATCCACCTGTTCAGTGGGCCCAAGAGATTTCTGATTTCTCAAACGCTGGCAGGGGCTCATGGGAATTGTAGTCCATGGACATCTGGAGGACCACAGGTTGACTACCCCTGCATTAAAGAACCAACTGAAGTTTGAAGACAGAAGTCTGTTTATTATACTGTGACACTGGATACACCATACTGGTCTTCCAGCACCTTATTACTTGATTCTGCACTTCTCCATACGCAGGGCAGATTTTGAGAACATTCAACCGAGAGAACTACATGCATTTTTTTTTCTTGAATGCATTAATTCAGGCACACACAAACTAACGGGTTGCGTGCCTTTTCTTTCCCGAGCAATTAATGCCACAATATGTGACATAAACCCTTTGGGCTCCCCGTCTCACATTTTTCAATCTTTGGCTCAAATATGCCAGGGCTCCCCAGGGGGCCATAGGGCCCCTGTTGAGAATGGCTGCTCTAACCACTACCGGATGCCATCAACTGATACTACTGCAAAATGATCTAACATTTCAACCTTCGTGTGTTTCTTTTGCAAATGCCTGCTGCCAGCTTCTAGAGTGTGGTGGTGTGGGTAAGAACAGCGGCTTGTAATCTGGTGATCCAGGTTCGATTCCCTGCTCCTCCACATGCAGCCAGCTGGGTGACCTTGGGCTAGTCACAGTCCTGATAGAGCTGTTCTTTCAGAGCTCTCTCAGCTCCGCCTACCCCACAGGGTGTCTGTTGTGATGAGGGGAAGGGAAGTGAATTGTAAGCCACTTTGATACTGTTTTGGGTAGAGAAAAGTGGGGTATAAAAACTAGGTCTTCCTGCCGAGTTGGTCCTGACATTCTGGTAACTATGAACGCATCTATTCTTAAATCCCCCAGATGACTATGGACTACAATTACCATGAGCCCCTGCCAGGTGGTTTAAATCAGTTTCCATGCATGCTGGGCAGGGGCTTATGGTGACAGCTGGAGAGCCACAGTTTGGCCACCCTGAGCCTAGAACACATCTGGAAAGGAGCCCTTTCAAAACTTCTGTGTGTGTGCGTTATGAGTATGAAGAACAAGGAGAGTTGGTTCTTATATGCCACTTTTCTCTATCCGAAGGAGTCTCAAAGCGGCTTCCAGTTGCCTTCCCTTTCCTCTCCCCACAACAGACACCCTGTGGGGTGGGTGAGGTTGAGAGAGCCCTGATATTACTGAAGAAGAAGAAGAGTTGGTTCTTATATGCCACTTTTCTCTACCCAAAGGAGGCTCAAAGCAGCTTACAGTCACCTTCCCTTTCCTCTCCCCACAACAGACACCCTGTGAGGGAGGTGAGGCTGAGAGAGCCCTGATATTACTGAAGAAGAAGAGTTGGTTCTTAGATGCCGCTTTTCTCTACCCGAAGGAGGCTCAAAGCGGCTTACAGTCTCCTTCCCATTCCTCTCCCACAACAGACACCCTGTGGGGTGGGTGAGGCTGAGAGAGCCCTGATGTCACTGCTCGGTCAGAACAGCTTTATCAGCGTCGTGGCGAGCCCAAGGTCACCCAGCTGGTTGCATGTGGAAAAGTGCAGAATCAAACCCGGCACGCCAGATTAGAAGTCTGCACTCCTAACCACTGCACCAAACTGAAGTGCTTTGGATCCCTCCTGAAACTTCCTCTTTCTGGCTCTTATCATGAGTTGCCAGGGAAGGAAAGTTTTGAATGCTCGCCGTTCCTTTGGCTGCCCATCAACGCCCACCTCTCTCTCTCCCCCTCATCGCAAACTTCCTGGGTCCGCTCCATTTTCTCCTTCCGCTACCTGTCTCCTCCTCCGCCTCACTCCCTCCACAAAATGAAAGCTGAGTGTCAGGAAACCGGTTCCAGCTGCCTCGTTGCCATGGCTTTTCCCACGACACGGGAAGGAATGGTGAAAAGGGTCACGTGACTGGTGGGGGGGGTTGGCCGAGTGCCCCGGTCACGTGGCTCCTGGGGTTAGCATCCAGGAAGCTCACGAGGGATGCTCCCTTGATGGATGGGGAAGAGGGCGGGAACAATGGGATGGGCTCACCCTCAGGGACTTCCTGGGCACCCCTGGGGCCTGGTTGTGCCTGGGCCACTTTGCAAAATTGGCTTGTGGTTCCCGGCATCGTTTTGGAAGCAGGGCTCTCCTGCCATTGACGACAGTGTTACTCAGTAGGTGCTAGATTTTTTTTTTTTAATTTCCATGTATTGTTCTTATGTTATTATGTAAACCGCCCTGAGCCCCCGGGGAGGACGGTATATAAATATAATAAACGAATTAATTAAAAAAACCCACTTTGCCCAGAGAATCAAAGCAGGAGCGTACCTCCCCCTGCAGAACTGGGTGCCAAAGAAAGCCCCAGCTCCTAGCTTCAGGCAATGAACCACCCCCAACCCACCAAACCTGTCTTAGAACTTGATGTGTGCATGCACAGGTGACACTGCGCAGATATGCTTGATCTGAAGTGGTGCTCAGAGACCTCCCCAAACGTCTTGAGGTGCCTGCCCACCCGGTCCTTGCCTGCATCTATTTCTCAGCATGGATGTCAGTCCCTTCCAGGGCTCTTGTTTGCTTGCCAAGGGCTGGGAGCCGTGGCCTTTGTACCTGACCTGAGCACAATCCAGTCTCTTGGAGGTAGCATGCATTGGGGGGGGGGGAGAGAAAGGGAGACATCCCTGGGAGCTCCTACACAAATGTGGTCCCATAAAAGCCAGTATCCCTGAATTGCTGTTGTTAGATTGGGTTGCCAAAATGGTACGCTCAGAGGGGTGTCTTGATCTGCAGTGAACCTCAAGCTTCTGGACAGGGATTTTGAATGCAAGATAAAAAGGTAAAGGTATCCCCTGTGCAAGCACCGAGTCATGTCTGACCCTTGGGGTGACGCCCTCCAGCGTTTTCATGGCAGACTCAATACGGGGCGGTTTGCCAGTGCCTTCCCCAGTCATTACCGTTTACCCCCCAGCAAGCTGGGTACTCATTTTACTGCCCTCGGAAGGATGGAAGGCTGAGTCAACCTTGAGCCGGCTGCTGGGATTGAACTCCCAGCCTCATGGGCAGAGCTTTCAGACTGCATGTCTGCTGCCTTACCACTCTGCACCACAAGAGGCTCTTAAGCAAGATAGTTGGCTTAAAAAAGAATCTTTAGCCCCGTCCTTTGGTAAGTGTAATTTTGACCCCCGCCACGTCTCCGGTAAAGTCCTACATTATATGGTTACTTACTTATCTCTCTCTCTCCCTCCCAAATTTACTCATGGTGAATTTGATAACAGATCCCCTTTCTTCCCGACTGGCTGTTACCTTTCAAACTTCCAAAACTAATATATTTGTATTGGCATGCCCTCTAGAGGCGTATGGCAGGATTACAGCTCCATCCCTTCCTCCTCTACTCCTCAGAGTGTAAAACTTGCACACAGGCTGACGCTTTGGCCCTGGGGAGGGGCCCCCCTTCCAACAGCCCACCACTTCTGAGCCAGCCCGGCACCCTCTGGCAGCATCCTGCTCACACGCTTTATATCACTAGAGTTTTAAGAGCCACCTGGCTGGATTGGACTCGGAGGCCTAGCATCCGCGGCCGGCCGTCTGGAAACCTGAACGAGGCGAATAGGGACTGAGTGATCCCGATATATTAAGTCCGGAAGCCTATAAGCAGGGCATGAAGACCACCCTCCCCCTTTGTGGCATGGCCCCTGTGGCTCAGAGATGTTAACACCTTGCAGAAATCCTGTATGCTGGGGGTGGCCAGACTGTGGCTCTCCAGATGTCCATGGACTACAATTCCCATGAGCCCCTGCTGGCAGGGGCTCATGGGAGTTGTAGTCCATGGACATCTGGAGAGCCACAGTCTGGCCACCCCTGCGTATTTCATGGCAGAACCCTACATGACTTGGGATTTCTGTATCTGAAGGACTATCTACACCCATTCCTTCCTGTCCAGGAAATCACAGAGAGAGACCCTCCTGACTGTGCCACCTGTCAGGGAGCCTTGTCTGGGTGGGTATTTCAGTGGCATCCCCACAATTATGGCCCAATCTCCCCAGGGACGTACACGGATGTCCCTCATTGTCAGACTTCAGGGGCCGTTGAAGGCAGCTTTATGGCGTTTGATAGATTTAGAATTTTACTGGCCGTCCTCGTTGGAGTTTGGAACGATTGACTTTTCGTTGGGTTTTATGATGGTTTTATTGTGTTTTATTGCAACGTTTTATTATTGCGTTTCTTTGCAACTGTTTGATCCCACTAATTTAATTGCTGGAGCTCTACTCCTGCCTGTTACTAATGGCAGCCACTGGTTTACGGATTGTTTTATGGTTCTGTTTTATTTTTTTGGTGTAGAGCTAGTTTGGTGTAGTGGTTAGGAGTTCTAATCTGGCATGCCAAGTTCGATTCTGCACTCCCCAACATGCAGCGAGCTGGGTGACCTTGGGCTCGCCACGGCACTGATAAAGCTGTTCTGACTGAGCAGTGATATCAGGGCTCTCTCAGCCTCACCCACCTCACAGGGTGTCTGTTGTGGGGAGAGGGAAGGCGACTATAAGCTGCTTTAAGACTCCTTCAAGTAGAGAAAAGCGTCATATAAGAACCAACTCCTCCTCCTCCTTCCTCCACCGTCTCCAGCCTGCTGTGCAGGAAGGGACAGCCTAGAAATTCAATAATAATAATAATAATAATAATAATAATAAGGTAAGCTGCTTTGAGTTCTGAAAGGGAGGAAAGTGGCTACATTTCTTTTTTAATGGATGGCTACTCAGGGGTTCTGCTTTGTACCACTGCTAAGGGCAAGAAGCGCACAATTCAAGTTGTTGGGTGGCCCATTCAGGATTTCCATTGGAGCACAGTGCGTGCTTCCCCATAACATTGCCTGCATTCCTAATAGCCCACGTAACTGTTGGGGAGGAGAGAATCAGGATACAACCTTCCAATTCTTCTCTCAATTGAAAGGTGGCCTTCTTGCCACCTTGCAGGGACTCTTCCTCCCCCCCCCCCCCCCCAAATCCCAGGGTCTGGCAGCTGCAAGGGAAATCCCGGGAGATGGCTAGGTGGTCTGGGACTCCTGCCACCCAAGAATCCTCTTGCCAGGTCCCAGCAGGGAAGCAATAAGAGAATTCCCAGGGGGCGGGGGAAGGCTGGATGAGAATGCCAGCTCCAGTGTGGGAGCCAACAATCTCGTCTCCGCAGAGGGCCAGGCTGCAAAAGGTGGGTCCTCCTGGCTGAGTGTGGCCCAGGGACCTGTGCATAATGGTTTTGTACTTGCAAGTGTGTGAGGGGGCCTCCTTTGGCCGACCGTTGTCAGCAGCACGCTTGGGATTTTGCACGCAGAAGGTCCCTGGTTTAATCCCCACCGTGTCTGGCTTAAAACGGTTAGAGGAAATGGCCAGCCTGGATCTTTGGCAAGCTACTGCCAGATGGAGGAGGCCTGTCGTGGACTGAGTAGAAACCTGTATTCTAGCTTTGGCTCCTTCGTATACGCTACAGGAATCCTCAGGAATTCCATTTGGAAATCTCGCTCTCCTGCAGAGCTTTATGACAAAGCCTTGGTGCTGTTTTCGATGCAGATGACCAAACAGGATGCTCTACCAAAATTGAGAAACACTGTGTGATTGGCCTTTGGGGAGAATCCTCCGGTTTGGCTCAGCAAAGGCCCTGCTTCTCAGGGTTGCCTGCCACACTGACAGAGGCAGGGAAGGAATGCTTTGACACCAACCAACTCTTGATGTGCTAGAGCAGGGGTAGTCAAACTGCGGCCCTCCAGATGTCCATGGACTACAATTCCCAGGAGCCCCTGCCAGCATTCACTGGCAGGGGCTCCTAGGAATTGTAGTCCATGCAGTTTGACAACCCCTATGCCTAGAGGGTTGGTGGATTCCCCCCTGATGTTCTTTCTCTTCTGGGCTGCCCGCAGTGATGCCAAGCGAGAGCGGAGAGTCCCGTCGCCGGACGTAATAGTCCTCTCAGACAACGAGCCGTCGAGTCCCAGAATGAATGGGCTGACAAAAATAGCCATCAAAGAGACCAGCGCAGAGGTGTTGATGGTGAGTCAAGATGCCCGCTGCCCAAGGGGAGGGCTGGACCACCCCACCCCCCCATTTCTCCTCCCGCAGGATATTCGTGAGAATCTGAGTGTTCAGTGGCATCCGTCGGCCTTGTTCATCCGTGTTCGGTCTGCCACAGAGTTTCACCTGGTGGCTCTCCCTGTCTGGAACAGTGAAAGCACCCATGCCGTCCTCTCTGCAAAACATTTGGGTCATGCGGTGCTCGTCTCTGGGATCCTTCCTGGCCCGCCTGAAGCACATTGCAGTTCAAAAAGCCGGCTGCTGGACACCGCTCAGCTGCTTAAGCTAGGGTTGCATGCTCCGAACCGCGCCACAGCGTACAACCCTAGCTTCAGCCCCTTTGCAACTCTTTCCAAGCTGGACCCACTGCAGAGTCTTGGGACTTTGCCTTCCAAACAGCCCCTTCCCTTCACAGAGTCTCCTGTGACCCTCATTCTCCAGCCCTGCACTCCTCAGTTGCCCAAAGTTGTCCTGCTCACTTTTAAAGATCGCACTCATCTTTGCAGAACCCTGGGGGGGGGCAGCCTTTTTCACGCTTTTAACTGAAGCATGTTGCAGGCTTTGAGGTGACCCTGAAACAGTGTCACCTGGCCATGCCTCCCTGCCACACTCCCGGATGTGACATTCCACTCCTCCTCTCTCCCTCCAACCCACCCACCCAGAGTTTTAAAAAAAATGAACCCCCCCCCCACCAATCCCAAGGGGAGTCACCAGGTTGAGCCTGAAATGCCAGGCCACAGTGATGGGTGAGACTTATGTCCCAGTCCTCCCAAGTCCCAAAGCAGCTCTGCCAGGTTTTGCCTGATGCCAGGGCAGGCCCACATTCCCTCCAAGAGTCCCCACTGGGGGGGGGACCATGAAACAGCCACTACCATCCTCAAGAGGGCTCATTGCCAGGGCCCCTCCCCTTCCCACCCCCTCTAGGGTCATCATTGGCCACTTTGGGAGGGGGTGGGTCAGTGTGCCCAATGAGGTGAAAACCACCCTGGGTCCTTTTAAAAATCTTTTATTTCTATAAACATGAATGAATGAATGAATGAATGAATGAATGAATGAATGAATGAATGAATGAATGAATGAATGAATGAATGAATGAATGAATGAATGAATGAATGAATGAATGAATGAATGAATGAATGAATGAATGAATGAATGAATGAATGAATGAATGAATGAATGAATGAATGAATGAATGAATGAATGAATGAATGAATGAATGAATGAATGAATGAATGAATGAATGAATGAATGAATGAATGAATGAATGAATGAATGAATGAATGAATGAATGAATGAATGAATGAATGAATGAATGAATGAATGAATGAATGAATGAATGAATGAATGAATGAATGAATGAATGAATGAATGAATGAATGAATGAATGAATGAATGAATGAATGAATGAATGAATGAATGAATGAATGAATGAATGAATGAATGAATGAATGAATGAATGAATGAATGAATGAATGAATGAATGAATGAATGAATGAATGAATGAATGAATGAATGAATGAATGAATGAATGAATGAAAAATTAAATCCCTCCCAACTGGTATAACCCCTCCAGTGTTCTGGTGTAACCCCTGGGTTATAAATAACCCTGGGTGGGAAACACTGCCTGGGAGTGGTGGTCTTCTGGAAATGACTCTGCTCCCCCCCCCCCCAGCCATTTGTGATCCCTTGAAACCCATAGCAAAAGGCTGCAGATATTTCCTCATATGCTTTCATGTGGATAACTGTCAGTTTGCTGTAGCACAGTGAAATTCGAGTCCAATCGCATCTTTAGGGGCAACTAAATTTTCCAGGAGATTGGCTTCCGAGGGGCAACGCTCACTTCCTCAAATACAAGTAGGAACAGAAATCCCTGATAGGGATGGTGGATATAAGGGAGCGGGGAATCTTTCCTTCTTGTATCTGATGAAGGGAGCACATCTGGAAAATCCGGTTGGTCTAAGGTGATTCTGGATTCAAATCTTGCTCTTCTATTGCAGACCAACACTGTTACTCACCTGAAAGTGTATTAGGGAGGAAAAAGGGGTGGGTTTTTAGGGATCACAGAATAAATCCTGAATTTGGGTTTCAGAAGGAATTTCCCTCCAGGCCAGATCAGGGTTTTTGCCTTCCTCTGTGCATGGAGCAGGTGGGAGTGGGGAGCATAGCTGTGAATTTCCTGCACGGTGCAGTGGGTTGAAGGAAATTACCCTTGGGGTACCTACCAGGGTACGAAAGGGACTCTGACTCTTGAATGACTGTACCCTGGGAAATCTTGTTGGTTTTTAAGGAGCTTCTGGGTTTGAGTCTTGATCGCTGTCCTTTTGTTCCTGACTGCTTCGCTTCGTTCTCTCCCTTCTCCCTTGCTGCCCTGAACTGAAAGAGAAACTGACTCGTCCTTCTTCTCTCCCACCCCGCCTGCTTCCTTCCTTCCTCTCATCCGGTCCCCGCAGAAAAGCAGCCCCGAAGAGCGAGAGCAAATGATCAAGCAGCTGAAGGAAGAGCTGCGGTTGGAAGAGGCAAAACTGGTGCTGTTGAAAAAGCTTCGGCAGAGTCAGATTCAGAAGGAAGTGACGGCTCAGAAGGTACACGGCTGGACCTCTTCTTGTTTTTTCCCGCGGCTCCTTTTTAAAACTGCGCCAGCTTAGAGACTTCCAGGCGGCTTCCCATTCGCCTGGAAAAGTAGAATACAACTTTGGTTTGTTTTTTTAAACCCTCTTCTGCTGCTTGCCCTCCCTGCCTCTGATATTCCAGAAGGGAAGTACTTATTTATCATATTTATTTATCATATACTTCTATACCGCCCTCCCCGGAGGCTCAGGGCGGTTTACATTATAACAGAGAACAATACATAAAACAGTCTGTAACCCTTGGGTTATAAATAACTTCTGAACATGGAGGGTGTTTCATTCTGCACTTAAGACTAACAGGCTTTAGCAGACAGCAGATCTGGATGGGAGCAACAGTCCATCGAGTCCAACATCCTGTTTCCAAAACCAGTCGGCCACATGTTTGCTGGGAAGGCCACAGATAGGGCGTGGAGGGCTTGCCGCCTGTGCCCAGTGTGTGGTCCTCGGAGATAGATAGACCCTGCGTGGCCAGAGGCTGTTCGCTAATCCTCACTAATCCATGCTGATGTCTGCAGAAAGAGAGGGCAGAGGAGCGCAGCCAGGATGATGAGGGGGTTGGAGGAGCTTCCCTAGGAGAACGGCAGAAGAGTCGGGGACTTTTCCGTTTAGAAAAGAGATGACTGAGGGCAGGGGACGCGAGAGAGGTTTATAAAATTGTGCATGGGGTGGAGAGAGTGGACAAAGAACTTTTTCTCTCCCAAAATACTAGAACTCGAGGGCATCCAATGAAACTGATGGGTGGTAGGTATTGAAGGAATACTGCTTTACACAGACCGTTTATGCACTGGGAACTTCACTGCCCCAGCTCCCATACAGGAGCCCAAATTGGGGGCAGATGAGGTGCACCAGGCCAAATGCTCCCCCATGTGGGTGCAGGAAGAGGTGGGGCAACCTGCCACAACTAAAGCTCCAGCCTGCAGCCCGGCATGAAACCTCCAGTGCATAACCTCCAGTTTCATGTATCGTTGACTAGTTTTAATGTAAACCGCCCTGAGCCTTCGGGGAGGGCGGTATATAAATCTAAATAAATAAATAAATAAACGGTCACAGAGAGTAATTAAAATGTGGAATTTGCTGCCAGATTTAAAAGGGTTGATGTAGATTCATGGATATCTGTCAATGGCTACTAACCATGATGAGTAAGTAGAACATCCACATTCAGAGGCACTAATTCTCTGAATCCCAGAGCCAGGAGACAACCAGGGGAAGCCCTCGACCTCTGTGCCCTGTTGTTGGTCGTCCAGAGGAACTGGTTGGCCACCGTGTGAGGCAGAATGCTGGACTAGAATGACCCTCACTGGTCTAATCCAGCAGGGCTGATATGAAGGCCTTGGCCTCTGTGCCCTGTTGTTGGACCTCCAGAGGAACTGGCTGGCCGTGGTGTGAGACAAGATGCTGGACTAGATGGACCACAGGCTTGATCCAGCTGGGCTGTTCTGATGTTCTTATGAAGGCCTCAGCCTCTCTGCCCTGTTGTTGATCCTTCAGAGGAACTGGTTGGCCAATGTGTGAGACAGGAGGCTGGACTGGATGGACTGTTGGTCTGATCCAACAGGGTGCTTCTGATGTTCTTATGACACACACATGGCCGCAGTTTGTTGAATTCTTCAGAAGATCAATATTGTTTTGGGTGGAAAGTGGCATCTCGTCTCAGCTGACGTATGTTGACCCCAGAGGGTTTTCAAGGAAAGAGACCAGAGGGGTGGTTTGCCATTGCCCATCTCTGCACAGTGACTCCAGGTTTCTTTCACGGTCTCCCATCCAAGGGCTAATCCGAGAGAGGTCTTTTTTGAGGGGTCTGTGGCAAACCATATCCTAGCCTGTGAGGATCTGATCCATCAGGGCTCTTGTTAGGAGCCACAAGACACTGAGAGCGGTTCCTCAGTGGAACAAGCTTCCTCGGGAGGTGGTGGGTTCTCCATCTTTGGGAATTTTTAAACAGAGGCTGGATAGCCATCTGATGGAGAGGCTGATTCTGTGAAGGTTCAAGGGGGTGGCAGGCTGCAGTGGAGGAGCGATAGGGTTGTGAGTGTCCTGCATAGTGCAAGGGGTTGAACTGGATGACCCGGGAGGTCCCTTCCAGCTCTATGATTCTAAGAAGAAGGGAAGCTCCACGTGCAGAGGCAGGATACCTCTGGGATGGAGGGACCAGCAACAGAGGAGGGCCCTGCCTTGCAGTACTTCCAGCAGGGTGGCCTACATCTCTGAGCTGCTGATCGGCCCATCTTTTAAAGAACAAATCGCCTTTCTTGGATTGATGCAGCTGTTGTTCCCCACCCCACCCTGCTGTCTTGCAGCCGGCTGGCTCCTCAGGAAATACTGTGGCAACCCCTCCGCCATTGGTGCGGGGGACACAGACCCTCACTTCTAGCAAGTCATCCCTCATTCAGGTGAGTCTACAGAGAGAGGGAAAGTCTCTCGACCTCCTGGGTAAGCTAGATGGCTGGAGGTGAAGCCGTGTGTCTTAATTGCCGGGGGGGGGGGGGAGGATGCATTTGCCTCTGAAGTTCTGCAGAAAGGAAATGCACCACCATCCCCTAAAAGCAACAGTGAAAGCCAGTTCTGCTTCCCTGAAAAGAAACCATTTGCACGAGTAGTCCACTCGGCTGTGCAGAATCGCAGGCCTCTTCCGTCCCTGCTGGCACCAGAGAGTGGGATTCACTAGAAGGAGGTGTAAATTACAGGCCAAAAGGCACTGGCTGGGTATTGGGAGGAAAAGGCTTTCTACAATCAAGAGTAGCTCAGAAGTGGGATTAGCAATTTATGGGGATGGCGAAACCCAACCCCACCCCAGCAGTCTTCAAGCAGCGATTGGACAAACACTTGGCAGAGATGCTCCATGGACTACAATTCCCATGAGCTCCTTCCCTCAGCAGAGCCACAGTTTGGCCACCCCTGCTCTAGGCTGCCTTTGGCAAGAGTTTGGACTAGATCGATGGCCTGTATGGCCCCTCCAATTCTGTGAGTTCCAAAGCATCTGTAGGGACCTAAAGGAGGTCAGCAGTCAAAGTCAGCATCTTAGCTTTCTCTTAGTCTTCATGGGCTATTTGGAAGTGAGGGAAGAAAGCTGCGGCATGTTCCACTCTTCCATCTGCTGTGATTCCGCGCGAGTCGTCGTTCTGTGTGGAAGGCAACGAGGCGGCCCCCTCCAAGGGCCACTGGTCCCTTCTGCCTTTTGTTCAGCTGTCCACGATTGCTGAGAATTGGCAGGAGAGCCCTTTGTGCTGAAGGCAGGTCAGGAGGCGGCCAAGAACCACCAGATCCCTCCTGCCTATACCGTAGGAGCGACCGGCCTGAGCATGATTCTTCCTTCATCCCAGAGTCATAGAGCCGGAAGGACCTCCAGGGTCATCTAGTCCAACCCCCCCGCTCAATGCTTTCAGCTTGCCAATTCCACCTTCTGTTAGACTAGGAGGATTGTTTAAAAAAATGGCCTTTTTTACTGTTCAGAAAAGTGAAACCGGTTTCCTTCTCGCCCCTATTTCCCATCATCTAATGCAGAATTCTTCTTCTCGTATTCCTGGAACTGTTATTCCTCCCCCGTTAATCCGTGGCGGGCAGCAAGCCTCCTCAAAGCTGGGTTCTCAGCAAACCACACAAATAGTCATGCCCCCTCTCGTCCGAGGGGCACAGGTGAGTTGTTTTCTCTTCTCCCCCACCCCCAGCCTTGATTAGCTAAGAAACCAGGGTGGGCAGAAGTGAGAGCTGGTTCCCTGGCATACTTCAGGGGGTGGTCTATGTCCAAAGAACAATGTGGGTTTCATTTATCAGTTTGTCTATCACATTTATATACCTCCCTCCCCTGAGGCTCTGGGCGCTTCACAGGGCCCCCTTGGCTTGGCACAGAACCAAACTTTTCCCGATCCCTCAATAGAACTCCCCTCTCTCCCTCCCTCTTATCTGTGCCCTTGTGCTTCCACGCTCCCCTTATCAGTGCCCTGCCTGTACTGGGTTAACGCTGACCACATTCATCTGAGAACCAAGGTTTGCATTGCAGTCCCTAGATTAAAAGAGCTGGGCTAACTCTTACCTAGCTGCCATGACTCGAACCATGGTTACTTTCTCACACCAGGGTTTTAAAGCCGCGGTTCCCAGCTAAACCCGGTTAAGCATTAATCCTGATGCTAAACGACATGACGGCACAAGACTGTGGACCTTGTGCAGTCTCGCCGCATGGGGGATACTATGCCTCAATGTTGTGTTGTTTTGGTTTGTTTTTTTGCATTCTGTTGCTTTTTCGATTCGTGTTAACGGAATCGTTCTCCTCCTGTCTCTTCTGTGTTGCTCTCATCCCATTGTCCTCCTTCCTCGTTGCTTGGCCCTCCCGTCCGTCCCCCCCAACGTCTGTGTGTCCCTTCTGTGGATCCATCGTATCAGCCCATTTCTGTGTCTCCCCAGCAAATCCACAACATTCGCCAACACTCCACCTCAGGGCCCCCTCCGCTGCTCCTGGCTCCCCGGGCCTCCGTCCCCAGCGTGCAGATACAGGGCCAGCGAATCATACAGCAGGGCCTGATCCGTGTCGCCAACGTACCCAATGCAAGCTTGCTGGTCAACATCCCGCAGGTGAGTTTGACAGGTCCACGGTGGACAAGGAAGCCAGGCCACAGAATTCACTCTGCCCCAAAGTAGTTCCCAAACTTGCCCTACAAAGGTTCAGGTGGGTCTCCGTGTGGGAGTGAAGCAACAGAACAAAGATTGAGTCCAGTGGCACCTTGGAAGACCGACAAAGCTTTATTGAAAAGTATAAGCTTATACTCTTTTATACTTAAAAGAGCCTCTTGTGGCACAGGGTAGTAAGGCAGCCAACGTGCTGTCTGCAGCTCTGACCATGAGTTTGATCCCAGCAGCCGGCTCAAGGTTGACTCCGCCTTCCATCCTTCCGAGGTCGGTAAAATGAGTACCCAGCTTGCTGGGGGGTAAAGGGTAATGACTGGGGAAGGCACTGGCAAACCACCCCGTATTGAGTCTGCCATGAAAACGCTAGAGGGCGTCACCCCAAGGGTCAGACATGACTCGGTGCTTGCACAGGGGATACCTTTACAAACTTATACATTGAATGCAACTTTGTTGGTCTTAAAGATACCAGTGGACTCAGACATTGTTCTGTCCTGCAAAAGTTGAACTGCAGCAATTTTCTCTGGTCTCAACATAGTTGCATCTCTGCATGAATTTCTGTTTGGACCTACCTTTTACCGGCAGTGGATCATTCTGTCCCATCTCTGCTCTGGGTATAACTGGAACAGTCAGTTACTTGCCTGGCTGCAACTTTTGCTTTCTGTGAAGGCCACACAAGTTGCGCCCCTGCACGAATCACTTACCTGGACTTGCCTCATTGCATTCAGCAGCCATTTGGAACGAGTGGTGGTTCCACAACCCTGCATGGGGGGTGTGACAAAGCTAGCAGAAGAAGAGTTGGGTTTTGTACTCTACTTTTCACTACCCAAAGGAGACTCAAAGCGGCTTCCAATCGCCTTCCCTTCCTCTCCCCACAAAAGACACCCAGTGAGGTAGGTGGAGCTGAGAGCTCTGACAGAACTGCTCTGCAAGAACAGCTCTAACAGGACTGTGACGAGTCCAAGGTCAGCTAGCCGGGTGCGTGTGGAGGAGGTGCAGAAAATCAAACCCAACTCTCCAGATTAGCAGCCACTTAACCACTACACCGCTCTGGATCTCAGTCGAGTTCTGGTGTAAGTAGCAACCGAAGAGGCTGTCTGTTGGCTCTCTGCATGAGCTGCTCCAGATACCCAAATCGGCACACTACCCAAACACTGGGGATCACCATCTCCTTTACAGCTGATCATTTTTGTCGCTGCAGTTCTTAACCTGTCCCCTGTACTTTGGGAACAAGCCTCTGGCTTTAACTAGGGGAGGGGGAGTTTCTCAGAACTTTGGGCCCTGCTTCCATGGCAACCCCTCTGCAACAACACCAGGGTGGGTGGAAATCCATTTCTGCCAAGCCAAGGCCAACTCCGCCTGAAGCCCTGAACTCTCATTCCCTCTTCCACCCAAGGCCTCTCCGACTTCGCTCAAAGGGGCGGCCGTGACGTCCGCCCAGGCAAACGCCGCGTCCACCGCCACCAGCGTGGCTTCCATCGTCAACTCCAATGACTCGCCTGCCAGCCGGCAAGCAGCTGCCAAGCTGGCTCTCCGGAAGCAGCTGGAGAAGACCCTCCTGGAGATCCCCCCTCCCAAACCGCCGGCGCCTGAAATGAACTTCCTGCCCAGTGCAGCCAACAATGAGTTCATCTACCTGGTCGGGCTGGAGGAGGTGGTGCAGAACCTCCTCGAGAGTCAAGGTAACGGGGCAGCCCTGAGCTGCTAGCAGTTCGCTGGGTTGTATTCAGGAAAACCGGATTCTGCGGTTAGCGTTGAGGCAGGAAAGCAGGGGCCGTTTGCCTGACTTTATGGACCAGCCGTGTTAGCTTTGCTGGGGGTGGGTGGGAACCTTGTTATCTCATTCAGAGGCCACTTCCCCTCTCAGTCACTTCTCACCCCTCTTTCAGGCTTTGGAGATGGCGGCAGGGCCTTGCTGTAAACCAGGGTGGCCAAGCTATGCCTCTCCAGATGTCCATGGGCTGGGTTGTGAGTGTCCTGCAAAGTGCAGAGGGTTGGACTAGATGACCCAGGAGATCCCTTCCAACTCTAGGATTCTAGGATTCTATGACTGCAATTCCCATGAGCCACCGGATTTGTAGGATCAAAGCTTTCCAGAGCCCAAGTGCATCCTAGGAGTTCAGATCAGGGTCGGGGCATCTCCATTCCTGCCCTGCATCCAATGAAGGGAGCTTTGGTTTACCCCAAGAACCGTATTGGTTTTGAAGGTGAATCTTAGCTCTACTACTTCTTAGGTGTCCCTTTCTTCCCCCCCCCCCCCCACCCTCCAAGACGCAAACTTTGAGGCCAGCTAGATGTTTCGGTGGCTTCTGGGGGTCTGCTCCACAGCAGCGGGGACTGAGTCTCCACCTTCTCTACCTCCCCACCCATCCAGGCAAAGTGTCGGCAGCTCCCTCCTCGCAGGAGCCCTACACCTGCGTCCAGTGCAAGACGGACTTCACCTGCCGCTGGCGGGAAGAGAAGCGGGGGCTGATCATGTGCGAGACCTGCATGTCCTCCAACCAGAAGAAGGCCCTCAAGGCCGAGCACACCAACCGCCTGAAGGCCGCCTTCGTCAAGGCCCTGCAGCAGGAGCAGGAGATAGAGCAGCGGATACTGCAGCAGGCCGCCTCCCCGGGGCAGACCAAGCCAGACCAACTCACCCAGCAGCATCACGCCCTCAAGCAGGTAGGGGCTGGCGGGCCAGAGATCTAGCCAGGCCAGTGTCCTCGGGCTCACAGCGGCTGTTCAGTTGCTTCTGGAAGGGGAGCCAAATGGTGTCTCCCCAGAGGTCCATGGGCTACAGTTCCCATGAGCCCCTGCCAGCGGCAGGGGCTCATGGGAATTGTGGTCCATGGACCTCTGGGGAAGACACCATTTGGCCACCCCAACAGGGTGTGCCTGCCAAGGATTTTTAGAAAGGGGACTTTTGCCCAAGAAGGGTTTTGATTAGGAGTATCCCTTCAGCTAATCCAGGCAGTCAAAAAAGAAAAGAAAGAACTCTACCTATATTTTTTGGGTTTAGTTAAGTTGATTTACAGATCAGAAAATCTGATCAGCTACCAACATAGCCAAGTCTGAATCAAAGCTGGATTTTCTGGCTTTTTAATGTATTTATGTTTATGTTTGTTTAAACTTTGGGCTTCTATGCTGCCACTCCCAGGGTCTGGCCAAACTTGTGGCAGCTTACATTTTGAAATATGCAATAAAATCAGTAACTGTAAAACCCTCACAAAATAACCCAGCAGAACAAACATATAGAATCAAAATACAGTATTAAACGCAGCCAGTTCCAGATGAGATCTTCTGACAAGTATGAGGCATCAAGGCAGGGGTAGGCAAACTGCGGCCCTCCAGATGTCCATGGACTACAATTCCCATGAGCCCCTGACAGACCCTGGACATCTGGAGGGCTGCAGTTTGGCTACTCTGAGGCTTTGAGGAGGGGCCCGAGATGGAATATGTCACTGTCCTGGCCTTAACCAATCACCTGATAGAAGAGCCCCATCTTTACAGGTCCTGCGGAACTGAACCAGTTCTGTCAGGGCACTTAGCTCTCTGGGAGCTCATTCCACCAGCTAGGGGCCAGAACTGAAACGGCCCTGGCCTTGGTCGAGGCCACACAGACCAACCTGTTGGAGTTCAAAGAGCTAAAAGCTCTCTGCGGTTCCTCTGATATTCAGCTATAGTGATCAGCTGGGACAGCAGGGGATGGACTACAATTCCCATGAGCCCCTGCCAGCATGCAGGAGAGCCACAGTTCGGCCACCCCTGATTTTTTTTTTGTCCCCGGGTCTTATGTCAAATTCATGACGGGTTAGTGGGCATTTCTGTACTGCTTCTCCAGGAGATGGATTCTGATGGCAGTTTTTATTTATAGACCACAAACCCCCACGGTGGAACCGCTGGGAGTGCCCCTCTCCCTTGAGGTTTTCAGCCTGGCAAGGTGCATGGCCAAAACATTTCTCCAGAGCCCGGCTTTGAACCAAAAGGCTACTCTGCCCAAACTTTGGAACAGGTTCTGCCTGCTAGCCTCTGGCCTGAAGGCAGTTGGGTGACCGTAGTTTTTATGTTCTCGGCTGAATTGGTTTATTGCCAGTTTATGCTGCCGGAAACCGCTTTTATGCCAGCTGTGCCCAGGTGGATGGGTGGTCATTTAAGCGGTGGGCGTGTTGCATGTGTTTGTACTTTGAATTGTCTGAAGCTGGCCTGTGACGGGAATGAGGTGGGTTGGTGGGCGCAGCCTGTAGATGTTCTGAACAAAACAGAAAACACTGGAGCTAACCCTTTTTAAATAATCCTGTTAGAAACCTAGCAAGACCAAGAACATAACTTTTTAGATTGCAGTCAATCAAAGAGGGACAAAGTACTTGTCTACTTCTTTGTCATAAGTTATCATGTAACATGTCAACACGTTCCCCAATATGAGGAAATAGCATTGTGTGATTATAATGTCTGGGAAGAGTCGGTCACTGCAAGCGCTGTATAAATGTAAGAGGGTGCTAGAAGCAAAAGAGAACAGAACAAGGCTGTTTTATGTGTCACTAGTTAGTCATGTGACTCATGTCTGGGAAGAGCTCGTGGTCACTGTAAGCGCTGTATAAATGCAAGAGGGTGTTGGAAGCAAAAGAGAACAGAACTGGGCTCTTCCATTTCTGTCACTAGTCATACGGCTCATGTCTGGGAAAAGCTGTTGGTCACTGCAAGCGCTGTATAAATGCAAGGGGGTGTCAGAAGCAAAGGAGAGCAGAATAAGGCTCATTGCAGGGGCCTAGGACTGATGCCACCTCCCTCTCCCCGGTTGCTCCACAGACCTCCAGCCAGCTGCCCCGAAACACCAGCACCCCCCGTGGAGTCTTGCATGCATTTAGCCCGTCGCCCAAGTTGCAGAACGCGTCCGGCGTGGCCGTACTTGGTGGCAGGCAAGGTAAGCATGCTCCGAGGCCCATCGGGAAAGGCGGTGCTTGCACTTGGAAGAGGACTCTCACCAATGCAGGTAGATAGCTTGCTCTTCTCTCGTCGCCGCTGGCCGCACTCCCTTGTTCGGCTGGCAACTCAAAAAAAAAATAAATCAACTTCTGGGTGAAAAGGGTGCTTTTCTTCGGTTTTCCCTCCTCCTCCCTCCCTCCCTCACCCTCTCCTCCTTCTGTGTGGGGTATCCATGATGGGCGTGAGCATAGACTTGGACCTCTGAGAACTCTGGGTAGTGAAGGAGGGAGGGGTTTCTCTGCCCTTTCTCCCCCCCCCCCCCCCATCCGAAGAGGTAACTTGTTGCTTGGATGATTAACAGTACCGCAGCATGCAGGCCGGCCGTTGTTCTGCAACCAGGACTTTAATAGACCATCTGTGCAGGTTTTCTGAGGAGTGACCTCCCCCCCCCAGTGGATTCAGTGCATAGTGGATTGCAGGCTAAATTAAATTGGTACGGCTGGCAACAGGGGTTTGCTTTGGGCACCTTCTGGAAGGGGTGTCGGTCCCACAACTTTGTTGGTAGCAGGCTCTCCCCTAAGAGGGTGGCCTGCAGGTGGTCCGTGCCTGTCTCAAAATCACTTGGAGAAGTATCTGCCTGTGCAGAACCTACTGAGGCAGAGAGATTAACTCCAGAGGAGAACGTTGCCCTGCCTGGCTCTTGCAGACCAGAGCTGCTGGGGATGAGGGCCCCCAGCATGGATCCCAACTACAATTCCCATGAGCCCCTGCCAGAATTGTAGTCCGTGGACATCTGGGAGGGCCACAGTTTGACTACCTCTGGCGTAGAGGCTGAGGCTGGACCACAGGCCTAAAAGCCTGGATGGAAACCTTCTCTCCAGTTGTGCACCATAGCCTGCTGTACAGGGATAATACCGGCCAACTTGCTAGGGCAGGGCTGCGGTTAGCAGTACTCAAGAGGGCTTGGGATGCTTCAGTTGCAGAGCTGTGTTCACATAAACTACACGGGGCCATTTTTTTCTGAGTACGACAGAAGGGTCTGTCCTGTTTCCAGCAGAGCTTTCAGGCCAGGCGGGCGCAGGCCTCTGTGCCCAGCAGAATCACATAGAGCTTTGAAGAGACCACCGAGGGCCATCCAGTCCCACCCCTCCACCTTCTTAGAGACTTAAAAACACCCCCCTGACAGGTGCTCATCCAATCGCCTCCTAAAAGATTCCAAGAAAGGAGATTCCACCACTGTCTGGGGCAATGGATTCCATCCACAAACCGCCCTGTGATCCCTGACGTCCGAATCAGGGGCACAGACTGCTTGTACACAGGAGTCTACCCAGATGAGGATGCAGTGGGAGGATTGGCCTCTCTCGATCTCAGCCTCTGGAGGGCCCTGGCCACCGAAAATCCCAGTCTTCACGGGCCCACCCTGCAACCGGGTATTTGGCGGTGGGAAGCGCTGTCCAGTCACAGCTGACTTATGGCCATCTCGTTGGGTTTTCGAGGAAAGAGACGTTCAGGGGTGGCATGCCTTCACCTACCTCTGCATGGCAACCCTGGACATCCTTGTGGTCTCCCATCCAAGCACTAACTATGGTCAACCCTCCTTGGGCCATCCACATCAGGACAACGGCCCAACAGAGGTGATTTGCCATTGATTGTCCATACACAGCAACCCTGGATTTGCTTGGCGTTCACCCCTCCAAATATCTCCCTGACCAACCTTGCCTAGTTCCCAAGATCTTTCCCAAAGTCATGGTAAAGGTGGACAGAGGTGGCTTGCCACTGCCTGCCTGTACCCAGCAACCCTAGACTTCTTCAGTGGTCTCCCATCCAAACAATGGCCAAGGTCAGCCAGGCTTAGCTCCTGAGACTTGGTTAGCCTGGGCCATCCAGGTCAGGCAGCGGCTGCAGTTTTAAAATAATGTAGTGATGTATCGGTGTTGGGAAGTGCTCAGAAGTCGCAGGTGATTTAAGGCGACCCCGTAGGGCAGGGCGGGCCAAACTGGCTCTCCAGACGGCCAGGGCTCATGGAAATTGTAGTCCACGGACATCTGGAGAGCCACAGTTTGGCCACCCCTGGCATAGGGTTTTCAAGGTAAGAGACGTTTAGAGCGGGTTAAGAAAATAAGAATCATAGAGTTGTAAAGGGACTTCCTGGATAAACTAGTCATGTCCTCTGCACTATGCAGGACACTCACAACCCTATCGCTCATCCACTGTAACCTGCCACCCCCTTGAGCCTTCACAGAATCAGCCTCTCCGTCAGATGGCTATCCAGCCTCTGTTTAAAAATTTCCAAAGATGGAGAATCCACCACCTCCCGAAGAAGCCTGTTCCACTGAGAAACTGCTCTAACTGTCAGGAACTTCTTCCGGATGTTTAGACGGAATTTCTTTTTAATTAATTTCATCCCATTGGTTCTTTTCCATCCCTCTGGGGCAAGAGAGAACTACTCTGCTCCATCCTCTGCATGGCACCCTTTTAAGAGAAGCCATGTTGGATCAGGCCATTGGCACATCCAGTCCAACGCTCTGTGCCCCACAGTGGCCAAACCCATCAGGTGCCATCAGGAGGGCCCACCAGCAGAACTCCAGAATCCCTCCCACTGTTGTCCCCCCCAAACAGTTTTTCCAGTGCTTTAGTATCTTTTGGGAGGTGTGATGACCAGAACTGTAAATGGTATTCCAAATGAGGCTGCCCCATAGATTTCTACAGGGGTATTAGGAGACTGGCCAGGGATTTATTTTTGTTTTTCCCAGTCCCCTTCCTGATAAGACCCGTCGCTTGCCGACCTGTAGAGCCCCCAGACTTGCTCGGTGATCTCGCATCCAAGTCCTTACCAGGGACGATGCAGCTTTTGAGTCCACGATCTGAAGAAGAAGAGTTGGTTCTTATATGCCGCTTTTCTCTCCCCGAAGGTGTCTCAAAGTGTCTTCCAATATCCTTCCCTTCCTCTCCCCACAACAGACACCCTGTGGGGTGGGGTGGGGGGCTGAGAGAACCCTGAGATTACTGAAGAAGAAGAGTTGGTTCTTGTATGCCGTTTTTCTCTCCCCGAAGGAGTCTCAACGTGGCTTCCATTCGCCTCCCCGTTCCTCTCCCCACAACAGACACCCTGTGAGGTGGGTGAGGCTGAGAGAGCCCTGATATCGCTGCTCGGTCAGAACAGCTTTAACAGTGCCGTGGCGAGCCCAAGGTCACCCAGCTGGCTGCATGTGGGGAAGTGCAGAATCGAACCTGGCATGTCAGATTAGAACCACTGCACCAAACTGGCTCAACTCGTCCCGGTCAGGATGACAGACTAATTAGAGGAAGGGGGGTGGGGTGTTCTTCAATCTTGAGTGTCTCTCGATGGCTCTTTGCAAGATCTCCTGCCCTTTGACTGTGCCGGGAAAGCCTCACCTTGTTCCGTCCTCTTTCCAGGTGGGGCGCTCAATTTTGTGAACCCTAGCCTCGCCGTGCACAAAACGACTTCTTCGGCCGTGGACCGCCAGCGCGAGTACCTCCTGGATATGATCCCGCCGCGATCCATCCCGCAGTCAGCCACCTGGAAATAACACAGGAGCCTCCGCCTTCTAGTGGGAGACGTCGTTTTTTTGGTGGGGGGGGTGGAGGGGGCTAACCCCTCGCCCTCCCTCTCCCATTTGAGTCTACTGCCTTTCTCTGCCTCCCCTCCCCCCGTTTCACCATGCAGTGGAAAAATCTGCTTTTTGAGCCTACAAGGGGTCGCTGGGGGGGCTTAGTTTTTCCTTGGTCAGCCCCGGCGAAGGCTGTCTCACATTCCACTGGGTGGAAGGAATGCTTTTCTTTTCGTCTTGTTTTGGTGGTGGAGGGTGCAACAGCGTCGACAGGAGGCTACCAAATTCTTTCGGCGAGGGCTGGCTTCGACAGGGCAGGGCAATCTCACCGATTCTTTGTTTTTTCTTTACGTATTTCTTTTTTAGTTTTTTTGGGGGGGGGGGCTGATGTTCTCCCCCCCCCCCATCAGCATTAGCACAGAGAGAGGAGGACTACACCAAGTCATGAGCTCTCAGCTGCTTCTGGTTCCTTTCCCCGCCTTCCATTTATAGTTATTTGGGTTTAATTTTTTTTTTTCATTTGTTTGTTGGGCTTGTTTTGGTCGATCATACGACGGTCAGTAGCGATCAAGGGTCTACTTCTTCCCGCATGTGGAAAATAGAACTGGAACCCGGCAGTAGCGGACAAAATCGAAACTGGTGGGATCGGTGCCCCCTCTCCGCCCCTTTCTGGCACGACTTGCTGGGATTTCCAAGGAGGCAACTGGCCCGGTGGCAGGATTTGATTTCTCCCCCCCGCCCCATCCAATCATCAATTATGAAGCAGTGCATTGTGGATCTAGCCGCTGTCAGAAGAAACGGGATGAGCGAACACAGGGCCGGCTGTTTTGCAAAACCACAATCTCACATCTGGACGTCTTGCCTTGGACATTCAAAGATCTCCGCCCCAAGAATGACTGGACAGTTGAAACCCAAAGACCGTCTCGGAATCTCCTTCTGAAAACACTCAGCGTGGTGGTGGGGGGATGGTTTACATCGTTTGAGAGCTCCCACTTGTAGAAGAGGTCAAAGGAAACAGGAATAATTTTTACAGGACGATATTTTGCGTTTCAATTCCTCAGTGACTCCTTTTTTTAAAAAATAAATAAATAATTCCCCTATGGCTGTCTATGAGCAGGGTGCAATTTAGGTTTGTCGAGCAGAAGGGACCAGAGGAGGAAGAAGTCTTGTGGGATTTTAAAAGAACAAAATGAAACTGAACTCGAGCCGGAAGTCTGATTCTTTCCACGGCCGCTGCTGTGGGTGAGGAGCAGGGAAGAGGAATAAGCATCTCATCCCCGTTTGAGCAGATCTAAGCCATCAGGCACCCAAAGCAGCCATGCTAGATCTCTGCCGTGAGAGTTTCATTTGGCTCGGCCCATGCCACCACCCTATTTCGGAAGGAGGCGGGGGGCAGAGTTCCCTGTAGCACCTTGGCTAACTCTGGCTTTAAATCCGTCCCACCTTCTCCCCTTCCCCCAAAAAAACACCCTCCGGCTATAATGCAGAAGTTTCAGTTTGGCATTTCCACATCTTTCCTCTCCTTTTTCCTTTAAAGGTTTTGTTTTCTAGCAGTGCAGAGTTCAGACTGCTCGATGGCGATTTGTAATAACACGTTGGCAACATTCTAGTGCTGACACAGAAGGTGCATTGCAAAAATTATATAAATATATATATATATATAACTATATATATATATATAAAGAGGAGGGGGCAGGAGGGGGGTTAACACTGTGCAGTTGAACCATTTTTGGGGAGGGGGGGCCTGGGTGGGTCTGGTATTTTGTTAGCTGCAAGTTAGATACTTAATTTAAGAAACAACGGTGGCTGTACAGGGGCAAAGGCCCCTCTTCAGATTTATGACTCTTGCATTGTAATAAAAAAGCTCCTTCTAATTGTTTCTCTCCCCCCTCCCCCTTTCTGTTCACGTGTGGGCCTTGACTCGGTGGGTTTTGTTCAGAACGGCTGTGAGTTTATTTCCTGGGGGCTGGGGGTTGAAGAACTGGAAGAAGGGACTGGAGGGGAGAAGCCAGCCTTTCCAAAAGTAGATTTTTTCAGTGGCAAAAACAAAAGAACAAAACCCTACTAAAATGTAGAACAAAAGAAATTTCAATGGCAAAAAAACCTCCCAAACTCTAGTAAAATGTAGAACAAAAGCTTGAGTCCAATGGCACCTTTAAGACCAACAGAAGTTTTATTCAAGGTGTGATCTTTCATCACACCTTGAATAAAGCTTTTGTTGGTCTTAAAGGTGCCACTGGACTCTGATTTCACTGTAATGCAAACATGCTCCTTAGCTTCCCTCCTTCCCATGAAAAGGTCTTCCAATGTGTGCAAAGCAGGGAAGGGAGGCGTTGCCTTTGGCTCCACCTCCTGCAGCAGCCATTTTAGTTCCTCTCACTCCCGGTCTCCTTTTGATTTTTTTTTTAATACCACGGAAATCTAAAAGCAAAGCCCGCTTGCTGAGCCAGTGCATAACCCCTCCCCCTCTTCAGCCTGAGCTGCCGATTATGGACTAGTTCATCTTCTTCCTGCCTGTTCTTCTCTTGTTTTTTGTCCTGAGAGATGGTGACAGGTGGGGGGAGGTCTTTGTGCAGAGTAAGAAATTAAACTGCAGACAGGAGCATTCCTGAATTTTCAGATCAGTACCTTCATTGGCTATGAGCCTCTTGTGGCGCAGAATGGTAAGGCAGCAGACATGCAGTCTGAAGCTCTGCCCATGAGGCTGGGAGTTCAATCCCAGCAGCCAGCTCAAGGTTGACTCAGCCTTCCATCCTTCCGAGGTCGGTAAAATGAGTACCCAGCTTGCTGGGGGGTAAATGGTAATGACTGGGGAAGGCACTGGCAAACCACCCCGTATTGAGTCTGCCATGAAAACGCTAGAGGGCGTCACTCCAAGGGTCAGACATGACCCAGTGCTTGCACAGGGGATACCTTTACCTTTAAGCTTTCTTGTGTATACGTGCTTCTTCAGATCAAATTAAATGGAAATTGCCAGTCTATTACTACAGGTAAACAGTGAACAGTAAATTAGTATTCAGCATAATAAAGGAGCATAACAGATGCAAGGACCAAACAGGAACAACAAGCTTAATTTGTATGGGCACCACTTGTTTGGGTTTCATTGGGGGGGGGGGAATAGTGAAGAAAATTGCAAAATTGGAGATTAATGAGCAGTAGTATTCTCAATCATAGAGTAATAGTTGGGAATAGGGGAATGGTAGAGGACAGGAAGGCCTGGAGGATCATTGTCCATGGGGTCACAATGGGTCGGACACGACTTCGCACCTAACAACAACAACAAAATAGTTGGATAGGACTGTAGAGACCATCTAGTCCAACCCTCTGCTCAATGCAGGATCAGCCTAAACTTTAAAAGAAATATAGTGTCCAGATTGCACAAGGAGATGATGCCGCTTTACTCTGCTCTGGTTAAATCTCATTTAGAGTACTGTGTTCAGTTATAGGCACCACAATTGAAGGATGTAGTCAAACTGGAGCGTATCCAGAGGAGGGCTACAAAGATGCCGAAGAGTTTGGAGACCGTCATATGAGGAAAGCTTGATCTGTTTAGCCTAGAGAGAAGACGACTAAGGGGTGATATGATACCCATCTTCAAGTACTTGAAGGGCTGTTGCCCCAGTGGGTTGAACAAGAAACAATGGGTTGAAATTGATTCAAAAGAATTTTTGGCTAAACATTTGGAAGAAGTTCCCGACAGTTAGAACTGCTGGGGGGTAAACAGTAATGACTGGGGAAGGCCCTGGCAAACCACCCCACATTGAGTCTGCCATGAAAACACTGGAGGGTCAGACATGACCCGTTCCTTGCACAGGGGATACCTTTACCTTTTACCTTCATTGGCACAAAGGAAGTCAGCCAACAGAAAGCACTGGATTCTTAAATACAGTTTCCATAAAAGATCAGTTGGGATCCTCTGTTAAAAGTACATGCTCTCCTCAATTTTGGGATATTCCTAGAGCCATGCCAACATAACTTCAAATCCTGGACACCTATCCTGTAAAAAGGGCTGTCTGTTAGCATGTCTGAATCTCTTCCCCCTCAAATACAGCTCAGTAGATTTCTGCGTATCCCCTTCTCTGTTTTCGTGGGTGTTAATGTCCCTGGGTGTTAATGTCCCTGGAATGCTATTTCGTGTACTCCTAGGACATCCCAGCTTTGCACAGTTCCATTGTCCTTTAGCTAATTGAAGAAATTTAAATTTTTCAGTGCAGAGAAGAAACAGATAAATGTTATAACCAAGATCCAGTATGCATTGAAACAGTAGCCAAGGTTTTCGTTGACCGTTTTAAGAGACAACCGATCTTTTGTCTGGGTTTTTAAGCAACAGGCAAAAGATGGAAAAGTTGCTACAGTCTGGTACAGCTTATCTCCTGTCTTGGTGCCACCAAGGACTAGAAACTTCAGATTTTGTTTGCAACAAGAAGCCATTTCACTGCATGCATTTTCCAAATACGCACCATTCCTTAGCACAGAACAGGTTTATTTCTATCCTGCCTTTCAGTGGAGGCCCAAACCACATTACATCCTCTGTTTTCTCCTCACAAGAACCCTGCGAGGTAGGCTGGACTGAGAGTGTATGACTGGCTCTAGGTCACCCAGCAGACTTCCGTGGCACAAGGGGGGGATTTGAACCTGGATCTCCCAGATGCCAGACCTTTTTAAGTGTTGCACCATGCTGACTCTCCCGCTATGATCTGTTGCCATGGATGTTCTCCAACCAGCTGGGCTCCTGTGGCATGCCTTTCTTCAGGCTGGCTTTAGACGCTGCTAAAGTTGCTTGCCAGCTTTGATAGAAAACATGATGCCACTTCTGTGGACAGGGGTTCCCTCCAGCCAGCCAAGAGCCTGCTTTTTCCCCTTCTCATAATGCCCGTATTGAGAAATTTCCAGCAGGTTTTTGAGTTGACCAAAGGAAGTGTGTTGATAACTAGGGTTGCCAGGTTCCCTGCGGCTGCTGGTGGGAGATGGGGAGCAGGACTGCCATACCCTGGTTGGGAAACCCCTGGAGATGCAACTTGGGGAGGACCTGAGCCTCAGTGGGACACGGCAGAGAATCCACCCTCCAAAGCAAGCATTTTCTCCAGGGGCACAGAGAAGCTACAATTCCAGGAGATCCCTAGGGCCCACCTGGAGGTTGGCATCCCTGGACTGATCGGAGATGGACAGGGCTGCTAAGCGTCCAAATTCGATACTTTGGGAGATGGTGTTCAGGACTCATGTGAGCAAATACATGCTGTTTCTTGGCTTGTGAGCATCTTTGCTGCACTGGTAGCTGTGGTAGCCTTTGCACTGTGAAATCCACCCTTTCCACTTAAAATATGCTTTGAAATAAAACAAAGCTGTTCGAGCCGATATTGCACAGAACACAGCAATAATCTGCTGGCCGAGCACTTGAGCCACCTTTTTCTAAAACCTCACCTCCTTCCGCCTTGTGTTTGTGCTCCCCTCCCCTGTGCTACAAATGGCAGTCGGGCTTTACCCTACATCATAGTCCTGGTTTGAAGCCCCAGGTTTGCATTTGGCAATACAAGAAGAGAGAGGGACCCAGTGAAATATACAGAATAATAAGCAAACCTGAGGACACTGGGACACCTCTACGGTAGCACAAAACTGCTGAAGCCAACGTAGCAAGGTGACACACAAGGAGTCTTCGATCTTCAAAGCACAATTTATTTAATAAGTATTCTTTAATGATTCGCAATGTGTTTTGCTCTAGAGCGCTTGACCAAGGGATTCCAAAGTCTGATACATAATAGTCTAGGGTCTTGCTCTAAACTAGGGTGGCTCTCCAGATGTCCATGGCCTGGATTGTGAGTGTCCTGCATAGAGCAGGGGGTTGGACTAGATGACCCAGGAGGTCCTTTCCAACTCTGATTCTATGATTCTACAACCTAGAATATTTCAGCAAGCCTGCAAGCTCTGTGCGGCTGCTTTTGGAACTGGTTTTTGTAAGCCGTTTGGCTGCTGAAATATTCTAGGTTGTAGATATACATATCAGACTTTGGAATCTCTTGGTCAAGCGCACTAGACTAGGGCAAAACACTTCTTATTAAATAAACTAGCTGCAAAGTCCCTTCCCCTGGCCCCTGGCCAGGCAGCTTAAGGTGGCTTTGGGTTGCAGTTTGCAGTTGGATTGAGTGGAGCAGGCAGGGGCTGGCCAGCTTGTTAGCAGGGCCGGAACAGAGCTCCTTAGCAGGCAGTCAGCAGGCTGTGAGCCTTTTGGTAGCAGGCCAAGAGGCCCTCGCGAGGAGGCCCAGCCTATCAGGTCCTCCACTACAACACTTAGCCCAGGGCCCTCATCCTTTATCTGCTGCTGGCTCCAAGCACTGAGCCTGGAGAGCAAAGAGGCTAGAGTCCAGGTACGGAGGGCGGGAGCTACAGGGGAAGGGCCAATCAGGATGCAGCCAGCAAAGCTGGCTGCATCCTGATTGGCCCTATTCCAACATGGGCAGCCGGACACATTCCACCCCCTAGGCTGTTTCACAAATATATCGAGGAACTATGGATAAGGGTAGTATTTTGAAGATCAAAGACTCCTTGTGTGTTGACTTGCTGCGCCAGCTTCAGCAGTCTTGTGCTACCATAGAGGTGTCCAAGAGTCTTCTGGTTTGTTTACTGTCCAGTTCTGCATATTGCATAACAAGCCATCAAATGGAAGAGAAATTTGATCCAGGGCTGTTGGGAGTTCTTTATTTCCTGTTAAAGCTTTTCTTGCTGGAACTCCAGAGAAAGTTGACAAGAATGTGAACAGATACTAGGAGAATTCTAAGAAGCTGTACCGTGGTTCTGGGCTCACAAAAATCTAGGAACAGGGTAACGCATGGTGAAATTGGTACATGTAGTGCGGAAAACGGAATCCCCAAGTTAGAAAACCAGGCAGGAAGAACTGGATAACTACTTCTTACTGGTTAGCCCTGGGGAGAGAACAAAGTGATTGGGAGGCTTTGAGCATCTTCCCTTTGAGGAAATGCTGAAGAGTGGGACTTTTCATGTATGAAAAAGACAACTGATGGGGGACTTGAAAGAGGTTTATAAAATTATGGACAGGATAGAGATGAAAAAACCATCCCCCAAAATACTAGATTTTTGAGGGCATTCAATTAAGCTGATGGGCACAAAAGCCAGGATGAACAAACGAAAACACTAGGCAGGGAAAGCTTAAAATGTGGAATTCACTGCTGGATGTCGCAACGGCCATAGGAATAAACAGCTTTACAAGGGGATTAGATTTCTGGAGGATAAATCTGTCAATGGCTAGTAGCCATGGAGACTGAGGGGAACCTCCCCATTCAGAGGCACTAACCTGAATCCCAGAGCCGGGAAGCAACATCAGGGGAAAGCCTCTGCCTCTGTTGTTTTGTTGGCTATTCAGAAGAACTGGCCGGCCTGTGTGTGGGAGACAGGATGTTGGCTAGATGGACCCCTGAGCTGATCCAGCAGGGCTCTTGTGTGAGAAGGTAAGAGCAGTTCTTTGTGGCTTCTGTGCATTTCCATGTGCACCTGCACAGGAGACCACTTGAACAAAAGTTACAGGTAAGTGCGACGTTGTTTTCAGCTGAGATAATCTAGCCAATTTACTCACATACTGAATTCCAGAGCCAGGAGGCGACGTGAGAAGGCCTTGGCCTCTGTGCCCTGTTGTTGGCTGTCCAGAGGAACTGGCCACTCTGTGAGGCAGGACCCCCACTGGTCTGATCCAGCAGGGTATTTCTGATATTATCAGGGAAGGCCTTGGCCTCTGTGCCCTGTTGATAGCTCTCCAGAGGATCTGGTTGGCCACTGTGTGAGAGAGGATGCTGGACTTCAATGGACCACTAGTCTGATCCAGCAGGGCTCTTCTGATGTTCTTATGAAGGCCCAGCCTCTTTGCTCTGTTGATGGCCCTCCAGAGGGACTGGTTGTCCACTGTGTGAGGAAGGATGCTGGACAAGATGGACCACTGATCTGATCCAGCAGGGCTCTTCTGATGTCCTTATCAGGGAAGGCCTCTATGCCCTGTTTTGGCCCTCCAGAAGAACTGGCTGGCCACTGTGTGAGACAGGATGCTGGACTTAAATAGACCCTCCCTAGTCCAATCCAGCAGGGCTCTTCTGATGTTCTTAGTTATACCACAAACAAAACTATGATTATTATTTTATAAAAGTGCCTTTCCAAGCTATTCTTTTATTGGCCTATTATCTTTGTAACAATGCCCATCTGAACAACTGTCTTTTACAGTTTTTGGAATGACTAAAGTGCAGGAGCCTTCTGGACTCTACCCATTGACTCCCACCCTCAGAGTGGTTCCATAAACTTTCCCCAGTTTGTCATTTTTAAAAGGTACTAGTCTGTTTTATGGGAAGACCAGGGGAAGCATGCAAGTCCATCCAGTCCAATTTCTCCTTGTTTTCTCAGCAAGAAGAAAACTGTGTGTGTTAATCCTGAAGCCTTCATCCCTTGTGGGTCAAGTCAGCAATCTCTTGGGTGCTCATTAGTGAAATGGTAAAGTATCAGCCTGCAATCTGGTCCAAAACGTTTAGGCATATTTAGGTTCAGTGAACAATGATCATGGCATCCCTCTCAATTCCTGGCAAATAGATGGGGAAGAAATGGAGATAGTGACAGATTTTATTTTCCTGGGCTCCAAGATCACTGCAGATGGGGACTGCAGCAAATAAATTAAAAGACGGTTGCTCCTGGGGAGGAAAGCTATGGCAAATCTAGACAGCATCCTAAAAAGCAGAGACACCACCCTGCCAACAAAAGTGCGTCTAGTCAAAGCTATGGTATTCCCAGTTGCAATGTATGGCTGCTAAAGTTGAGCCATAAGGAAGGCCAAGCGTGAAAGAATTGAGGCTTTTGAACTCTGGTGCTGGAGAAGATTCTTGCAAGTCCCTTGGACTGCAAGGTGAACAAACCGGTCACATCCTAGAGGAGATCAGCCCGGACTGCTCCTTAGAAGGCCAGATCCTGAAGATGAAACTCAAATTCTTTGGCCACCTCATGAGAAGGAAGAACTCCCTGGAGAAGAGCCTAATGCTGAGAGCGATCGAGGGCAAAAGAAGGGGATAACAGAGAATGAGGTGGCTGGATGGAGTCACTGAAGCAGTCGGTGCAAACTTAAATGGACTCCGGGGAATGGTAGAGGACAGGAAGGCCTGGAGGATCATTGTCCATGGGGTCGCGATGGGTCGGACACGGCTTCGCACCTAACAATAACAAAAAGGTTCAGTGAAGGCCCTGCTGAACCTTGGCATACCCCAAATTCAACTTGAGGCTTGGATGCATTTTGGGAATCTAAGCCAAATGGTGACATCTCAGTTGAACAGGGAGTAATATTAAAATGGTCTCCTTTTCCTGTCCTTGAGCTCTTGGGATCAGTCCGGAATCTGCTGGCAACATGGGACCACCAAACATCTAACATTATTGAAGTTTTACGAGGGGAGAGGTAAGACATTTTAATCAATTGATTCACTTGCAGATGAATTGATTATGTCTTACACCTCCCCTCTTACGACTCCAACAGGAGTAACGAAAATTAGATTTTTGATGGCCCCAGGTTCCCAGCAGGCTACTTCTAGCTAGCTCTTTGCAAATTCAGTAGGAGTGAGTCCCTATTGTAAAGTGGATTATGCTTTATCTTTTCAGTCCTAGCCTAGCTCCCCAGCATGAAAAAAAAAACCAATGCAAATGACACTGAAAAGAATCATGTAGATCAGTGGTCCCCAACCCCCGGTCCCGAGTGATAAAAGGGTTGGGGACCACTGATGTAGATCAAATATGTTTTTGGATTGCTTTGGAAGTACACACAGCCACAATGTCAGCCTTCAACCCCCATGCAAAGAGGGCTAGAAAAATCCCTGGAATGCCATTCATATATATATTTTTATTCTTGTTGCTGCCTGTGAGGTGCATTTTGATTTAAGCTTGTAAGGGTGGCCAAACTGGCTCTCCAGCTGTCCATGGACTACAATTACCATGAGCCCCTGCCAACACCATGGTAACTGTAGTCCATGGATGACTGGAGAGCCACCATTTGGCCACACCTGGTTTAAAGGAGTTAAAGAAAAATCTTCCTGTGAAAGGTGGAGACTCTCTGTGCCCGCTTGCAGAGGAGACTATAATTTGAGGGTATTTCAGAAGACTTCATTTAGCGTGTTTAGGGATTAACACTCTGCACTTCACCCCCACATCCTTTCAACGCCTGTGTTTGGGAACAACAAAATTAGAGTCCAATAACACCTTTAAGACCAATGAAGATTTATTCAGGGCGTATGATAATTCTTTGCCAAAACAGCCAATCAGTCCCCTTGAGTTCAGTTGTAGTTCACAAAAACAGAGGAGAAATAAAACTGCCTCCAATGTTTTTGTGAACTACAACTGAACTCAAGGGGACTGATTGGCTGTTTTAGCAAATAATTATCTTATGGCTGAATTTGGATGCTCTGACACAGTTTACTAATTTAACATAATTAGCTTCTGCCTGATATTTTCACCGTTATGATGGTTGCTCATTAGTCTGAGGAAAAGTGCTTGCATATATCTTCCACTGGACTCTATTTTTTTTTTTTGTGCTACTTCAGAAGTCCCACTTGAATCTGTGTTGGGGGAGAAATGCACATTGCCAGCGCTACAGTGTCTCGGGCTTTTTAAACGCTTTCTACTGCTCGGAGGAAATACCCTTTTTTTATACAGCTACTCCAGCTAAGATGCCAATAACTGAGCACGGAAGAAAGACGAATTTTTTTTTAAAAAAGTGAACACGGGACGATTTCAAGAAAAAAGAGCTCCGTCTCAAACACAAACACACACATATACACACACACACATATATATATACACACACAGAGAGAAATTGAAGAATTGTAGTGCGCTTTTAGTACCTTACTTACGGTAGACGCCATGGGGAACGTCTGCGACGCCGGGACGGTGGTGACGACATCTGGAAGGCGACGCGAGGTCCGGCAAGCCGAGGCTCCTGCCCGATTCAAGGATGGCGGCGGCAGTCGGGAAGGTGAAGCAGGACATGCCGCCTCCGGGCGGGTATGGCCCCATCGACTACAAGAGGCACATGCCCCGGCGGGGCCTGTCAGGTGAGGGCGGGGGGCGGATGAGGAGAAGCTCTCCAGGTCGAGTCGGGGGGGGGAGGGGAGAGGAGGGGCTCTTTCTCCCGCCGTGCTCAGGCGCCTGGGTCCCCAGATGGAAGGCTGTCAATCAAAGCAGCCCAAAGGTGAGCAATAATCACAACACGCAGTGCATAAAATGAAAGGAAACTACCATGCACGTGGAAATAAATAACGCCCATAGAAATATTATACCTCTGTTTTCTTATTAACATGATTATTTATCGCTATGAATAGTATTAATAGCAATAATTAGAGCTACAATATTAATGTGCTAATGTCACTGTTGGCACCTGATTTGTGAAAGATATTTTTAATACTAATGATACTGACACTCTGCAGAACAGAGCTCTTCCACCAGGACCGTAAAACATTCATTATTGATATTGCAGTTATTATTATGATGCAGTTATCAGACTCATATTGTATTCTGTCACAGGGTTAATGTCCTCTGTAGACCATCCTGAGATGCAAGGGAGGGCGGGCTATGAATGTAATCAATCAATACAATGTTTCACAAATTAAGTGCCAACCATGATACACTGTATATACAAATACTCTCTATTTTTCCGTATCACAAATTTTCTGGGTGAGTCAAAGCCCTCTGAAGGCGAGGGGGGCATCTAGTCACTATAAATGAAGCCATAAGTAAAATAACATAAAGACTGGAAGCGTGAGATGAATGAAAGGGATGTTTTTAAAATAGGTTGAGGAGGGGAGAAAATTTGGGGAGCCTTCCTGGGTGGATCATATAAAGAAAGATAAAATCCCTGCACCACTGAGAGAGCTAATTGGGCCAGTGCATCCAGAGAGCAGAAAAAGACGGGAAAGGTTAAGCCAAAAAAATTGTGGGGGGAGGGGGACATTGCTAGAGAAAAACAGATTATAGAAAAGAGGATGAGCAAGGAAAAAAAACTGAAGAGGTGTGGGTATATCCTGCAGAAATGAGAAGCAAAGAGCCAGTGCGAGAGAGTTTAGGACAGTCATTTTCAACCAGGGTTACTCCAGAGCTTTGGTGGGGTAACTCAAGTTGGGGGATTTAATTTTTATTTATTCTATTTATATTATAATTTGATTAACCTAGGGAGGAGTCAGGAGGACAGAGGGGCTTTCTGCTCATCTGTCTGGTCCACAGTGGACTTGTTGAATTCACACACAATGGAAAAGGAGTGGGAGGGAAGAGCAGGATCTGCTGCACTCCCCCATTGGCTCCTCCCATTTCCCCCATCTCAGAATTTCTTCTCAGAGCACTGTGGGCAGAAAAGGGCTGAAGGCTGTTGAAAGCAAAGAGATTCAGATATTCTGCCTGGAGATGTCCTAAAGAGAATTGCTACATTGCATGGTGGGCTTTATGCCAGCAGAGATTAATGCTTCCTTGTTTTGCTCAGACAAGGTACTGCACACACAAAAATGAAACTAACTTCTTATTGAAGAAGCAGCTTATTTTATTAGTGCTAGTGCTGCCATGCACACTGTTTACATGTGACTTCCGAGGGCATGGCAGGGGGGCATGGCCAACTGGCATAACTTCTGGAGACACTCGAAGCCTGAGGAATGTTTCAGGGGTTACTCCACAGTCAAAAGGTGGAGAGGGAGGGTTTCATGACTTGTTAACCATCCCATAATCCTTTGCAGTATCAATCATGGTGTTAACAAAGTTGATTCTGCATATAATATACATATACCTAAGTTGAAAGCTAGCCTACTATGCTTTAGTGAGTGGCGGACTGGATTTGGATTCTGTGAAACTTGATAGATGACTTTGGTCTGGGATTGAGGTGACAGTAAAATGGGTGCGTACATAGGCCGTTCTGAAGAGCACAAAAAGCTCAAAGGAGCTAAGGGGCAACAAAATTTCATCGGTGGAGGAAGGTGAGCAGTGGAGTACCACAGGGTTTGGTAATGCATCTGGTACTTTTTAACATTTTTATCAATGATCTGGATAACGGGGTAGGGGGACTCCTCATAAAGTTGCAGATGATACCAAATTGGGAGGAGTAGCAAACACCCCAGAAGATATAGAGTTCAAAAACAGCTGAATATGCTGGGAAAAGTGGGCAAATGAGAACAAGATGCCATTCAATAAGGAGAAATGCAAAGTTCTGCATGTGGGTCACAAAAATGAGAAGCATGCAGACTGGATGTGAAATATATTTCTGGGTAGCAGTATGTGTGAACGAGATCTTGGGGTCCTTGTGGACTGTAAGCTAAATATGAGCAGACAGTGTGATATGGTGGTAAAGAAGGCAAATGCAGTTTTGGTCTGTATCAACAGTAATGACATCAAAATCACAAAATGTCATAGTCCCACCCACATCAGTCAGACCCCACCTGGAGTCCCGTGTGCAGTTCTGGAGGCTTCACTTCAAAAAGGATATGGGCAAAATTGAGATGGTTCAGAGGAGAGTGACGAGAATGATCCGGGGCCTGGGGACCAAGCCCTGTGAGGAAAGGCTGAAGGACTTGGCAATGTTCAGTCTGGAGAAGAGGAAGTAGAGAGGGGACATTGCTGCTTTTATGTATTTGAAAGGTTATCACTTAGAGGAGGACAGGCAAAGGTTCCCGTTGGTAGCAGAGGATAGGACTTGCAGTAATGGGGTTAAGTTCCATGTAAAACAGTACCAACTAGATATCAGGAAAAAAATTTCAGAGTAGTTCAGCAGTGGAATTGACTGTCTAAGGAAGTAGGGAGCTCCCCTTCACTGGCATTCCTCAAGCAGTGGCTGGACAGATCCTTATCCTGGATGCTTGAGGCTGATCTTGCATTGAGCAGGGGGTGAGACTAGATGGCCTTTGTGGCCCCTTCCCTCTCTAGGATTCTATGAATCTAGTTCAGCAGTGGAATGGGCTGCCTCAGGAGATGGTGAGCTCCCCCTCACTGGCAGTCTTTAAGCAGTGGCTGGACAGATCCTTAACCTGGATGCTTTAGGCGGATCCTGCATTGAGCAGGGGGTGAGACTAGATGGCCTTTGTGGCCCCTTCCCTCTCTAGGATTCTATGATTCCAGGAAAAGGAAGCGTGCCCAAGTTATTGTGACTATTAACTTTTGATAACCCAATGCTGGCTAGTAAACTCTGAAAGCCTGTTTGTTATTATTAGCATAAATATGTAATGAAACATTCCAGGTTCAAATCCCCACAATTATATGAAGCTTGCTTGGAGAACTTTAGGCCAATTGCCTTTTCTCATCGTAATCTAGGTTACCATGTTGTGGTCAACGTAAACTGGAGGAAGGGAGACTCATTTATACTACTCTGAGCTCCTTGGATGGAAGGCAGGATAAAGATGTAGGAAACAAACAAGAAGCTGTTTCTGCTGCTATCTAGTCTAACCTCTTTATTTTTCTTTCTAGGTTATAGTCTGTTTGCCATCGGAATTGGGAGTATGATATTTGGCTGGTATAGAATAATGAAGTGGAACCGGGAAAGAAAGTAAGTTGAGAGAAATGAGCCATGTTCAGCAGAGTTTATTCTCCCCCAGTCCGTCATGCCCCTTCTGCCTATTCAGGAGTACCACCTTCCTGAGGGAAATTTCATTCATTCATTCATTCATTCATTCATTCATTCATTCATTCTTCGATTTTTATCCCGCCACTCCTCGCAAGCCGTCTCGCGGTGGGTTACAGATAAAACCCCACATACAATATCAATATAAAACTCAAATTAAAACTCCCCAGTGGCAACAAATCAAAATCTCATAACCCCTGAGCTGTCTTCCGTTGTCCAAGGGGTCCTAAATCCTGGCTATCACCAGTAGTGATGGACGGCTGGTTGGAGATCTCATCTCTTCTTCTGAGGGGTGGGGGATCAGATCTTTCATCTGTTGCCCATGCATTCCCTGACCCAGCCCATGGCACAGATGATGGGAGATCTCCACTAGCCAAAATGCGGCGCCAAGCCCTGAGCAGCTTGGCAAAGGGGGAGGTGGGAGGGAATGTTAACAGAACCCCACACACACATTGCAAGGAATATCAAGAAGATATATCCCCAGAGAAATCTGGCTGGCCTCAACAGAGCTGGGGCCTTTTCAGCCTAGGCTCCTGCCTGGTGGAAAAAGTCCCGAGAAAACATCAGAGCCCTGTCAGAGCTCATTGAGTTCTGCAGGGCCTGAGAACCAGAGGTCTTCCACCAAGCCTATGGTCGAGGCCAGAGAGACATTAAAACATCAACTTGGAATTGGCCTCCCACCCTGGGTTCTGGTATTGACACCTGGGGCTGAATTTTTAGATTGGTTTAGAGTGCTATTTTAATGTACTGTTGGACTTCTGTTGTTCACCGATTTGAGTCTGTTTGAGCAGAGAGGGCGGTTTATAAATGTTAATAAAAACAGCAGCAGCAGCAGCAGCAGCAACAACTTAATTTTTCTAAACCGCTCTTTCTGTAAGGCTCAGGGCGGGTAACATCAGATAATAAACTACAATTATACATAGGTTAAAATATTAATTAAAATTAATTTAAATGATTCTACGCTTTTTGCCATTCATCTGCCTGACTGAGTTTAAATCTCTGGGGTAGGGTTCTTTGTTAGGCAGCTGATACATCCCTCTGTACTCTTGCAGGTGTTTCCCTAGGAAGGCCGGCCACTTGGGGATCATAGGTGTTGTGTTCCTGGCTTGAGCTACAGGCCTTGCAGAATAGCTCTGCCTTACAGGCCCTACGGAAATGATTAAGGCCCTGATGCCAGTTGGCAGAGCATGCCACCTGGTCGGGGCCAGGGCCCTGGCTCTGTTTGAGGCCAGTCTCACCTTCTTGGGGCCACAGACCCTGAGCAGATTTTATCCATAATGCTCTTTGGGGGACATACTGGGAGAGGTGGTCCTGCATATATGTTCTTGACACTTAAAAACAAAGTGGCTGCATTTCAGTCCCAGATTTCAGATATTTGAAAAATCCACTTGGACAGAGGCATGAAGGAAAGAGACCAAAAGCCGGGAGGGAATGTAACATCCATGACATCTAACTGGCTGGCTGGCCTCCCCAGAGGAAATCCATCGGAACACCCAAGAGGAAATACATCTGCCCCAAAAGGACACCCTCACTAGTTGGTAGATGGGTTAGAACAGGGGTAGTCAACCTGTGGTCCTCCAGATGTTCATGGACTTCAATTCCCATGGGAATTGTAGTCCATGGACATCTGGAGGACCAGAGGTTGACTACACCTGGATTAGAGCAAAGCTTCTCAAACTGCGGGTTGCGTAACTGAATGTGGGGGTCGCAAATCCTGGTGACTTCCAGCCAGTGTGGAAGGAGAACAACAGTGGCTGAGTTTGCATGTCCGTTTCCCGCCCACTGCTGCCCGATTTGGTTCCTGAGCTCGCAGACTTGCCTCAGAGCTCGAGAGCTTGGTTTCCCTCCTTCCCTTCTGCTGCTAGCTTTATCCCACACCCCCAGGCTTCTGTAACACACCTGACTACTGTTGTCTTGTAAGTAGAATGCTTGTGGTGGTGTTAGCTCTGGAGGGAAGACCCACTCTGGAGAGTCCACAGGAGTCCGCCTTTATCTCCCCCCCCCCCGGTTTCTGAGATGCCTGAACAGCCTGGGATCCCCCGTGCAGTGACTCACGAGCAGTCCTGCGTAGCTGCAGTGAGGGCAGCCTTGCTGAGGAATGAAAGTTCTTCTCTTTTGCCTGCAGCGCTGAATGGGCTAAGGGAGGGAGGGAGGAGAGAAGCTTTTCAGTCCTGGAAGAGAGAAATGCGGCTATAATGGGTTTTTGTCCATTTTCTTTCTTTTTTTGATAGGAGATTTGTATCAAATACTTAAAAACGTAATTACTAGTTTTAAAGATCCAGCCTCTTTATGATTCATTATCAGTAAATGTTTTATATTCATTCATTCGGCGAGAAGGGGCCCTGAGTGGGAAAGTTTAAGATGCCCTGGGTTAGATCAGCATTTCTCAACTTTTTTTTACTGTTGAGAAACCCCTGAAACATTCTTCAGGCTTCAAGAAACCCCAGAAGTGGTATGATCGTCTAGAACAGGAGTAGTCCAACTGTGGCCCTCCAGATTTCCATGGACTACAGTTCCCATGTGAATTGTAGTCCATGGACATCTGGAGGGCCGCAGTTTGACTATCCCTGGTGTAGAATATGTTTGGGAAGCAGAGCTGTATACATGTACCCACTCAGGAGAGGGCCATCAAACCCTCCCAGGGATTCATGAAACCCTAGTTGAGAAAGCCCCAAGTTAGAATCTGAACTGTTTTTAATGTGAAATGTGATTTTATATTTATTCTATTTTATAAATTGATGGTACCTGCCCTGAGCCTCGCTGGAAGGCAGGATAGAAAAATAAAGGTTTATTTATTTATTCTACTCAGGCGCTTGGCTCTTGAGGATTTGGAAATCCGGGTTGCGCTCCTTCCCCTTTTGATGGCTGAGGAGGACCGAAGGTAGGCACCGGCTGTGGGTTTCCAGTTGGGGGCAAGGTTTGTCCCCCAGCAATGTCCTCTGTTGCTGTCTCCCTTCCTTATTGTCCCAACCCTGATGGCAGAAGGCTGATCTTCCTATCCCTGTCTTTGAGAAGCCCTTGTACAGGATACAAAAGTGACAGCCCAGGGGTTATATTCCAGGTTTGAGCTTTCGTGTGCATGCACACTTCCTCAGGCAATGGAGTAGGAATATTTAGTGAAATAGAAATCATAAGGAAAGAGTGAATTAGCTGCAAATTAGTAAACAGCATCATGAAGATATCCCACAAAGGTGGAGCATAATGAAGATGTTTAGCAGAATCAAATGCCTTGCTAGAATAACAAACCAAGTTAATCAATCCTTTGGGTTCGATTCTTGTTCACAAAAACATGAGGGGAATAAAAATGCTAAGGCCAGTGATTAATAGCAAATGCTTTCCCAGATGTGAAAAGAAGAAATTAAAAGAGATTTGTTGCTAGCTCCGTCTATCTCCATCCAGTCATGAAAGATCAGAGAGTTAGATTTAAAATTACTTTACATACTACTGTTCATAACAGGTTTCAATTACTTCTTTTTGCCACTGGAAAAGAATCTGCGATTAAGCACTAGCCTCAACATTTTTATTTCCCCAAAGCTTTTGTCAACGGGAATTGGATCCAAAGGACTGATGAACTCGGTTTGTTATTCTTAGCAAGCCTTTTGATTCTGCTAAACCTTTTCATTATAGAATCATAGAGTTGGAAGAGCCCACACAGGCCATCTAGTCCAACCCCCTGCTCAGTCAGCATCCAGGATAAGGATCTGTCCAGCTGCTGATTGGAGACTAGCAGTGAGGGGGAGCTCCCCACCTCCATTGGCAATCAATTCCACTGCTGGACTACTTTGATTGTGAAAAAAAAACAATTCTGATATCTGGCCGGTATTGTTCTACACATAATTTAAATCCATTACTGCAGGTCATCTCCTCTGCTGCCAACAGGAATGTTTCACTGCTCTCCTCTGACAACCTTTCAGATACTTCGAGGGAGCCATCCTGTCCCCTCTCAACCTCCCCATCTCCAGGCTGGAACATTCCCAAGTCCCTCAGCCTTTCCTCCTAGGGTTTGCATATTTGCTGGATATCTTCATGATGCTCTTTACTAATTTACTGTTCATTTGCTCTCTCCTCATATATGTACTCTGATGGTTTCTGTTTCATTGTATCTGAGGAAGTTTGCACGCATAGAAAAGCTCGCCCCTTGAATAAATCTTTGCCGGTCTCCAAGGGGCCCCTGGAGTCGAAATTTGTTCTGCTACTTCAGACCAATGTGGCAACCCACCTGAATCGTTCCCAAAACGGTAATATCAAATCAAATTTATTTAATACAGCGCTGTGGCTAGATAAAACACTGGGAACCGATACAAAATTTAAAAATATTTAAAATTGCACGATTAATAGGTACATTCAAAATTGCATTATAAAATTCCTTTAAAACACTTTTAATTGAGCTTGAGTCGTCTTTTCCGTGTGCTTAAGTACATGAGAGCAAAATTTGGCAACCTGCTTAATAATAGGGACCTTACTATTCCACAGGAGAAATTTAACTTTTCCTTTGTTAGAGCTAATGGAGGAATCCTTGAGTATTGGGAAGATGGATTTATTTATTGCAGAGTTGAAGGTAGGGCACCTTAAGAGGACGTGCTCAATTGACTCTATCTCCCCAGAATTACAGGGGCAGAGTCTTTCAGCTACTGGGGTATTTCAAAACGATAATTGCTAGCTGGCCCTCATAGCAGTCGGGGGACAAGGGAGGTTGAGAGTGCGGTTTTTGAGGGCGGGGGCATGGCTCCCTCTGTGGCAAGATCAGATAGTCTCATGAGTCATGGTTTCTTGACCTGATTCCCTTCCTTCCTTTTCTATTCTTCTGCGAAGGATCCTGCGCATTTTACGGCAGAACTTTGAAGAGGAGGCCAAGATCATGAAGGACGTTCCCGGATGGACGGTGCGGCTCTCTGAACGCTTGGCTCCTTGAGTGAATGTGAATGTAGCTGCCAGCAGAGGTGTCCCGCTTAGTCTGTAGCCCCCGCCAAGCCCACTACACTAGTTACCTTCAGGATTCTCCCTCCCCCCAGCATAGTCCAGGGATCCCCAGCATTTCTGAGTATGTAGGGAACTCTAGAATTCTGACACAGGGTGTGGATGCAGCCACAAAATGGCTACAGGCGTGTGTGTGGATGTACCCATGGGAAGCCTAGGGCGGGAAGAAGATGGGTAATAGGAAGGAAGGAAGGAAGGAAGGAAGGAAGGAAGGAAGGAAGGAAGGAAGGAAGGAAGGAAGGAAGGAAGGAAGGAAGGAAGGAAGGAAGGAAGGAAGGAAGGAGAGAGAGAGAAAGAGAGAAGGAAAGAGAAAGAAAGGAGAGAGAGAGAGAGAGAGAATGAGAGAGAGAGAGAGAGAGAAAGAAGGAAGGAAGGAAGGAAGGAAGGAAGGAAGGAAGGAAGGAAGGAAGGAAGGAAGGAAAGAAAGAAACCGACACTGTAGGGGCTGTGGACGCCAAAAGAATGTTATTCTGATCTGCATAGGCAATCAGGCCTCTAGTGGCCAATCATGACCTGTGCTGGCACCCCACACTTTTTAAAAGCCCTCGGCAGATGCTGTGGGGGTTACGCCGAGTTCTCCTGGCATAGCCTGTTTCCTCCTTAGCTTTTAAGGAACAGAAAACAGGGACTGTGTGTATCATGCATGCTGAATGGGATTCCGACAGAATCAAGCCTGTTTCATTACTTTCTTCAGCATTAACTAGAAGTTTGAGAACTACAGCATTAAGGATATGAATAGCCTTATTCAACAGTTCCGCAGGGCCTGCAAAGGGAAGCTTCTCCACCAGGCATTTGGTTGAGGTCAACCAAAGTTAAACGTCAGCTGGGCCAATGAACCTCCTTTCCTTGAACCCATACACTGACCAGCCATGGGTCTGTTAGATTCCTTACTGTTGACTGTTAGGATATTATTTTTTCATCCCATGTGGACCTCACTGAGCCTTAGGGGACGGTGGTATATAAATGTAATAATATCATACAACCTTATTATGCATATATACAATACGTGCATAAAATGAAACCCCGTTAGGACATAAGCACTCAATGGCTTGTGTCTCATCTTTAAACCTATAACCATGTATGCATAATAAGGTTGTATGACACGGCTATTCATATCCTTAAGGTTGTAGTTCTTAATTTCTACTTAATGCTGCTGAAGAAAGTCATGAAACAGGGTTTGTTATACCGGAATCCTGATCAGCATGCAAGACAGAGAATTTCTCCTTTGGCTTCCAAGGACAGAATTTTTGATTTGTATATTATTGTGTTACTAGCAAGAAAGCCCATTGCAAGTAGGAATAAAATGGGCGCTAGGACCCAGGGGACACCGGGAGGTGCAGATCTCTCTCCCTGCGTGTCTCTCCCTGTGCCTTGCAGCAGGAACCACAGCAGGTAATTAGGGCCCCTTCTTGGGAGGGAAGCAGGGCTGGTCAACAGCTTGGAGCAGCTCTCTCTGACTCCCTTGCAGTAGGAGTGATAGGAGGGAATGAAGGCTCATGTTTCGTCTGGCAGGGCTCTATGTGTCTGTCTCTGTCTGTGGCATGGATGAGAGGAACGTTGCTAGCGTCCAGGGAGGCAGCTGTAGGGACAGGGCCCATCAGGGTACAGCCAGCGTTGCAATGCTTCCTGGGTTGATTACCTTTCAGGTTAGACTCTGCTTGCCTCCAAACCACCAGCCATAACATCTGTGTCTCCTCCCTTGCAGGTGGGCGAGTCCCGCTTCCACACTACACGCTGGGTGACCCCCCTAGCGGACGAGCTGTACTACTTGCACCCCTACAGTGAGCTGGACAATGCCAAATTTGGTTTTCAGTTTTATGCATGAGCAGGAGAGGGCTCTGTGGGGGCAGCAGCACTGGCCTTCCAAAACTAGCATTTTTGTTAATAAAGTTCAGCCGAAACAATCCACTGCCTCCCTTACATCCCTGTCACCCATCTCCCTAGCAGAGAAGGAGCTAAGACCTGTGGGACAACATCCTGGTAAAGCCGTGGAGGAGGAGCGTGTCTCGTGCCTTAAGTGCCACACACACAGACACACACACTTATTTATTTATTTGGGCAGCAATGTCTTGTCAAGCAGCCAATTAGATAATTCATTTTAAAACATTGGATTCACAAGGTGCCTCTTAACTTAATCAGGCAGCAAACTTTTGGCAGGAGAAAAAGCCTGTTCTTCTGAGATTGGGTGCCCTCTTAGACGCGATCCCTCCCCCATCGCTACCTCCTTGAAAGAGCATTTCAGGACCTCTGTTGACCTGCTGCATATCCCCCCTGCTCTATAATCTCTGGGTGATTTCAGCTGGGTGACTGCCAGTAGATGCTGACTGACCTGGGGAGACCATAGGACCCCTGCCCTGGTGCACTGAGGCACTTTTAGTATGGACACAGCCTCATAAACTAGCTCTTGACCCTGATAAGACAGAAGCCCTACTACTGGATGGAAGATCTGATCTGAGATTGAAGAAATCCGCTGTCCTCGTTGGGGCCATGGTCCTCTGGAAGGAGCATGCCCGTAGGCCGGGGGAGCTCCTGGACCAAGGGCTACTGTGGGATGATAGGGCAAGGTTCCAGTGGAAAGCAGAGGAGAGGACCGACAATAATGGGTTCAAGCTACATATGAAAAGGTACTGGCTAGATATCAGGAAAAAAAATATGCACAGTCTGAGTAGCTCAGGAGTGGAATGGGCTGCCTAAGAAGGTGGGGAGCTCCCCCTCACTGGCTGTCTTCAAGCAGCAGCTGAACAGATATTTATCCGGGATCAGCTTCTCCACGACCCCTACAGCAGGGGTGGTGGTGGCGGCAGCATGCACACTCAAATGTACGTATGTTCGTGAACACTCACACAGCGGTGCACATGCCGCCATCATTCTGGATGTAGGGGTCACGGAGCAGAGGCAGCCAAAGCAGAGGCAGCATGGCGCTGGCCTTCTCCATGCTGCCTCGGAGCTTCCCAAGGCGGCACCACTGGCAGCGGCCGGAGAAGCGGCATGGCACTGGCCTTCTTCGCTTCGGTGAGTTCCAAGGTGGTGTGGTGGAATTCCGCGCCATACCGCTGCGACACCCCCCCCCCCCAGAAAGGTCAAACGACCCCTCGGTGGATCATAACACCCAGGATGAGAACTGCTATCCTAGATCCTTTAGGCTGATCCTGCATTGATCAGAGGGTGGGACTAGATGGCCTGGATGGCTTCTTCCCACTCCAGGATTCTATGAGTCTAGTTCAGCAGTGGAATCTGCTGTCTCAGGAGGTGGGGAGCTCCCCCTCACTGGTGGTCTTCAAGCAGTGGCTGGACAGATCCTTTTCCTGGATGCTTGAGGCTAATCCTGCATTGAGCAGGAGGTTGGACTACATGGCTTGTGTGGCCCCTTCCCACTCTAGGATTCTATGAGTCTAGTTCAACAATGGAATTGGCTGCCTAAGCTTGCCCTCACTGTTGGTCTTCAAACAGCATCTAGACAGATCCTTACTCTGGATGCTTGAGGCTGATCCTGCATTGAGCAGGGGGTGGGACTAATGACCTTTAGGGGCCCTTCCCACTCTAGGATTCTATGAACAGGTAACAGTTATGGCCAAGATTGCCATTTATTCATTCAACCAACCAGAGTTTTTTATGCTGCCGTTCTCCAAGGGCTCAGGGCTACTCACAGCATGGCATTACATAAAAAGAGTAAAAACTTTTAAATTATTAACCAATTTATACTATCAACCCCAGAGTTTCCCGTGTTCTCTCTAGTAGATGGGAGGTGCAATGAAGTGGCATAATATTCTTCATGTGGCATTTTCTGTGGAGGGGGGGGGGGCAATCATCTTTGGTGTTCTAGGGGCCTCAGCCATTGGCCTGGAGGTACAACTCGAGTTTTGCATGTCCTTTTGGTCCCACAGTGCCCTGGTCTCACAGAAAAGAACGTTTCACCAGGATTGGCTGGTTGTGGCCAGTTTGACTTCTCTGGGGCCAGCAATCTTGAGCAGATTTTGTGTGCCTGAGTGCAAATTCTTCTGCGGGGCATAAGGGAGAAGATGGTCCCATCAGTACAAAGGTCTCAAACTGTTTGGTGCAACACTTCACAACCTATTAATTATTTATTATGTTTATATACTGCCCTCCCCAAGGCTCAGGGTGGTTTACATTCAACAGGAACAATACGAATAACTCAGTTTGTAATAATACAATAATAACATTATGAACAATAGAACATTGGGGGGAACAATAAGTAAGTGCTTACTGATAGTCCAGTGGGGTGGGCAAGTCTGAAGTGATGGTTGTAGGAGGGAGGCTTGGGGGGGGCATTGGAAGTGGTGGTTTTGGTCGACCTCATGCCTGGCGGAAGAGCTCCTTTTTGCATGTCCTGCGCAACTGTTTAAGTTCTGTCAGGGCCCTGATTTCCTGGAGCTCGTTCCACCAGGTGGGGGCCAGGATGGAGAAAGCTCTGGCACTCACTGAAGTCAAGCTGGCTTCCTTGGGGACAGGGATCACAAGGAAGTTGGAAGTGGTGATGGTACACTGGGCCCAGATCACATGTGGCCTTACAAGTGATAAACAGAACCTTAAACCTGATCTGGAGTTTGAGCAGAAGCCAGCGAAGCTGCTGGAGATATAGCCCAGTAATGTTTTCTTCCCAAGCCCAAGCCCTCCTTTCAGGTCTAAAAGAATTTCCTATTCTGCACTAATTGGGGACCCCTTAAAAATATATATCACACTCGACAGAAAGCAGGTAGCAACCCCTCCCCCCCAAAAAAAACCCAACAACAACACCCCCCAATTATACTTATATTTCTATAAATACAATCAGGGCAGATATACATGTTAATGCTTGTGGGCTTCGATTATTGGGGGTGTGATGACCCCCCCCAGATTCTCTTGACCCCACAAAAGGCTATGGAGAGGCCTGCATGGTCAAACGTCACGTGAAACACGAATAACATGGAGAATGGGAATGTGGAGAGACTGACTTAGCCAATAAATGAAATTAAAACGGGAAAACGATTATAGTTCTTTTACATTGCCTTGCAAAGTCAACTATAGTCAGGTGGAAGGGTCGCCATGGAGACGCCCAGCGATATGACGGAGCCAGACGGCGGTCCATTGAGAATGACGCTTCACGTCTCTAGTTTTTCTCTATGGTAGCGGAAACGCCCTTTTTATACGCTCTTCGCGCGCCGTTATACCGTATGTGACCGCTCTAGCCAGCTCCTCTTACCTCTATGATAACTTCAAGCGATGCGAAACGTGACTGCACGCCTCGCGTCTCTGTACGTCCACGCGTACGTCCTGCCTTCCCTCTCCTCCTGCGCATGCGTGTGACCATCGAGTCTTCGCTCCGGCTTCGACTTGCTACGCTCTGTTTCCTTTCATGGACTACATCCGTAATCCTCTCCCTCCGCCCCCAATCATCATGCCATGTCGAAAACGCAATTGCCGCGCCGTGACCTGATCTGACGCAAAGGCGCGCTGCCGTCTTTCCCCGTCTGACCCCGCCCCCTTGGGCGCCACTTTATCTTGCGCATGCGCAGACAGACCCGGCGCGTGGCGGCGGCAGCGGCAAGAGGCGGGTCCCGTTTCTCTCAGCTGACCGGTCGCCATTTTGTCAGCCGCTCCGGCGTTGCCCTGAGAGAAGCGCCGTGAGGGGAGGAAATCGGCGTGCGCCCGCCCGCCCCGCTGTGGGATGTGAGCCGTGCCCGGTGTTTTCTCCCCCTTTCTCCTCCTCCCCGCCCCCGGGGCTGCCGCGGCCTGGTCCGGCCCCTCCCCGGTGGCGCCCGCTCCGTCCCCCAACCGTGCCCCTCAGCCCCCTCCCGACCGGCCGCCGCGATGGCGCTGAAGATGGTGAAAGGCAGCATCGACCGCATGTTCGACAAGAACCTGCAGGACCTGGTGCGGGGCATCCGCAACCACAAGGAGGACGAGGTGTGTGGAGGGAGAGGGGGCCTCAACCATCATTTACTTCATTTGGAGGAATGCAATTGGCTCTCCAGATGTCTGTGCTCTGCGGCAGGGGCTCATGGGTTTTGTAGTCCATGGCACTCTGGAGAGCCACAGATTGGCCGCCCCTAATAGTTTCTTTCTTAATAGGGGGGGTAATCTCATTGTGCACCTTCCCCCCGTGTGTGTGTCTGCAGGTGGGGCACAAGGTTTGTTAGCTACCTGTCTTCTGAGGGGGGCACGGCTAAAGGCACCGTTTTTACTTTGAATGGTGGTGGCGTGAAATGTTCCCAGGTGCTTGCAAGGGTGTTTTAAGGGGACCTAGGGGTGGGGGCTGATGTTGTCGTTTCTGGACAAGAGTGGCCAAACTGTGGCTCTCCAGATGTCCGTGGACTACAGTTGCCATGAGCCCTTGCCTGTATGCTTAGTATATAAGAGCTTAGTATATAAGAGTATGGTTATTGGGGCTCCTGGTAATTGTAGTCCACGGACACCTGGAGAGCCACAGTTTGGCCACGCTTTAGTGGATTGTAATGTGTTGTAATGAATGCTAGTATGTAATGCAACTTTTTACCGGGGAGGAGCCTCTGAAATAAGTTTTTAGGCTTCAAAGAGCCCCAGAAATGATGTCAGCTGTCCAGGCCTCCCTGCCACTCACCCCAGAACTTACATGTCACTGGAGGTGACCTCGCCCGTGTTAACAGGCGGGCTCAAGGAGGACTAAAAGGGGAGAGACAGAATGCAGTTTAAGGTGGGAGTAGGTGTGCAGCCTCCACCTCCTCCCACATGCAAAAACTAGGAGCGAACTAATTCACACTCATTGGGGTGAAGGGGGAGCCAAGGAAGCAGCCACTTGTGGCCGGGTCCATTAAGGCAGAAGGGAAAAGGTCATGGACTTCCAGGGGTCCATGTAATGTAATTTAGAACTTTAAAGATATAATCATCTGGTTTTAGGACAGGAGACCTAACTCGGCATGGCCTGTCACTAGTGGGGATGTCTCCATGCAGGTGTGGATATGGATGGGGCTAGTAGCAGGCCTTTTTTTTTTTTTTTTGTACTGGAATTGAATCCAAAGAGAACCAACTAAAAGAAGCTTGTTGTTCTAGCCAGGCACTTGATTCGACTTCTAGGCACCTTCATATTTGTTGGATATTTTCATGGTACTAATTTACTATTAATTTCTCCTTATATATGTACTCTGATGAGTTCTGTTCCATTGTCTGGGGAAATGTGCATGCGCACAAAAGCTCACACCTTGGATAAAGCTTTGTTGGTCTTAAAGGTACCATTGGACTCAGACTTTGTTCTGCTGCTTCAGACCAACACAGCTACCCATATATTATCGGCTGGGAATAGTAAGCGGTACAATCTCTGAAGGTTGTTTCCGAAACCTCTGGTACCGCTACTCCTGTACCGTGTGTTCAGCAAGTGTCAGAAATCTTTGCTGTTTTGTAATTAGTTTCTTGCTTGGTTGAATACTTCTTTGCAGATTTGAAATCCACCCTGAAACCCAGTTGAGAAAGCTGGATTGTAAGTGAAGCTAGTAACATTCCTATCAGTATGAAGATGTGGAACAAGAAGTAATTTAAATGGATGCATAGTAAATACTCCCATTTTTATAGGTCCCTGAAATACTTGGTAAATGGCAAGTATTCTTAGCTGTCACATGTAGGTGGTACAACTGAAGCTTCAGATAGAATGGTTCTAACAAGGTGCTTATTGAATCTCTAATAGCCGCTTTTGTTAATACCATATGTTGCAGATATCTGTAGGATTGGGGGGGGGTATGTTTTAAATACTAGTAACTGTAGTGAACCACTGAAAGCTGGCTGGGACAAAAGCAGCATATAAATGTAATAAATATAATAATAATAAGGCATTTCTATTGTGCTTTTCAATCCCTGCCATGCTGCACAAATACTGGCTGCTGCCATTATCAGAGGAAGCCATATCATATCTGTGTGGACAGGCTGGGTGAGGAAGCTTCAAATAAATGCTAAATAGTTGCAGTAGTGTTTCTGTGGTATGCTCAGGTCCCAGAAGCAAATGTTACTGTGGTATATCTCTTTGGCAGAAGGGTACTGATATCAAATGTTTCAATAGCATGTTTTTCATGTATTTAGAATCCCCAAACGTTTTTCCAGTTCTTATAATAACAGAGGTTCTAATAGGGTGTCAAGCGTCTTTAAGGCCAAATGTCAGTGCAACTAAAGTAACTGTGTAGGTGATGTAGAAGCACGAACCTCTCACTATTTGTTATCATAGTATTTGTAAGGCACCAGAGTCTGAAGGTGTACATAAATGTCCTTATAATGGTTAGTAGTGGTATGATTGTATTAATTATAGACATTAAGGGTCTGAGAGAGAGTGAATGTGTCACCACAGTTGGCAATTCTTAGGATTTTATGTCCATGGCATTAAGTATAATTGTATTTGCATGGTGTTTCAGAGCTTCCAAAGAACTCTTATCACTGCTGCTTTTATAATAATGAGTCAGTGAGTGTAGTGTTTAATTATTTCTTTATAGTGCTGCGTTTAGTCATTTGCTACAAGGGCCAGATCTGACTTAAATGTCAGTTTGTCAGGGTAGGTTATGTGTGCGGTAAAAATGCCAGGTACCATAAATATAAACTTTATAAAAAAGAAAGGCAAACTCAATTAACAATGTTATTTTTTACTTAAAACACAAAGGAAAGCAATTGATTGCTAGCAGTGAATTGATTGCTTCTGAAGAGCTTAAAGCCATATACGTGACTCTCCTTTCTACATTTCTGAGGTAGGTTAGGACATAAATAAGACACTAATAGTAACAATCTAAGCTTCATGATCTTTCAAATCTTACTCCAGTGCTCTGAACCAGGGGTGTCCAGGGCCCTTATCCTGCCCACTAGCAACTGGTGCTATTCTCAGTCCATTAGGGATTAGGGGTCATGGGAAGGCAAAAAGTACATCCTCGAGGTTTTGCAAAAACTTCTCTGACAAGCCTTCCCATTAGCTCCACTACTTCTGTGGTAAACACAGGAGGGATGAGAACTGGGGGGGTGAGGTTCTCCAGTAAAGGCAATTGCTGGAAATATATGTAATTTTAAAATACAAAGGGTACTTCCAACAATGTCCCGGGCCTCTGATTGGCCTTTGGGTGTGAGGGTGCACCACCTGAGGACCAGTCAGAGGGCCTGCATGCCACTGAGGCCACTCCTGCCTCCTCGTGGCTCCTGTGGCCTCGGAGGGCTGTCTGCCTTCTCTGCTAAAGCTGTGTCAATGGTGGTCCCCTCACTACTACCAGGGTCTTGGAAGCCTGCCTACTTCCTCCGCCCGCCCCTCAGTGCTACCAGGGCCTCTGGCACCCACCTGCCTCATCTACTCACCCCTTGTGTGTACTAGGGTCCAGCCTCTGATGCTGCTGACCTCCATGCCCTCCCGGCCCTGCCACCCCTGTAGACCTCCTCTGTTCTGGGGCTGCCAGCAGCAGGCTGCCCAGGCTCTCCACCCCAACCCCAACACACTCTTGGCCCTCTAGGGCAGCCATTAGTAGCCCACCCCCATTTTGCCCTGGCATCCCCACGGCCCTCCGGGCCTCAGCTGCAGGACTGGGGGCCCCAGTGAGCATTCAGGGCACGCCCACCAACACTTTCTGCAGCTGCTGGCTGCCCACCTTTACTTGGGGCCAGGAGCGTGCCTGGCATGCCGGAGGGGACGCTACCACTCCAAGCTCTGCATGGGCTGATGGGGGTTGCCCTCCCGCTCCTGTACGCAACCGTGCATGCCGCTCACTTCTCCATGACACTAGTGATCCGGGGTTTAGTTTAAGATGCCTTCTCTTACTTTCATGAAGATCGCCCCCTCCAGATGTGGGTCATGTTGTATTTTGGAGGTTAAATCTTCCCTGGTTCTTGTCATTGTTAAAACCCGAACAAGAGATTGCTTTGTTGCAATGAAGATGGGTTTTTAGCTTCCTCTTTGTAAGCAACCTTGGAAAGCCTGTTGAAGGGAGGAACAAAAGAGAAGTGTTTAGATTGTCCACCCAAAAAGGAACTTCTGCTGAAATGTGGTCAGGAGTTGGTGGTGGGGAATAAAGAAGCTGCAAGAATCCAGGGAGTGGGGAGAGGAACTGAATTTTGTCATCTGGTTTAACTTTTTTGAAGTATACTGACTGTTACAGATTGTGGCGAAATACTGTTGCTTTAAGAACACAGCTATAAACAAATTAATTCATATTGAACTGCTTGAATTCTGCAGCCTGGAAACAGTATTTACTGGCAAATTTTAAACATTTCAGATCTTGTCAGTACATGATATAATCTGTTGTATTATTAACCAGCTGAATAAGAGGACTGGAGGCATCAGGATAATTAGCTTGCAAGAATACCAAGCAGTCTCTCCTTAGTGAGAAGAGTGTTTTCTCTTGATCACCCTGTGGCTGATCTGATCCTTCCAGAATGTCTTTGGAGCCCTGCTATGATCCACTACTATGTGGCCCTGTCCTTGAAGCGGTTGCCATGATAACACAATTATTGTATGCTAGCGCAGCCGCTCAAGGCAGTTGGTGATAACACAACTACACCAAGCATCTTGGTTGTGGGGTCCATTTCCCTTGAGATTGTGTGTCCTGCTTCCCTAAGGCATAACTGTCTCATGTGCCCATGCTCCCACCCAGAATATGGGTATTGCATCAGCATTTTAAGCACACAGATGTCTGAACAATACAACCTTCCACATAAACGTGTGGTAAGTAATAGTAATGTCCAGGCCATCAAGAAGGGAAGCCTGCATGCCCTAACCACCTTATCACTTTCTTGCTTTCTTCCCTGTTCTTATTGTTTTTAGACAATCTGTGTCCTCTTGTGGGCTAGTGCATTGTTTCTAAACACTATGAAGTAAAAGGTATCCCCTGTGCAAGCACCGAGTGATGTCTGACCCTTGGGGTGACAACCTCCAGTGTTTTCATGGCAGACTCAATATGGGGCGGTTTGCCAGTGGCTTCCCCAGTCATTACCGTTTACCCCCCAGCAAGCTGGGCACTCATTTTACCCACCTCGGAAGGATGGAAGGCTGAGTCAACCTTGAGCCGGCTGCTGGGATTGACCTCCCAACCTCATGGACAGATGGCTTCAGACAGCATTTCTGCTGCTTACCACTCTGTGCCACAAGAGGCTCTTTTAAACAGTATAGAAATTAACATTTGTTAATTAGGAAGGAGGTACTTTCTAAGCCAGCCTTTTTCAACTTGTTCTGCTAACACACATGAGCTACTTATAAGTGGGCTCCAGTGACATCAGTGGCCACCCAAAGTGTTCTGGAAAAGACCACGGAACACCTGGGGAGCTGTTGCAGAACATTGGGGTTCCATGGAGCCCCGGTTGAGAATCCCTATTCTAAGCCATTGGATTGCAACAAAAATTACATGTGAGTAGGTAATGCTTACTTTGGCCACCTCATGAGAAGGAAGGACTCCCTGGAGAAGGCCTAATGCTGGGAGCGATTGATGGCAAAGGAAGAAGGGGACGACAGAGAATGAGGTGGCTGGATGGAGTCACTGAAGCATTACGTGCGAGCTTAAATGGACTCCGGGAAATGGTAGAGGACAGGAAGGCCTAGAGGATCATTGTCCATGGGGTTGCGATGGGTCGGACACAACTTTGCAACTAACAACAATAGCAAGGTAATGCTTGTGAGCTGACCAGCCTACTCCCCTAGATCAATCACCATTCTCTGGATGTTGAACCAGTGGGCTCGGGATAGAAGCTCTGTGCAAGGAACCACATCCATGAAAGGTGGGGGTACTTTTGACTGTGTACAAGGTAGTTCTTTGGATCTATTGGGGGGCTTTCCTGATAGGCACTGAACAGTGTTCTTGAACTGAAATAGAAGCTGAAATGCACTTCACTTATACCACTGCAAAAGCTTACTGTGCAGGGGAGACAAGTGAAGAACTGTTGTGCCTCCTAGCTGCATCCACATAACATTTCCCAGTTTCCCATTTCCCATGTTCAGAGAAGCAAAATGCGCTCTCTGGGTTTATTTTTGTTTGTTTTTTAGGTTTTATTTCTTTGTGTTTGCTTCCGAGGATTAAAGTGTTTTCGAGTATTAAAGTTCTTCGCTTCCATCTTGTTTGCCTCTTTTTCCCATGTGCATCGCGTGGATCTCTTCAGTTTACTTTTTTATTGTATTGAAAGGTATGTTTAAAATGGAACCTCTTGTTTTCTGCATTGCTGAGAGCTGCTGTAGAGACTCTGATAAAAAGAACAGGATGCAAGTTCAATAATTAATAGAAAGCAAACATACTCTTCCTTAGCGATGTACTGTTTGGGATGTGCTGGTCGTTCACTGATCGGCACATGCTGCTCGTTTTGAAGGAGGCAAGCCCAGAGCTCTGAGGCAGGGATAGTCAACCTGTGGTCCTCCAGATGTCCATGGACTACAATTCCCATGAGCCCCTGCCAGCATTTGCTGGCAAGGGCTCATGGGAATTGTAGTTCATGAACATCTGGAGGACCACAGGTTGACTACCCCGGCTCTGAGGTATGCAGAGGTATAACAGAAATATATCTTCTCTACTATATTTGAAGTGCTCTGATGCAAAATTATCTGTTAAATCAGTAAAGGTGGAGGGGGTAGGTTTGATAGAAAAGTAGGCATTACACATATTTCAGTTTCCCCAACAGCAGCAGAATTCACCCTAGAAATCTTTACTTTCATTGTGTGTGTTTTTTTAAAGATAGAGGTTCTATAACTTAGTTCTCTGAATGTAATCTACTTTGGTAAAACTTGGTAGCCGTGTTGGTCTGAAGCAGCACAATAAAATCAGAGTCCAGTAGCACCTTTCAGACCAACAAAGATTTATTCAAGGCGTGAGCTTTCGAGTGCAAGCACTCTTTGTTAGACTAAGAACTGACTGTCATAACAGACGGAATATATAAGCAAAAGTTAATCCTGTTACATTAGTAAACTGTGTTATGATGGTCAGTTCTTAGTCTGACGAAGAGTGCTTGCACTTGAAAGCTCACGCCTTGAATAAATCTTTGTTCTTAAAGGTGCTACTGGACTCTGGTTTTATTTTGGTAAAACTTGTAGAGCCAAAAAGAGGGCCATACCAATACTGATTCTGAAGAGAAGAAAAATTGTGTCACAAAGTGTTTCAACTTTGCAGTCAACTGTGTAAAGTAGGTTATCATGGACTAATGATGTTCTTGCACTGTTTTCCCTACTTCTGGCAAGATGTGCAAATAACTTAAGTTCTTCTTGTGATTAACGAGAAGTGGCATTCTCACATCTTGGCCTGATTGATTCCCACCCATTGCTCAGGGAGACAGCACTAAACTTTTCAGCTTCTTGTCCCCTGGATGGGAGTCACTCTGGCTCATTTTTCTTTCTGCCTTCGAGTACTTGCTATGCTTCTAAAGTGATTTTATACTGCCCTGAAGTTGGTCCGGAGCACTCCCAGCACCATCCAAAAAGCAACAGAGGACATGTTTCCAAGGTAGTTACCTTCCTAGCAGACAGCTCCCTCCACACAGTGACTTTTGCATCTTGCTCCATCTTGATGGCTCAATGGCTAGGTGTACTTGGTGGCTTTGAGCATGGTAAACGGATCCTCATTCAAAGTCCAGAATTGGGGTGTGTTGGGGTTTGGGTATGTTGAACTTGAAAAGTATTGGTGTTCCTGATATTCCCAATTCCCATTATAGTATTTACATTCAGTAAATATCTGGGATTCCTGAGTTTTTCTAGCATTATTATGCCCTATGATGTCCATTGTAGTCAGTGGTATAAGGTATAATGGAGAATTGATCCAGGGGTAACTGGGACTCTGGGGGCTGTTTTTTGTTTTGTTTAAGGTAAAGAGGTACCAAATTTCCTGCATAACTGCTGGAACCTTCCTTCAACCCCCCCCCCCCATAAAAAGATTGGACTGGAGGTCCACTTCTATAAGCCCCCAAAGAAGGTCCTTCATTGCTTTCAGTGGAAGGAGGAAAGGGGATTTAAAGGAAACAATCTTTTAAAATGCCTTCTGCAAGCAGCACCTTCAGTCTGAAGATGTTTAAAGGGTCTCTTTAAACAACTTTTTACTTTAGCTATTCAGTGGCCTCCAAAAAATCTTGTTCTGGGTAGCCAAATAAATACCCCAATTTATATCTGGTTGAAAATACTCATAATTTCGGGAAAACACCAAAGCACCCCCTAGAGTAATAATAGTCTACCCACTCCACGATGGAGGGCTGTTTGGGACTGCCTCAACAAGATCCTGGTGGAAACTAGAAGTAAGAGAGCCATGCCCAATAGTCCATGATAGGCAATCCTTTCCCTCTTATTTCTTTCATTCCCATCACATCTTATTCTGGATTAGACCATATCAAAGGAGGGCAAAGTGATCAAGCAGCTGGAGGCCCCTTTTAGGAGGCCCCAGTGCAAATTGATCATCCCAGCTTTTCAGATACAATAAGCCTAATTGACTGGCCAAGCAAGGAAACCATGATGCTAGAGACGCTCCTGAGGCTGGTTGGTTTCAGCCTCAACCAGCCCGCAGGATTCAGCAAGCTCTCTATTCTGGCTATGCCATAAAGTTTAGCAGTTTCCTCAGGCTGCCTCCTTCAGTGTCCCGGATCTCTCTCTCTCTCAAAAAAAAAAAAAAAAAAAAGCACGCACGAGAGAGAAAAAAACAGCCCTCCATCCTGGAGTGGGGAGAATTATCTCCTGCTGCAAGCATAGCTGAGGAATTGTGGTTTTCTCGGTGCCCAAGAAAACTGGAGAGCCAATCTTGACCCAAAATATGTGAACAGGTCACTTCTGTGTAGAGACCCTATGATCCATCAGACCCCCACCAATCTCACAGAAACCTGCTTCATATTCCCATTCTTCTAGGACATTGCATTTTTCTCCAGGTTGCCTCCAGCTTAGGCCTTTAGACTGAGCACCAGCTCCTTGAGGCTTGTCCAAGGTCTTTGCAGTTCTAGTGGGCCAGCAAAGAAACTAAATTCTTCCTTATGCAATGACATCCTGTTCTGTTCTCTCACTTGGGAGCTAGCAATCAGGGACTCCCTTAGAACCATTCAGTTCCTGGAATTCCATGACTTCATTGTAAACTAGGAAAAGAACAGTCTTACCCCCATCACATGAGCTAAAACACCTCAGCATGATCATAGCCCATGCCTGAATATGGATGTTCCCCCTCCCTCCAAGCAGTTAAGACGTCCAGGATTTTTGAGTTCTGGCCAGAGCCAAGACTAGTAGCCAGCTGATGTCCCTGGCACAGTTTCAGGGCCTAATAATCTCCTGCACTGGGATAGTTCCATGGGGTTGATCACCTGCTGGACCAATTCAGTGGTTCTTTTATCAACAAAGAATCCCATTATATGCGGAGGTCCAAATCATCCCTCTTCTGAACAAACACACATCTCAGAACACATCTGGGGACTCTTGAATATCCAGACTTGCTGAGCAGACAGAACATCAATGAAAACAGCCCATCAAATGAAAGATCTTCTTAGTAATCACATCCAGATTTGGATTGACTGAAGTGACCCTGTTGCTGTGGCATCTAATCATTAAGAACTGAGATTTTTCTCCAGATCACATCTCCCTGAGTCTAAATGAGTGGATGCTTTAACCTCTCGGCCCAAGGTCCTACTGTATGCCCTTCCCGGTGATCCCAAACTATGGAAGCTACATCAGAAGCTGAAGGAGGTGTGGCTCTATATCAGCCCTGCAGGACATGGTTTCCATCCTTGGTGGAACTGGCTCTGGGAGATTTATGTGAATCCAGATATATGGCATCAGGAGCCAGTTTGGCACCCAAGTGGCTCCATCTGACCATGTGGCTCTTGAAAGGAATGAGCTCCTGAAACTCAGTTACTCCTCAAAGGTTGTGAAGACCATCATGGCCTCCAGGAGGGCCTTGACAACATACATCTACAATACTTCATGGAAAAGAATCTTTTTGAGGCATCACCAGTGCAAACATGTCAGAACTCTTACCATTGACCTAGGCCATCGATTGGTTCTCATTCAGAGTGTTTTCATCAGTATCTGCAAATATTGGTTGCCTGGTAGCAGCTGTCACCCCAATCCTACCTTATGTAGGTTCCTGGTCTCTTGACCAGCAATACTTATATCTTCTACTTTCTCCAAGAGGATACCCCAATCAGCCCTACTGTGATCCACAGATTGCCATCATGGAGAATGTATATGGGTCTTTAGGCTTTCATTAATTCTACTTTTGTGTTTTATGACTATAATGGCTGTGCACAAAAACTCTCTCATGGCAGTGATTTCAGCTGTCAAAACTAGGAATCTACAAGGACAAGGTGGTCTTCAGGCCATAAACCCACTTTGTCATCCAGATGAACTCAGCTTTTCACAAAGTCAGGAGATTAACCCCCCTTTCTTCTGCCTGCATATTTAGCCTCCCCAAAAAGAGTGGCACTTCTCAGACTTATGGAGGGCCCTTAGAACCTTGCCTTCCCCCCAGTATGCAGAATCCATCAGAGATGTACTCTTATTTTGTTAATAGCCCCAAATAAGGGTAGATGCTGTCCAGATCAGCCATTAACTAAGTCATATAGTAGTGCATCTCCCATGCCTGCAATGAAAGGGATATTCCAGCTAGGATCACGATCCACTCAGTGAGAAATACAGCCACTACTGCAGCCTTTGATCATCAAGCTTCCATGGAGAAAACATGCAAGGCATGCAAGATTTGGTCTTCAGTCTTGATCATCATCAGACACTACAAACTTAATTCCTTCTCATCAGTAGACATCACCTTTGTGCTGCGGGATATGGAGGGGGGCTCTCAATTCTCCCCCTGGATCAGAGGACATCTGCAAGGATGGGTTTTCGCTTCAGCTTCTCAGGGAGGCAGGTGTTAATTAAATCATCCTCACTTCCTGTGATGTGTCTCATTCCCAAGTCTTTCCCCTGCCTTGAAAGGGAAAGCAGCATAACTAGTACTTTCTGCTACCTTTCTTGCCTTTTTCTAAAAACCCTTTGATCCTATTTCTTCTCGCACCTCTCCTCAACCCCCCCCCTCCCTTACCTTTTCAATCCGTTTTTCTGCCCTTTCTGGTGCCAGACAACCGCAGAGGAGGTGGAAAAGAGAGCACAGGTAGTAGGAAGCACAAGCGCATGTCTAAAAGGTAAAGGTATCCCCTGTGCAAGCACCGAGTCATGTCTGACCCTTGGGGTGACGCCCTCTAGCGTTTTCATGGCAGACTCAATACGGGGTGGTTTGCCAGTGCCTTCCCCAGTCATGACCGTTTACCCCCCAGCAGCAAGCTGGGTACTCATTTTACCGACCTCGGAAGGATGGAAGGCTGAGTCAACCTTGAGCCGGCTGCTGGGGTCGAACAAGCGCACGTCTAGGTGTGTCTTTAAGCCCCGGCAGCCATTTTGGATCATCAGAAGCCATGGCGGAGTACAGATCAGCCAGATGGCTTCCTACAAGGAAACTGAAGACTTCCTCTCATCAGATGAACTGGAGGTATCCTTGGGGGGGCCCAGAAAGAGAGACAACGGGCCCGGTGAGAACCGCCCCATGCAGGGCCGCTCTGACTGAGGTGAAGAAAGCCCGCTAAAATTCAGCTCTTACTGCCACTGGTAAGGGCAGCTCAGCTTCTACCAGAGCTTATGAAAAAAGGCCAGACCAATATGGCAGCCATTAAAAGGAGCTCAGAAGATCAGGAAGGAGATAAGACTCCTGATCAGCAGCAGAATACAGTGCCTAGGATTGCTGAAACTCCCAGAGACACCATGGACAATCCTTCCAGGGTTCACATGAGCCAGGGGGAGTAAAACCCCTTAAGTGATGGAATGTTATTTTTTTTTTGTAAAGCCATGAGACAAGAAATTGGGCTTTTTGTCAGAATATGGGTCCCATTTCTGAAGGGGGAGGATCCCCACGTCACTCAACTAACCCTTATGGGCAAGAGTATAATATTGGCTATGGCCCCGAGTGTTCCCATAATTGGCCCACAAACTGCCAGGAAGAGGGGATCTTGTGCATCCGTGCATTATGACTCCTCTGATAGTGCACAAAACCCTTAAGATGATTCAGAGTTTTGCAGATGGAGAAATCACTGAGGAGGATGTGTTCCAGATAGGCCTGGTAGGTTCCTTAAACAGGATGATTACCAATACATGTTAGCCATAGCCATGGCAGCAATCAATTTAAAACAATCTGAGGAACCTGATCCCCAGACAAGACAAACTAGAAAGACCAGGGCAGTTGTGGACGTAGAGGAATTCTTCCGTACTACAGAGGCTGCCCCAAATACTGTACCCCCTCTGTTTTTCCAAAAAATGAAAACACAATTTTTAAAAACTAATTTTAATTAACAAGCGATTTCCTTTGTTTATTAAAAGTCTTTACAGTCTTCACAAATATGGTGAAGTACTACTTCAGGTCTCTGCCATCGATGCTCCTGTTGTGGCCATCCACTCTCCAGGTGTAGTTTCTGAGGATGGAGAGGGAAACATTAGAAGTCAATAGATAAGGAAACTGAGATGGCATTCCGTAGAACGCATGAGGCAATGATGATGACGGTAAGAGCGATAACAATAGCTTCTATTGTGAACAGAACAGGGCAGCCATCATGTGGACAAGAAAACTGATACAGCTGTTGCCAGCTGACAACACCAGGGTTCTTGAAGAAGTCAATAGACTCTTAAAGACTGCTTCCTTCACAGCAGATGAGACTCTGGAGAGCATAATCATAGAATCATAGAGTTGGAAGGGCCATCTAGTCCAACCCCCTGCTCAATGCAGGATCAGCCCTAAGCATCTTAAAGCATCTAAGAAAAGTGTGTATCCAACCTTTGCTTGAAGACTGCCAGTGAGGGGGAGTTCACCACCTCCTTAGGCAGCCTATTCCACGGCTGAACTACTCTGACTGTGAAATTTTCCCCTGATATGTAGCCTATATAGTTGTACTTGTAGTTTAAACCCATTACTGCATGTCCTCTCCTCTGCAGCCAACAGAAACAGCATCCTGCCCTCCTCCAAGTGACAACCTTTCAAATACTTAAAGAGGGCTATCATGTCCCCTCTCAACCTCCTTTTCTCCAGGCTGAACAATCCCCAGCCCCTCAACCTATCTTCATAGGTCTTGGTCCCTTGGCCCCAGATCATCATTGTGTTCAGATCTCGTTGAACTCTGTCTCTATCTTCTGGAGTATTTGCCAGTCCTCCCAATTTGGTGTCATCTGCAAATTTGATGAGTAGTCCCTCCACCCCCTCATCTAGATCATTAATAAAAAGGTAAAAGGTAAAGGTATCCCCTGTGCAAGCACCGAGTCATATCTGCCCCTTGGGGTGACGCCCTCTAGCGTTTTCATGGCAGACTCAATACGGGGTGGTTTGCCAGTGCCTTCCCAAGTCATTACCGTTTACCCCCCAGCAAGCAAGCTGGGTACTCATTTTACCGACTTCGGAAGGATGGAAGGCTGAGTCAACCTTGAGCTGGCTGCTGGGATTGAACTCCCGGCCTCATGGGCAAAGCTTCCAGACGGCTGCCTTACCACTCTGCGCCACAAGAGGCTCAGATCATTAATAAATATGTTAAAAAGTACCGGGCCAAGCACCAAGCCCTGAGGTACCCCGCTACTCACCTCTCTCCAGTCTGATGAAACACCATTGACAACAACTCTTTGAGTGCATTTCTCTAACCAATTCCCTATCCACCTAACTATCTGAAAATCCAGATTGCAGTCCTTCAACTTATCCATCAGAACATCATGGGGAACCTTATCAAAAGCTTTACTAAAATCCGAGTAAACGACATCAACCAAATTTCCACGATCCAGCAAACCTGTTATTTGGTCAAAAAAGGAAACCAGGTTGGTCTGGCAGGACCTGTTGGAGACAAATCCATGCTGACTTCCTGGGATCACCAAATTGTCCTCCAGATGCTTGCAGATTCCTCCCTTTAATATCTGCTCCATTTTCTTCCCCACAACAGAGGTCAGACTCACTGGTCTGTAGTTTCCCGGGTCATCCTTCCTCCCTTTTTTGAAGATCGGAATAACATTTGCTCTCTTCCAGTCCTCCGAGACATCTCCAGTCCTTAAAGAGGTCCCGAAGATGATGGACAAGGGCTGTGCAAGTTCTCTTGAAAGTTCTTTGAGCACTCTCGGATGCATTTCATCCGGCCCAGGGGATTTGAACTCATCCAGTGCAGCTAAATGCCTCTCGACAACCTCTCTATCCATGTTAACCTGCCACCCAAACAATATCCTTTGGCTACTGCCATCTCTAGATGTGCTTAAACCCTTTGACCTGTGGGGAAAAAACAGATGTAAAATAGGCACTAAGCCTTTCTGCTTTCGCTGCATCTTCCGTTAGAGTTTGTCCATCCGCACCCGTATTTATTTAATACTGTACACCCATAATATTTAATTCCAGGGCCATGTTGTCCACAGCTGCAGCAAGGAGGTTGTTTGCTATTGTGGCAGCCTATCCCTTTCTTCTGGAGAAAAGATTCCACAGAAGATCATCAGGTAGCTGATGAAGAAGAAGAGCATGTCACTGCTGGCTCTGGCAAGCACGCAGGGCCTATTAGTGGCAAATACAGAGGCCTTCAGTGGGGCACATGGCATGGAAGGGGTATACAAAATATTTCTCAGGCCATTTCATTCCCTCATGACAGCAGGACAAAACAGGTCAGTCAAGCTGAACCTTCTGTTGTAGAATCTCACCTGGTGGTGTGAAAGAAACAATCACCCATGGGAGATTTTGCTCAGTGTCCCAACAGATTCAAATATTCACAGTCTGAAAGGTTGGGGGGGGGCTGTCTTAGACTGAAGGACCGCCCAGGGCAGTGGTCCCCAACCTATTTTTGGCTGGGGACCAGCAGGGCGACGGCCACGCCCGCATATCGCGCATGCGTGGCGTGCCCGCGCATCGCACCTGCGCGGCCCAAATCGCGCGATGTGCGGCGCGGCCCTTATTCCCCCCCCCCCCCCCGCAGTAAGAAGCTTCCCGGGCCGCAAGCTTGCGGCCTGGGAAGTTTTTTTACTGCGGGGGGGGGGGCGGGGAGAGGGAACTGCGGCCCGGCGCCCTGGCCTTCCACAGGTTGGGGACCACTGGCCCAGGGCACCTGGAGGAAGGAAGAGGCCAGCCTACCAATTGACTTACTGGAAGTGAGAGCCAATTTACTGGCAATACAATTCTTCAAGCAGTGGATCACCTGCTGATAAGAATGGACAGCATAGCAGCCAGAACTTAGCTCAACAAACGGGAGTTCCAGATCCAAAGCCTTCTGAAGGAGGTGAACCGGATTCTAGAATGGTTGGGAAAGTATCTCCTTCCAATATTGACAGAATACATCAAGTGAATCTTCAATACACAGGCAGACTGGCTAAACTGCAGGACCATGCAAGGAGGAGTGTGATCACTGAAGTCAGAGGCATTCAGGTTAATAGCACAGGGCTTTGGGATCTCAATCATGGTCCTCTGAACATCAGCAGAGAACAATCAGGTACCCAGATTTATGTTCAGATTCTATCATACAAAGCAAAAAGCATAGACACCCCAACGTCAGACTAGCCAGAAGGGCTGCTTCATGCATTCCTGCTGATCCCTATAATGCCCTCGCTCCTACACAAAATTGTACAGCAGAAATCAGCGGTCATCTTGGTGGCGTCATACTGACCCAGGAGACCCTGGTTCTTAACTATGCTACAACTGGTAGCAAAACCACCATTCAAGCTTACTCAGATGCCAGACCTACTTCACCAGGGTCCCTTCTGGTGTCCAGATCCAGACTGGATGAGAATGATCGTCTGGAAATTGAACAGAGACATCTAACCAATGCTGGATATTCACAGGAAGTTGTAGGGACAATCCTAGCTTCCAGGAGGGTTTCAAATAGTAGACCTTACAATATGACCTGGAATGCTTTGTGAGATGGGGAAGAAGAAAGAAAGTGAATTTACCTAATGCTTTCAACAACAGTGATTCTGAACTTCCTATGAGACATGGTGGCTCATGGGTTAAAACCAGCCACCTTAAGAAGACAAATAATGGCTATTGCGACTGTTTGTCCACAGGTAGACAGCTTTCAACTCACCTCCACACAGTTCGGTTCCTCAAAGGGGCAACCACAAAGCCCCGCTAATTTCCGCTTTTGGATGATGTAGGTGCTGGTCTGGGGCAGTCCCAAGATTTATCCGTGTTCCCTTGCCACAGGGCAAATGAGGGCATGCGTCATGCCAAGCCTGGGACCGCCCCGAACTGGCACCGACATTGTCCAGAAGCCGAAATTAGTCCTGCGATCAATCAAGCGCTGTACCAGGCCAGATTCCTGGTGCGGAAAACGTCCCTGTGAGTATCCAAGGTTCTGTTTCCCACCCAGACTGCTCTAGAGAAGCTTTGATGCATGATGGAGAGGCAGACTGTAGCTTATGTTAGAATGGTCTGCTCTTCAACAAGAAGGATGGTGTGTGATGAAAAGCGATTGGGACACCAGCAGCTAAAGAAAGAGTAATTCTTCTCTCTGTGTGCATGTATGTGTGTGAAATGTTGTGAGGCCTTTTATTGACCTACTGGATGCTCGCACATCAGCCATGCCTGTACTGTTCGTGATCTCTGCCTAGCCTTCCTCCTCTTTCCTTCACCTTGCTGGTGCTTCTGTCCTCATTCTGCCGCATCAAATCTGTCTGTACTGACTGGTAGCCAAAGGTTTTCCTGACACCTGCTCTCTGTTCCTTTACCTAGAGATGCTGGGAGCTGAACCCAGGGACTCTATGCCAGAAACACAGTGCTTAGCTGTTGAGCTCTGGCCTTTCCACCAGTGGAGTGCTCCTTCTTCCAAACTGTCCTTATACTCCCCAGTTCCCCATGACCAGCTGCCATTTCAGATCCCCACTGACGTAGCTCTGTTACTGAATTTGGCTTTTTTTAAATTTAATGTGTGAAAAGTTGCACCTGACTTTCCACAGCTTCACATGACGGAGCAAAGTGAGATTTTTTTTTTTTTTTTTTTTTTGCTGGAGAAATCGAAATACTTGGGAAGGGAGAGGCAGAATGTTTGCTCTTGCTGATGAAGCTGTTGGCCTCAGCCTCAACCTTTTTGTCCTCTTTGCCTCTTCTCTTTCCCATCCACTTTCAGTCCTTGATGTAATTTCAGTTTTCGGAAGATGCAGTGTTTACTCAGATGTAAGACTTCCCCCCCCACACAAATAAGCTGTAAAAAAGGAGGAGTTTGTAAAAAAGTGGGCACACAATTTACGGCGATGCCCAATAATATTTTTTGTGTAATGTTTTTAAGGGGATGGTCTTCCTTTTGAGTTCATACAGTATTTTCAATTCCCTCCACTCCTCCCAGTACTAGGTAACAAGGCTGAAAAAGGCTGGCTGTATGAACTTTGATAACCCTGCCCAGAATTCATACCAGCTGATATGCTGAGATTCTTTCCGAACTCGGCAAACAACCTCTGAGATGAATTACTTACACCTTCGGTCATCACTAGTAAACAGTGCCCCCCCCCCAAAGTACAGCCACGTTTACAAAAATATTTTTTGTAATAAGAAGAACCCAGGGTATAAAACAACCATATAAACCTATTAGTTTTTATCATTGGGGTTCTTTTGTACCAAAAACCATTCTCCTCTCCCCCCCAACCCCCCCTCCAAGTTCTAGGGAAGCATTTTGATTGCTGTAGAGAGAAACAGCTCCTCCCAATAAGCTGGTAAACAGTTAACAACTCCTCCCTGAGTCACACAGAGGTGTTCCAGATGTAGAAAAATACTCCAGATGTGTACATAGGCAATTAACAATATTAGGTGTTTCCCTTAAGGCATACAAGAGGTTGTTAGTTTTTTAAATGTCTTAGATACAAAATTAGCTTTTTCAGGTTGAAAACAAAATTACAGCTTTACCGGAGGAGCAGAACTGATGTGAATTGTTTGGATATGGGAAATGGGAGAGAGGCAAATCGGTCCAGACAAAACATTCTGGCTCATTTCAAAGTCTGTTTTCAAGCATGCTGTGTAGTGTGTACTACCAGAGGCATTTTAAATTTTTATTTTTATTTTGACAGTGAAATTCATGGTGCTTTGTCGTTGCAGCTTTTCTAGCCCCAAGATTGATTGTGATTTGGTTTGGTGTAGAATATCCCCCAGAATGTAACATATCTTAAGAAGTTTTGTACTTTTTATTCTCCTTTCATGCCATGCTGGCTTTATTTTATTGAAAGCATATCTTTTTTTTTTTCCTTTGGTGCTTAAAGCCCTAAAGGGAATGGGTCAAGTTGGGTTATATTTATCATGGAAAAAATCTGCTCCAACATTAAACAACCTCCTCCAGCTGGCTTCTGTTCAAATCGATGCATTCAGTGTAGTTTAGCTTATCTATTAAAATATTTGTATCTTGCATTTCCTACCAGCTGTGATGATTCGAGGCAGGGAGGGTACAATGGCAATCCAAGCAGGCAGCCAGGCAATTGAAACCCAAAGCAATCCAGGTTTCAAAAGCCATTCAGTCATCTTCCCCAAGTCTCCAGTTGTAAGGTGCCTCATCTTTCCCCTCTGAAATTCCCCCCTCCCGTCTGCTTGGAAGTGTGAATTTGTATATATCTCCCTGCACTTTTGAAATGGTAAACTAGTGCTTGCACTCCGAACGCTCACGCCTTGAATAAATCTTGGTTGGTCTTAAAGGTGCTACTGGACTTTGATTTTATTGTGCAACTGCAGATCAACACAGCTAGTGTAGCTCAGATGTGGCCTTCTGGCCAAACTCCTCCAGCCTGCCTGTCTGTAGATTTCGCAACCAACTAGGTTCTTTCATGGGAGATGGCTTCCCGTGTTATCTGGAAAGTGGGGGAGGATCCTGCCTGTGCCTCTATCACCCCAGCCCGAACTCAGGGTTTTGTCACAGTCAGTCCTTCTGTTCTATGTGTTGCCTTCAACAGCATGATTGTCTATATGTCTCTCATTCAGTAAACTAACTTTGGTTAAGTTGCTATATATTCCCTGTCATGTAAGGAGTTCACAGTCTGAGGGAGAGTGCTTGCACTCAAAAGCTCACGCCCTGAATCAATCTTTGTTGGTCTTAAAGGTGCCACTGGACTCTGATTTTATTTGGTTAAGTACCTGAGTCGTGGTGTTTACCATGCTGGAGAATGAAGAGGGACTCTGCGGCCGGGCCCGTGTAGGGTCGTGACACCAGTGCACAGCTCCATACAAACTTTAGACAGTTCCCAGAGGCCATTGACAGAAGCTGGCTGAAGTAGACATTTCCCTTACAGCTACTTAGAATGTTTCTATGCCACCCCTTCAGAGTCATGATTGAGGTGGCTTACTGTTAAAACACCGGGTTGTTAAAAACAATTTGTTGAGTATAAACAGCAAAATATCCATGACGCAGAAGCATTTTAAAAAACTGGCAGTATTCCTAATTAAAAGCCTGGGTGAAAATATGTGTTTCGGCATGGGACCAAAAAGAAGGCAAAGTAGATACTGGGTGAGCCACGAGGGGAAAGGAATTCCAGATGCAAGGAATTCGACACATGAAGCTAGTTGCCTTATATCTGAAGGAAGGGGTGCAGAGAACAGTAGTGGAGAGGCAAGTAGGGAGATAGATAGAATGAGAGGAGGCAGTCCTGCCCCTAAGTCTTTTAGCACCTGAAAAATGAGAATCAGCACTTCGAAATGCACCTGGAAACAACTCTCCCCCAATGTTGATCCATAGTCCAGTCAACTGGAGATGGTGCATGGCTCATAGCATGATAGGCTGTCATTTGGGTACCCTGGCTCCAGAGGTTAAATCTTGATCTTGGATCTGGGATTGTACATATGACCTGTGAAGATGTTTCTGGATGGAAGTGCTTCTGCCAGCGAACCTTAATCAGTTGGTGAGCTGCCTTGTTCCATATCATCAGCCTCTTCTAAGATCGTGGCTCTTATTAGGTTCTTTCCTTCATACTTGTCCCCAAGTGTCGGCAGCCTCCCTGGGGTGCACACCAGGCCCCTTCATTATCTGTCTTCCAGAAGAGGAGAAAAACTTAAAGAAAGTTGGCCATTGAATTTTTTTCTTCTCATTTGTTTCCAAGAGTGCAGGGTACGATTTTGTTTTTTAAAGAATGAGTGCTAACCTTGGTTTGGTTTGTGTGTGTTTTTTTTTAAATGAGGTTTGAGGTTGCATTTAAAAAGTACTTTGTAAATACTTGCAGGTAAATGTTGTGAGGCCTCAGTTTTTGTCCCACCTGTCTTGTTTTTAGCCATCCCTGCAGTTTGCATGGTAATATCTAGCAGCTGCTGTTGGAAAAAGCTCTTTGCCAGGCACAGTTGCAGCCTTGGAAATTGCAGTCCGTTCAACAGAGTAGCTCAGCGTGTCGTCATAGCTGCCAAGGCCTGGTGAACCAGATATGTGTCTGAAGGATTGCATGACATCTGTTTTCTCTTGCTGCTGTGTAGCCATCAAATATTTAACAGCAGGTACAATGTGTTAAGAGAGAAACCCGTGTTTTGTTCTAGGCAGTTCTTTTAGCAACCTTCCCACCCCGCACGTCAGGCAGTTGAATGGGTTTGCAGGTAGGGGCTTCCTATGGCAACCGTTCTCTGCGTTTGGTGGAGTTTTGCTTTTCTGTGTGCTCCACGCAAGACATTATGCCAAGTGATGCTCCTGCAAGGAGTGCATAAGTTTTCCGTTCCTTTTCATAATGCTCCATAGCTGCGAGAAGTTTCTCATTTGACCAAATTTATCTGTATTTGTATCAGAATGGAGGAAACTGGTTAGATAAAGAGCTGTTCAAGACACCTGTTTCTTCTTGGAAAGACCAAGGAGTAAATATTCTGTTCTCAAAATGGTTTTGCAGACCTTTTCAAGCTTTCATGACTATGAGTTTTCTCTTTCCCTTCAAAGAGCTCAGGGCAGCACGTGTATGACTCTATCCTTGCCCTCTAAGGCAGGGGTAGTCAAACTGCGGCCCTCCAGATGTCCATGGACTACAATTCCCATGAGCCTCTGCTAGCCTTTGCAGTTTGACTACCCCTGCCTAAGGTATCTAGCTTGAGAGGCAGTGGTTGATCTAAGGCAGGCTTTCTCAGCTAGGGTTTCATGAAACCCTTGGGTTTCTTGACTGCCCGGGAAGGCTTTCCCAAATGGGTGGGAGCTGATTAATTTTAAAGATATTTTATAAAATTGTTAAGCATTTATTGGGTGCTATGACCATATATGGTCATGTCGACTCACCCCCCCCTCCCAGAATGGCTAGTAGTGAGGGGAGGGGAGGGGCCCTGGATGGGAGTATCCACAGCTCTGCTTCCCAACCATATTCTGCACAGTTGCACCCCTTCTGGGGTTTCTTGAAGCCTGAAGAATGTTTCAGGGGTTTCTCATTGGTAAAAAAGTTAAGAAGGGCTGATCTAAGGTCATCTGGCTCTGTTGCCAAGCAGTTGTTGGCAGGCATGTGCCCACCTGTTCACTTCACCATGTTGGCTCTTCCATTTTGAAAAACAGCGAGTTGCATGACTGGGGATGCAACGTGATCTTGGAAGGGCCTTAGCAGGAATAGCATTTGAACTAAGAACAGAGATCTCCACTCAGGCTTGAAACTCAGTGGGTAAATGTCAGCTACTCGGCCTCTTTCAGCCTAATCAACCACATTCTGCCACATTCCTACCTTGGGTGTTGTTGGATTATTCACACTCCAAGCACAGAGAAATAACTGCATTAGCCTCTTGGAGAAGGCTTCCTGGTGTCAGCTTACCCAGAATGGTTACTCATGTGCCAGCATTGAGGAGGGGGGTGGGGGACCCTCAAGAGACAGGGTTCTTCTTTCGAAGAGAAGGTGTGCCTCTGCTTTGAATTCTTTGGAAAATGCTACCTTGAGCACATGTGCTTGGCTTTCCTTTAACTGGTTTCTGCCCTGTGGAGCACAGCCTGCTTCTTGCTTTTGTTCTGCCCTTTCTGTGAGCACCTCGTGCTCTTCTCTAGTGTGATGCGGTGAAGTCCCATGACTTGGAGCACATGGATCCTGTTAATAATGCTTTCCTGTCGAGGCCTGCAGGGAGCTGGGAAGTCCCAGGCTGCTTGGTTTGGAAAGGTGGGAGATCTAAATCCAGCTGGCTGAGTTGCTGTAAAACTATGGGACAAAGCAAGACCAAGATGCTGCAGAGATTGGTAAAGTGGTTTCTTAGTCTCTTTTGAACTCCTGCCACTGGTCTTTTCTGCTAGTCCTTTCAAGTCCTTTGCCAAAAGTCAGGCACCACTGTTGACTCCCATCCTCTCACCCCAGTACTGAACCTGCAAAGAGAACAGAGAGGTGGCCTCTCACTGAAGCCTGAGGCGGTGCATAGGAGACCAGCGCCGTGGCACTGTCCACCTTGTGTTTCGGAGATCGCTAAGGCGGCCAAACCACGCCAAAGCGCTCAACCCTAATTAGGAGCAATCAAAAGTTCCAATGGCACTTGATACAGAGAGGTATGCCTGAATGGAGAATGGAGTCAGTTGCCTATTGTGATGATGGGGGGGGGCCTGCATTTTAGTGCCTCAGAGAGAGTTACCATGGAGGATAAATCCTATTATGTTTCAACAGAGGCATTTGTAATATTTTGGTGTGTCTTGGTTACAGGACTGAAACATTGCTCTGAAATAGTGGATTTCGGGAATGTTGGCAAAACAGGAGTCTGACATCCACTCCATTTCTCCCTTTAGGCGAAGTACATTTCGCAGTGCATCGACGAGATCAAGCAAGAGCTGAAGCAGGATAACATTGCAGTGAAAGCAAATGCCGTTTGCAAGCTTACCTATGTGAGTATCTCCCTTGTGTAAGGTGAATGATTTCTGGGACACCCGCGCTAGGAATGACTTTCTTAAAATGAACCCTTAGATAGATGCTACCAGCCAGAGTGGGCAGTATTGAGTGGGGTATGCGTGTGACCCGTCTCAATTTCCTACAGTTCATGGAGAACCCACCGTTCAGTTGTGGAGTATCTGGTTTATATGCAGAGGAGTCTTGGTTCAATCCTCAGAACCCCTAGTTAAAGAATCTACAGTGTGGGGAAGGACTCTGGAAAACCCCAGTGGAGTAGGCAGGACTTGTCTCAAAGAGCCAGCTGGCTCTGCATCAGGCAGTTTTCAAAATAAAGGCTGGGTGTTGCCTGTTGACGTCCATAGGATCGTTTCTTTGGCCCTTCTTGTTTGAGATTTTTCCTTTTTATTCCCTACAGTTGCAAATGTTGGGTTATGACATCAGCTGGGCTGCCTTCAATATTATTGAAGTCATGAGTGCATCAAAATTTACCTTTAAAGTAAGTCTTCAAGTTTGGGTTGGCAAACTTCTGTTTTTTTCAAAGGTGCTTATGGCCGACTTGTATCTTCACTCTCTTCCTGACACCCCCCCCCCCATTTAATGGGGCTGTAACCTTCAGAAAAGTTGTATATAATAGTCCGCCAGACCCCTCTGTGCACAAAGATAATGTGGCTATTTCAGTCTTTGGTTCAGATTGTTCTTTTCCTTCATTGCGCAGAGGATCGGATACTTGGCCGCCTCTCAGTGCTTTCATGAAGGGACGGATGTCATCATGCTAACGACCAACCAGATCCGAAAGGTGAGTGTCTCTATTCTGGAAAAGGGAGTGCTCCATCACCAAGATGCCGCTATCCTTAGTTACTTCTGTGTAAGCCTTGCTCGTCTGGTGTGCTATCTCATCCTTGCTTTCTCTTCTCCTAACCCCTTGAGTGGCATCCTTTTCCTTCTTACCTCACTTTTGTCCCACTTTGCAAGACAACTTGTTTCTCAAAGCAGTTCTTGATTTGACTGCAAATGGGTAGGGCGGGGGACACACGGTTGATGGAGAACAATTAAGACAATCTCAGCTTTTGTTAATATTTTCACAGGCATCTGCAGTGGTGTGATGCTTGGAGTTGTTAAGCTCTGGTGCTAGATTTGAAAATTGGGTTTGCCAGGTAGACTAAAGTTCTTTTCCTTCTTTTTCTCCCCCTCCCCCTACCCCCTGTAGGATCTCAGTAGCCCTAATCAGTATGATACCGGTGTTGCTCTGACTGGTCTGTCCTGTTTTGTGACTCCAGATTTGGCTCGAGACTTGGCAAATGATATCATGACCCTGGTGAGTTGCCGGAGTGTGGCCAAGGCCCTCTTCTTTCTCTGTCGTATATGAAGCTACTTTGTTCTGAATTGGGCCCTTGGTCCATCTAAGTCAGTATTGCCTACTCAGCCTAGCAGCTGCTCTTCAGGGTCTCAGACAGAGGTGCTTCCTATCACCTACTGCCTGGTCCTTTTAACTGGAGATGCTGAGGATTGACCCTGAGACCTCCCACATGCCAAGCAGATGCTCTTCCACTGAGCCATGGTCCCACTCTGGTAATGCTTCTATTGTTCCTACTTTGGGGGGTTAAGTTGCATCTTTGGCACCTTCTAAAGGCTTTCTACCAGCCCTTCAAAGAGCACTGTCCAGAGGATACGTTTGGCTACACTCAGCAGTTATTTCAAAGGTTGACTGGGTAGGTAGGAATTGCCCCAAAAATATGCTTACATACTGATAGTGAACTGCTGTAGCTTAGTGTACTCCAGGGGGCACAAATCATGTGGAATGACAGTGAGACGGAATAGGTCTGGTCAGTGCCTCTTGGAAATTTTCAGTACCTCAAAGATCTTTTTAGAGAGCCTGTTGGGTGTGGTAGTTAAGAGTGGTAGTTAAGAGTAGTTAAGAGTGGTGAGCCGTGTTTGATTCCCCACTCCTCCACATGCAGCCAGCTGGGTGACCTTGGGCTCGCCACAGCACTGATAAAGCTGTTCTGACTGAGCAGTGATATCAGGGCTCTCTCAGCCTCACCTCCCTCACAGGGTGTCTGTTTTGGGGAGAGAAAAGGGAAGGCGACTGTAAGCCGCTTTGAGACTCCTTCGGGTAGGGAAAAGCGGCATATAAGAACCAACTCTTCTTCAGAAATATCAGGGCTCTCTCAGCCTCAGTGGGAAGAGGGAGGGAAGGCGATTGGAAGCCGCTTTGAGACTCCTTCGGGCAGTGAAAAGCGAGGTATAAAATCCAACTCTTCTTTATTTATGCTTGTATTTATTAACTGCCACTTTTGGCACAGCCGGCTTGCGGCAGCTTACGATAAAAACGATAAAACCCCATAAAACAACAGCAACATTCTCCTTTGTGCATGGGGATCTGTAGCAGAAACTGTGGAAAGGAGTCCCTCAAACCCCTGACCTGGAGAAGAAAGCAAGGCCTGCTGCTTTTACATGAGAGAAGCCCTGGTGTGGATCGTACCGATAGTCCATCTAGTCCAGCATCCTGTTTTACACAGTGTCTAATCAGATGCCCTTCGAAGATGTCATTACACAGGGGTGCAAAGACTCTCCCTGTGATTGCCCTCCTGCCAGTGACATTCAGAGGCATGTCCTCCTGTACCCAGAAGCTCCATTTATCCCTTGTGGATTTGCCTAATACACATTAAAAGCAATCAGCAGGCATCACTGCTTCCTGTGGCAGCAGTTTCACTGGTTAATTATACCCTGGAAACGTTTTCTCCCAGCCATGGTGTCATCGCCTGAACAAGCAGAGCTGTGCAGCTCATTGCGCTCTGTTTGTCCCGTGGTGTGACTGCACCACATTTCTCTGAGGGCAAGAGAGGTTATGGGTCACACTGTAGAAAGTTAATTGCACATTTAATTTTCAGAAGTCAGTTATCTGGCTGCTTACTGCTGGTGCTTTCACACAAAGGTTTTTGCCTGCTGTTTTGGACCCTTCCCTGGACAAGCAGAGCCATGCTTTTTGTCATGCCTCTCTGTATCTTATCCCCAAGTTGCTGAACCAAGCCTTGGAGAGTCATTCCTTTTGCACGACAGACTCTTACGTGTACCAGGGATGGGGGAGGTGTTGCAGGCAACCCATGGAACAAATCTTAAGACTGTGCAAGGTACGCCATTAGTTTTTTTGTCTTTTCTCCCTCTGCCAGATGTCTCACACCAAGCCTTACATCAGGAAGAAGGCAGTGTTAATCATGTACAAAGTGTTCTTGAAATACCCGGAATCTCTTCGGCCTGCATTCCCTCGCCTTAAGGAGAAACTGGAAGACCCTGATCCTGGTTAGTGAATGGACTGATATGGGAACCAGAAAGTTCTGCCTTGCATGGGGAAAGAACCAGTTGAGCGTAAAGTGTAGGGGAAGAATGGGCAGTGAAAGTTTTCTAGATGTCTGGAACTTTTGCCTGGTTTCCTTTTGCTCCTTTCCACTCTAGTGTCCAAAATCTTATCCAGATTCTCCGTTTGGATCAAAGTTGATGCAGTATTCTGTGGGTTTCCATGGGCAGCAGAGAGGTGCATGTGATTTTCATAGATTCCCCAGGACTTTGGGCTTGCCCCCATTCCCCCTAGAGAAGTGCTTCAGTAGTATTTTGAAAGTAATTGAGGAATTAAGCCCCCATGGGCAGAAATACATTCCGTCTGTAGAAATCCTCCCTGGGAATCACAGCAGCATTTGCATTCCTCATTTTTCCGGGGTCATGGACAGAGGGTAGCAAGCCGCTGACATCTCACACGCGGAGTCCCACAAGGAGTGGTCCTCTCTCAAATTCTGGGTTGTCATCAGTATGCTGATGTCACCCAGCTCTTCCTCCTTATGGATGGCTGCCCTGATTCTCCTCCAGAAGCATTAGCCAGCTGCCTGGAAGAAGTGACGAGGTGGCTCAAGCAGAGTCATCTGGAGCTCAGTCCTTCAAAGACAGAGGTCCTATAGCTAGGAAGGAAGGAACCATGTGAGGAAGTGTGTCTGCCCAACCTGGATGCTGTGCAGCTGTCAGTGGCTCACTCTGCCAGGAGACCCACTTGGCGTGATCCTGGATGCTTCCCTCTCAGTGGAGGCTCAGGTTATGAGAGTAGCACAGCGGGCATTCTACCACCTTCAGCAAACCAAACTTGCGCCCTACTTGGCCCCAGAACACCAACCACAGTGATCCATGTGACAGTCACCTCTAGACTGGACTTCTTCAACTCGCTCTACGCAGGCCTGCCCTTAGCCTTGATTCAGAAACTACAGCTGGTCCAAAATGCAGTGGCCAGGGTCCTCACAGCAACACTATGGAGGTCCCACATCTGGCCCATCCTCCATCAACTACAGTGGCTACCAGTCGAATTCTGGATCAGGCTAAAGGTTCTGGGAACCAACAAGACCATACAGGATCTGGGCCCAGTGTACCTGAGGGACTGCTGTTCTGCCTATATCCATCAAAGAGCTTTGTGCTCTGTCACCTCCAACTGGCTAGTGATTCCTGGCCCCAAGGAAGCCCGCTTGACCTCAACCAGCTAGATTCTTCTCTGTCCTGGCCCCCACCAGGTAGAACGAGCTCCCGGAGGAGATCAGGGCCCTAATGGAATTGAAACAGTTCCGCAGGGCCTGCAAAGGGGAGCTCCTCCACCAGGCATTTGGTTGAGGTTGACCCCAACCATCAACAGCCACTAGGCCCCTGAACCTCCCTCCCAAGAATCCATGCTCCTGACTTGAATAATCGTGGGCCTGTTTGATTGTTATTTGTTAAATCCTTACTCTCTTGTTGTTATAATCATGACCATTGCTGCTATTTTTATTTGATACAACAAACTGAGTTTGATGCATAGTTACTTTACTTTCCATGTGAACTGCCTTGCGCTTCAGGGGAGGCGGTATACAAATGTAATAAGTAAAAATTAATTGAATACTACAGTGCCTCCACTGGCTGGCTCCCTTGGCTGGCTCAGCAGCTGTCATCTACTGCCTGGTGCCTGGGCAGGGGCCTGAGAATGGGAATGCATTCAGCTGGATGTCGGGGCCAAATGAACGCAGTACTTACATCAGGCTTTCTGAGCCAGGATTTCATGAAACTGGTTTTTTTTTTTTTGACAGCCCTGGCAAGGTTTCCTGAATGGGTGGGTGGGGGTTAATTATATTTATATTTTAAATTCTTTAACATTTTTGGGGGGACATGACTGGCTTAAGAGGGCTGTCCTATAAACATAAAATAAAGAAATAAATATGAATATGGTCATGTTGCCCCCACCCCTCAATGGCCATTGATGGGCCTGGAGGGGGTGGGAATGGGAGGGCCCCCAGGTGGGTGTGTACAGAGCTCTGCTTCCAAGCCTTATTCTGCACCATCGCACCACTTCTGGGGTTTCTCGAAGCCTGAAGACGGTTTCAGGGGGTTCTGAACGGTAAAAAGGTTGAGAAAGGCTGGCTTAGATGCTGCTTTCAGTGTTGACCGTGGAGGGGGAGGGGGGGATGGTGTTGTTCTTCCTTGGTGAAAGACTGGACTAAACAAAGCCCTTTTCTCTGCCTTGGAGTATACACCCCCTTATGTATACACCTACTGTTTCGGTCCAGTGGCTAAAGTGTTGGGATACTCTGTTTCTGTCATGTTGGTAAGCTGAGTATCTCTTTGCATCAATCCCCCTTCTTTGTACTGTAGAAATAATTAAGAGCTTCTCTAAAGCAGTGAGCTGGCAGCAAGGCCAGAACGCAGCTCAGAAGCAGAGATTCCCAGGTGAAAGTTCTTGCACTTGAGGCGAAAGGACTGGGAGAGCTCATTTCCTGCTGTTGTTTTGGAGAGATGGTCTGTTTTTTACATATATTCTTGGTTCAGAATATATTGTGTCAGCTCACTGAGGTCAGAGAGAATAAGGAGATCAAATCTATCACTGACTATGACCATTTACTTGAAGTAACTCACTGCATCAGACCTCCTTTCCTTGCCTTCCCCAGATATCTTGGTGCTTACTTTGAGAATCCTTTTTGAGGGTCAGGACAAAGTCCACTGTGGTGTGGGGGAGCCGCAACAACAAAGAATCAAGTACAATTGCATCCCCCTCCTTTTGCTAGCAGCTTACATCAGCAGAGGAGGGAGAAGACAATGATTTCCCCTTATCACTGTAGCACCCCACAGTGTTGTGAATTTTCTTTGCAAGGCTCACCATCTCATAGAAGATTTTTGAGACAAAACGCGAGCTGCTTGAGGAAAGATCTGTTCAGCCAACACCTTTTCAGTCGGATCGAGCACATAGCTTTATCGTTCAGTTGTAAAAACAAGCCATGGCTTGCTAAAGAAACTGATGTTTAACTGGCCCTGTTTATCAGGGAGGAGGGGGCAAGAGAGATGCTGCCCCATTTATAAAACCATAAACTGGGTATGTCTGAAACCAGCTATAGAGACAGATAAAGTTGTATATTTCATAACAGTGACCTGGATTGGAATTCTACCATAAGCAGGCAAAAGTATACCTCAAGAGCTGATTCCACATGGGAGGAAAATGCCAGGAGGGCGCTCACATGGAAATGGGGCTTCTTCATGATGTCACTGCTGGACCAGCCCCCTCCCCCTTAAGTGCTCCGGGGCCAAACCCGGCAGAGGCCTACAAGTCTGAACTCCTCCCCATACTAGGGAGGCCCAGAGGGAACTAAAAATGCCCCACTCGGCTCCCCAGCACTTTGTAGTGGCGTGAGGCTGAATGGGGCACGGTGGAACCTTTCCATCACAGCGGCGTCCCCAATGGGGACACAGAAAGCAGTGAACCAGGTCCGCTGCCAAAATGTGTCCCCCCCATGGGAAGATAAGTGGTGGAGTGTGCTGTTCTGCTGCAACATACTAGTAGTGCGCCGGAGTGGCGCTACTGCTAAGGAATCACCCCAGGAGAGTGCGTTTCTTTCTCTATGCTATGCCCACCTCCCTCATTTCACCTTGACAGATGTTGCCTCACGTGTTTAACTGGTTTCTGGGGTGGTGTTGTAGTTTTGTTGTGTCCACGACCTCTTCGTTTCTTCAAGCCCACTTATTCATTGAACACCCCTCCCCCTTCTTTCTCTTCCAGGGGTCCAGTCGGCTGCTGTGAATGTTATATGTGAGCTCGCCAGGCGTAATCCAAAGAACTATCTCTCCCTCGCACCACTCTTTTTTAAGCTGATGACATCCTCCACCAACAATTGGGTCCTCATTAAAATCATCAAACTGGCAAGTCTTAGGAGGCCCGGGGGCTGGCCCTCTTTGTTAGCAGAGGGTGTGAAACGAGCAGCAGACCGGCCACTGGCAGGTGGAACGGGTGGGAAGAGAGGCAGGCAGCTTGCATAAGGAATGTATAGACGTGCCATCTGAATCAGGAAGGGTTAAAGGCTTGGGGGTGGGGGAGAGAGATGAAATGCACAGAACTGCCGAGGAAGATGCCTTCCTTGACTAGGAACTTGGCCAGTAACAGGGGCTTTGGGACCTGTGCTCACCAATAAAATCACCTATAGCAGGGGTGACTAAACTGTGGCTTACCAGATGTCCATGGACTACCCGTACCAACATGCTGGTTGGGGCTCATCGTAATAGTAGTCCATGGACATCTGGAGAACCACTGATGAGCCCTATAGGAAGGTTAGTAGCACAGGGCAAAGGGATCGAACCAGTTACTATGGCAAGCCACATTTGGTTGGCAAAGTCTGAGTCTCTCTTAATGAATATGCTTTGTACTGAATTAGACCATGAGGCCATCTAGCTTTGTACAGTTGACTCACAGCAGTTTTTCAGCATTTCTGCTACAGGCCTTCCCCAGCCTCTGCAGCCTAATTATTTTTAAACACTGGAAGTTCAGGTATTTGAACCTTGGATTTTCTGCTTGCAAAATTGTGCACTTGGCCCTTCCACAGAGGTGTGCCAGCTGACATGGAAGCCTGCCCACCCTGTCTGAGACCGAATGTCCACCTCTGAATGAAGCTCCCCAGGGCCCCCTTACTTTTGCTCACAGGCATTTGATTACCCGCAAAGCAAAGTTGTAGTGGAATCATCTATCCTTAGAGAATGTCGCATCCTCTGCATGGCTTGCCGTTTGAGCCCATGGCTCATTCCACTCCTGCAGAAGCATAGGGGTTGGGTTTTTACCCTTGCACTCTGCTCTTTCTGGGATTTTAGTTACCTGAAATCTCAAAAGGGCTGAGGTTGACTCTCTAAACAAGGGGAAGTCAAACTGCGCCCCTCCAGATGTCTACAGTCTACAATTCCCATGAGCCCCTGGGAATTGTAGTCCAAGGACATCTGGAGAGCTGCAGTTTGACTACCCCTGCTCTAAACATATAGAGAGCTCTGTGTTGGTTATGGAGATGCTAGTACAGTCTTCATTATGCTTAACTCTCAAAAACAAGCTCCGCTTAAGAACCAGAGGGAGAGATACAGTAGTTCATACATTGTTACTTCAAGAGAGACAGAGAATCTCACCAAGGTAAATTAACTAACCATGAGTTTAGGATAGGCATCATGTGCCTTGAAGAGAACACTGCGGAGCATGCTGTTAATTCCCTGCCACTGGATGTGCTCAAACAAATCCATGGTGGCAGAAGACTCTTGAGGATGCTTAGAAATGATGACTAAATGGAACCTCTGGGGGGAAAAGTAGGCTACCTCTGAGAAACCAGATAGAACAGGGAAATGCATTGACCATGCTATTCTTGTGAGCATATGAGGTTGTCCAACCTGTTTGGACAGTATTGAAACGGCAACAAAGGGGAATACTTAGGCAGCATGTACACCCACAGAGAAGGGATGGGGGAAAGGAGGGAGGGGTGCACTGTGCCTTGGGGTCCATGAAATGATTGGGAGACGCAGGTAGAGAAAATCTTCTGGAGACTTTCTTTTTGGAGGGGGAGATGTGTTTGTGGGGGGGGGGGAGGCACCTTTGGAAACAGGATTAAGTAAGGCTTCAAACTCTGGCCCAGCACAGCAACTCTTGCCTGTGTCCAGCCTGCCAGGCAGTCTGTTCCAGAGAGATTCTCCCTATAACTCTCATTGGGTAGCATATTCCTATCCTCTGACAGCTCTTCTCTATTTTTCATACTCACAGTTTGGTGCCCTCACTCCGTTGGAACCCAGGCTGGGGAAGAAACTGATAGAACCCCTGACCAACCTCATACATAGGTAAGTTGCTTGACTCGTCCCGGTTGGGTTACACCTCTCGACTCTTGTAGCGAAGCTCTGAGTCTACGGGCTGGTGCAGCCACATGCTTGCAGTTGGCCTCTAGGCATCATCTTCAGGGGCCTTTTATCTTGCTGCCATCGCCTTGAGCCAGAACACCTCAGGCAGGCCCTACAGTGCCACCTCCAGAATGCTGCTGGTGACGATGGCAGCAGGGAGACGTCTCAGTAGACGAGAGGAGAAAGGGAAAGGCAGAGCAGTTTTTCTAGGAGATTAGCGGAAGGGACCCTGCAGTGTCTGCTTTAATCCTCCTTTCTTTCTCAAACAGCCAGCGCACTCTCTTCCAATTACCTAAAGAGGGTAAAGTTCATTGCAGCACAGTCAAAGATAAAAATGTAGTGGGCTTCCAAGAAATGCAGCCAAGCAGACAGTATGTATACTTTGAACCACCCCCACCCCTCTTTCCAGTCTCCTAACCCTTCTCCCAGCATAGTCGATTAGCTGCCGGGCCCTATAGCCTACAACCTGTGAGATTCCCAGCTGATGTAAACCATGATGATCCCGTTGATTCTGCACTAGAATGATGCCTGAGGCTCAAAACCAGCTGCCCTCTGCCACCTGCATAGATGGCAGTGGAGTGGTAGGCCTTGGTGGATCTAGACTGTGGAGGACACATATCAGGCACCGCTTCCTCAAACAGCTGATTGTTGTCTGCTAAATTGTTTTAGGCATTCGCCTGTTGCAGTGCAGGCTAGCTACCACCGCTCACTAAGCCAGTGGCCCGTTGCAGACATATAATCCTTAGTTGTGCTTTGATATTAACCTTGGCTTGTAGCTGTCACCCTGGTTAAGATGCCCCAATGTGCCGTAAAGCTGGCTGACCTTCCTTTCTCTACTGGTCACGTTGCAAGAGGCTGGAAGGAAAGGCAAGGGGAAAAGTGCCTTAACCCTGGCTCGCTTGGCACAACTCTTAACCATGGTTAATGTGAAATGTGACTTTCCACTTGGAACCATAGTTTTACATTGCCAGTTGTGGCCAGTCTTTCCCCCATGGTTTCTGTTTGTAACCCTTTTGTCTGCAGTGGGCTGAACGGGGCTCAGTCCCTGCAACAGCAGAGAATGCAAGCAGAAGAAGCAAAGGTCTCAGGTCCCGTCAATAATTTAATCCTTTGAAGCTTCCTGTATTCAAGCCAACCCTTCACCTTGACTGCTAAGGAGACTCTGTGATGTTTTGGCAAACTTTTGGCCCTGTCCTAGAGCATATTATTGTCTTGTAGATATTATTGCAGGTGAAGCCAGCAGGGATTTTGCCTGGCAAGGTTTCTCATTCGCCATTGGAGATCTGATTGGGCAGCAGCTGTCACCATAGCACAAGAACCTTTATTGTGCAACTGATGGTGAACTGGGCGTGGGCAAGGCAACACTTTAAAATCTGTTTATTTAAGAGGCATCTTGTTAAGGAGAGCTTCTTCCTGGAACCTTGAAGAATTGGTATTGGGGTTATGCATAAGCTCACCCTCTGGCTCTTCTGATGGCGGCCATTTTGCATTTGTGCCCACCAATTTGTGTCAGAATTCCAAAGGTGCCCACAGATTGGAAAAGGCTTGGAGACCCCTGCCGTGCTACTTCATAGTACTGATAGAGGGTGCTTGTCCCCCCCGCTGTTTTATTTATTTATTTTTATAAGTCAGCGTACTGCTAACCCAACCTCAAGTCTTTCCTGCCTTCCTCTTTAAAAGAATGGTGCCTCTCCAGAAAGCAAAAATACTCCAGGGAGGCTAGGGCCTTAAATTTTTTGAAAAATAGTCTGATTGTTTTTCCAGCAGCAACAGTGCCGGGGGCCAAAGCTCTGCAGCAATGATAGCTTTTGATCCTTCTGGCACCACCTACTTCTCAGCCCATCTTTGGTTTGCAATAAGAGTCCAAGACCCCATGGGCTGGACTGGCAGTCCTGGGTTCCAGTGGAACACTGCCTATGTTAGGGGACAGCGGGTGCCTGTCAAACTGGGAGATACAAGAAGTTTGGCATTTCTGCTAGCACTCACCAGCATTGTCATTCTGCCTGCTTAAGTGATTTTCTAACGGTAACTGCAAGTGAAGTCTACATGTTGTCCTAGCCAGCTTGATGTAGTGGTTAAGAGCGGCAGCCGCTAATCTGAAGAGCTGCGTTCCCCTGCTCCTCCACATGCAGCCAGCTAGCTGACCCTGGGCCAGTCACAATTCCCTCAGAGCTCTCTCAGCCTCACCTGCTTCTCAGGGTGTCTGTCGTGAGGAGAGGGAAGGCAATTCTTAGCCGCATTCAACTGTGAAATGCAGGTGCAACAGAGTCAGACTGCTGCCCCCCTAGCGCCTAGAACTCCTCTCAGACCCTTACTGCCACCAAATTCCTCACTGCTCCCCTGGATCCTTCCACCACCCCCAGGTGGGCATACTGCCCACCTTGGGAGCCCCTATCTTAGAGCCACAGCAGATTCCTGTGCTGTGCAGTTGCATGGGGCACTTTCCCTTTCAGAATCTAAGATGGCAGGGGAGAAGGGTGATTACTTGAGAGAGTGGCCAGGGTGGACTGATTTGAATCAAAGTCCAGATCTCCAAGAAGAGGGGCTGACTTAAATCACACATGAAAGCATATAGGAAAACTGCCTCCTAAGTGAATCAGAACCTTGTTTCATCAAGTTCAGTATTGTCTGCTCAGACTGACATTGATTCTCTGGGGTCTCAGACTGAGGTCTTTCCCATCACCTGCCTGGTCCTTTTAACGGAGATGTCAGGGATTGAACCTGGGACCTTCTGCATGCCAAGCAGAGGGTCTTCCACTGAGCCGCAGTCCCTCCCGTAACTTTCCTAAATCAAATTTATCACTGTTGCAGATTTAATAGATCGCAAGTGCACTGATAGCATAGTGGGCTGACTTTTTTTTTTACTTCCTAGGAGGGTTATCAAAATTTTGGCATTTTGCAGTGATGGCTGCTTGAAGCTGATTAGCAGATTAAACAATCCAGGCAGTTTACTTGGGCAGGTGTAAATATTGTCAACATTGTAATAATCTCTTAAACCATATTAAATATGGCTTTTATGTAAAGCTTTGGGGCTATGTATTGTCTTATTGTAATCATAACAACAGCCCTGCAAAGTAGTTTGTTGACACCCTTGTATTGTAGGACAGGAGGGGCAGGGTCTATAGCTGAGAGGGAGACTGTGTTGTGACAGGAAGGATTTGAACCTGGGTGCTTTGTGACTCAGCTGGTTTTTATGCTGCAGTGCACCTGATTCATGTGGATCATCTCTGATCTTGAAAATCAGATCCTGGGCAAGATCCCGTGGATCCTCTCAGCCAGTGGTTCTATTTTCTTCTAGCACAAGAAATCTTCCGTGCTAGTGAAAGGGATCTCTCCCTTGGTTCATTCTTCAGTGTCAAAAAACCAGTCTCACTCCATTGGGTTTTGGCATGAGGCCTGGTTTGACAAGGCACAGTCTGCATTTAGGCTTCAAGCCTGAATCTTACTCAGTTTTATTTTATTTGCTGGTGCTTCTTCAGATTACCTGCCAAGGCAGCTCATGAACCATATCTTGAAAGTATGTTTCAAAACATGACTCATGGTATGGTTTAGCATTTGCTTTTCTTTTTTACAACGGTTGCTCAATCCAGATGTAAAGCCAAATATGGCTTGTGTGAGCAATCCTTAAGAATCAGAACTGTGTTTTGTGTTGCCGAGGTTTCAATCCAGACATGGTTCAGAGTAATTTGTCTGATTTGGGGTTTTTTCCCCATCTGCTGATCCCGTCCCACATCTCTGGAAGCACAGGCTCAGCCATCGTGGGTTTGATTTTTAAAAACATGGCTTCAATTTTAAAAGACTGTTACTGTATGCATCCAGTACATATGAGCCATGTGAAACCAATGGTTTCTTTCCCTTTTTTTTAAAGACACAGAAATAAAAAGTGTAAGTGGGGATCCAAGATATATTTGGATCAAGGTTTTTATCCACTCTGGAAAGAACATACCGCATATATAAAATGGGAGTGGGTGGGAATTGACAGTCATGGTGCTGCCCTGAACTCTTGAGAACTTCTTTATGTCTCACATGCTGATGTTTTCTTTCTCCCCTCCACCCCAGCACATCAGCCATGTCGCTCCTCTATGAATGTGTGAACACAGTGATAGCAGGTAAGGCAAAAGGCATTTGAACCCCAAGTTTCCTTTTGGGCACTGTAGAGAAAATTAAAAATTACTCATGTGGTTTTTGATGCTGCCCTTGGGTTTTTTTAATGCATCTTCTTGTGCCTTTTGTTAGTTGAGAGGGCTACTGTTACGTATGCCCCTATTTAGATGGTGCATGGTGCAGAAGCCCAGCTGTTAGAAGGCATGAACCAAGATAGGATTTATACCCTTCATGCGGGGTTAGGGATCTGGCTAACCATAGTGGAGAACCGGACATCAACCAAGCTGGACCTTTGGACATGTCCAATGGGGCTTTTCTTATGGGGAATTTGAGGACTGTGTTCGAATCTGCATGCTGTCAGGACACCTGGAGCAGGCTGTCCTTTCTGAATCCCTATTCTGACACCTGTAGAATGGGAATAATGAATGAGCTATTCCTCAACTATTCTTTTGTACACAGGAATTAATAGCTGAGCTGCAGAAGGGGGGGTGCTCTTGTATCTCAGCTGTTCGGAGATGGGAAAGGCTGCAAACATTGCTTGCCTAAGCATCAGAGAGCTTACACAACATCGTTTGAGGAGGGCTCTGCCAGAGCCTCATGCTACTCCCAAGGGAAAAGAGTACTTTACCCAGACTTGTGGAGCAGAAAGTTTTGCAATGGTGCTTTTGTCTGTGTCTCTCAATTAATGAGTTTCATAAAATAGTGAACGGCTGCCATGGCCAGTACAATGTTAGGCAAGCATGGCAATTTCGGAGCATTAATTGGTATTTTTTTTTTAAGTGAGAATGGTCAGAGTCGCTGGCCTTCCCTCCCCAATATGCAGGTTCATTTCCAGACCCTGGTTCCAGCTTTGAAGTGCAAAAGCAAATGATGGTTTACGAAGCTTGGCCATGGCCTATTCCAACTGTCTGTTGCTGCTGTTTTTAAACCAAGCAGCAGCCTGTGATGGTAGCTTGTAAGGACTGGCATTCAGGTCAGATAAGGGTTTGCAGGCTCGACCTTACAGGCTTGGCTCTGGCTCAGCAGCTCCGTCCCACACCAAAGGTTGGCATGACATTTGGATTGAGCTGCACAAAGACCAGGCCTGCACAGGAATCGAATAAGGAAGTCAAGGCGGTGGGTGGGGGTGGAAAGCTTGGCCAGTAAAAACAGTGGAGGGGGTCTTTTCTAGCATTCTGTTTGTGGTGTTTTTGTACCTGTGGTGGGACCCTCTTGAAAAGGCCTGCAGTATAAAGTAGTATGGTCCATTCTGCCACTCCATTCCCTGGGGACCTCAGAACAGATCTACAATGTCACTCGTGAAACTGCAGCCACCAAGTGTGGAAAGGTTTTGCTCCCTTCCTTTACTGATCACCTGGTAGGTCACGTGTGATGAAAGAGCAGTTGTGACTTAGGCTTCAGTCAGCTTTACAAGGCAGGGTTTCTTTTCTTTCCCATTTCAAAACCATAGCCGAGGGAGAGTCTTTTCCCTCTGTTGTGTAGACCAGCTGCTTTCAGGAATAGTTGGAGCATCTGGCTATGCATCTAAACTTGTGCTTGTTTGTCCATTTCAGTCTTGATCTCGCTATCTTCAGGGATGCCCAACCACAGTGCCAGCATCCAGGTATGAACGTTTTGCTAGCCTTCCTCTTTTACTTTGTTTGTGGCACTTTAATGCCTCTCACAGCTGGGGAAGGCATGGTCAGAAACAGCATAGGTCTGACACTCAGGTGCTGGGCAGCAAGGGGCAAGCCAGGGAAAGGAGGCAGAACTCTGAACTAGATGGATATTTTACATCTGTTTGGACCCTGTGCAATGCTTGTGCATCAAGCAGTCCCTGTTTCTTTATCATCGTCCACTGACTTTGGTTTCTCGTATTCTTGGATGGTCTGAGAAGCCAAGACAGGGTGGCAGGTCCTCTTTGATTCGTGATGCTGTAAGTCAGTGGTCCCCAACCCCTGGTCCGGAGACCGGGACCAGTCCGTGGATCAGTCGGTACCAGGCCGTGGCTCCTTCTTGTCCTCCTCCCCAGCTGCTGCCTCGGGGGCTGCCCTGCCACTCTGCCACTGGCTCACCTTTGGTGCTCTCCAACGGCCACCATGGCTGGGGCTCCCCCTCGGTGTGGCACTGCACAGCTGCGGGTGGCGGGAAGTCAGGGGCGCCGGCAGGAAAGCAAGTGGAGCAGGGTTCAGGCGGCAGCGATGTCCCTTGGCAAAAGACTACCCCCCCTTCCCGGGCCTCAGTAAAATTGTCAAGCGTTGACCGGTCCCCGGTGATAAAAAGGTTGGGGACCACTGCTGTAAGCTGTTGGGTGAGACAGGAGACCTGCAACTATTGGTGGTGAGCATAGTGGCGGAGCAGCGTTTCTCCTGCTGTGCCATAATTGCAAGCATTTCCAGACATGGAGGACGGACCTTTCAAAAAATCATGGAAATTTCATTAGTGAGGGAAAATGCCGTCAAGTCATAGCTGAGTTATGAAGACTCTGTGGGGTCTTCAAGGTAGGAGACATTCAAACGTGGTTGTATTCATTGCCTGCCTCTGCATCATGACCCTCAACTTTCTTGGTGATCTCCTGTCCAGGACCATCCTTAGCCTCCATGATCTGACAGCATAGGGTTAGCCTGGGCTGTCCCGGTCAGGGTGATGTTTCATTGCTGTGTATTAAAGTAAATGTCATTGTTTGATAACAGTTGATCTGGTTTGGGGTTTTTTATGGCTATTTTGTGGCAAGACTTAATTTATAAAAATATACAGAGAGATTGCACTGTTGAAGAGATTACAAACAGATGTACTGTGCAATGGGCAAAATTAGATATGCTTACAATAAAAATTGTTTTGCAGACAAAAACTGTCTAGCATTGTTTCCGAAAAGGAAGTTTATTGCTTTTAGAGGAATTCTCAAAGGACTCAGAAAAGAACTGTAGAATGCACAAAAGAAGATGTTTCAACCCGAAATGGATCTTTTCCAATTTACAATATTCTATGGTTCAGTGGAACCTCAAAGATACTCCCACCCTCAAATATGGTGGGATAAATTCTCTTATCAATAAAACCTTGATAAGAGATTATACCCTTAGTTTAGGTATGTTTAATATCACCATAACTCCATTGACTGTCCAAATGACTCTGAGTGATTGTTAAAGTCGTTAGTGACTTAATTTATGTCAGAACAAGTCTGTCAGTCCTTAAAATGAAAAGTAACATAGCTCTCCTTTGAAATTAGATTTGCTATAACTAGCACTAATATCAAACTTGCTCACTTAAAGGATTTTTTCTTTTTTGCTGTACAGTGAATATTCTAAATATATTTGGCTAGTAGTTTTGTGGGAGACTAACCTTTCACGTTCTCCTTGCAGCTGTGTGTGCAGAAGCTGAGGATCCTCATAGAAGATTCAGATCAGAACTGTGAGTCCACAACTTCGTGGGAGTGGGTTTGCAGTGGGGCAGTTCAGATCCTGGGGAAGACTGCGCTCTAAATAAAGCCCTGTTTTTCCATGGTATTAACTCTTTCACAGGAAGGGGTGCAGATCTGTGCATGGTTCTGAAGACCCTTTCCTTAGCCAGTCTATTCCTTGATGGAGCTTCGGTTAATTGCTTGTCACCAGTGTTGAACTTTTCGTTTATTATGGTCAAAAGACCAGCAGAATCCGATCTACAGCTAGACATACCGACGAGACAGTTTTTAAAGTATATATACAGTGAAAAAAAACAGTTGAGAAATATGGTGCATTAAACCAGCACTATATGGTAGACTCTGGAGGCGACACAGAACCTTGCAATTGTGTCCAAGGTTCCAGGCTCAAGGTAAGCTAGAAGAAAGAAAGTGTGTCATTCCACCAGTCTTCCAGAATTTTAAGGATAGGCAGAACAAAAGTGTATCTGAAGTCATTGTAAAATGGGCAGTGCAGCTGTTTTCAACTTCCTTAGTAGCCACTGGGGCATAAACACGAGGGACTGTATGAATGGTCACTGTACTTGATCATATTTGGACTTGGATCCTCCTGAAACCGCTGACTGACCCTAATTTTCTGTTTTCTTCCCTTCCCCTTAGCAAGCCAAGCATCACTGGGGGTAGGCCATTTGTGTTTGGGGGCTGAAGTGAGAAGGGTAATCCAGTGATACTACCCCTGTTCCCTCACTACGACGTTACCAGGATCCAGCCCTTTGAGCTTTGCATAGAAATGTCACATGAAATATCTGTGTGAATAGGGTTCAGTGTGATAGACACTTGTAAACAGAAACACTGAAGATCTCTCATGGAGAAGAGATACTCTTGGCTAGGAATATAGATGAGAATATAAAACAGGTCAGAGAATCATTGGATATTAACGAGAGAGGCAAGAAAGATGTGGTTGCTTGGCAAACACTTCCTCTTTCCTGGCCAGGAATTTGGCTATAAATATATTTCCTAAGGTTTTGTTTTTATTTATGAAACTCTCTATTTTATATGGGAGGAAGGCTGAACAGGGCCCATTCCCTGCAGCAGCAGATGATGCAAGCAGAAGAACAAGTTCCAGTCAGTCGTTTAATCCCTTAAAACATTCCATATTCAAGCAAACCCTTCATTTTGACTGCTAAGGAGTTTCTGTGATGTCCTGTTGTAGAGCATATTATTGGCTTGCCTAGGCTAGTATGGTTCCCCCCCCCCCCCCCCCCCCCGTCCTCCTCCAAGGAGCTTAGGGCTCTTTGCCTTCTGGCTTTTATCACCAAAGGCCTGTGGGGTTAGATTACTTTAAATGAGTGCCTCTGTCTCTGTCTCTGTCTCTGTCTCTGTCTCTCTCTCTCTCTCTCTCTCTCTCTCTCTCCACACACACACACACACATACCCTCTCAATGCTCATACAGTAGGCTTTGTGGAAGCATCAAAAGCCGAGTCCTTGACCTGGAAGGTAACCCAGTTCTCTCCTACAGCTGTGGGGTGGAGGATGGCAGGCAATCTAGCCTTTGGGAGTATTCTGAGAAGCTTCCAAGGAACTGCTGTGGTTTTGCTATGATTGGATGACTCCCATGGCTGGGGAGCTAAGACCATTTCATATAGAAAAGTATTAAAATGTCCTGCGAGTTTTCCAAATACAGTGTTGCATGATAAGCCAGCCAGAGTTGCAGAATTGGCAAAATAATTGATACCCACAATTATAACTGAACGATGTGCAGGGCCTTGTTTTGGTTCCCAAGGTCAAATACACTGTCTGCAAGATCTAACTCAGAAATACGGGGCTAATTAAAATGTGTCGTGGTTATCCCCATCATTTTTTATAATGAACGAATAAAAAATAGTGGAGCTATTTTAAAATGCAGAATAAGTTGTTGACCTTGGAAGATCCATTTATGAACACGAGGCTTTCAGTCATAACCCATTCCTCTCTTGGTATGATCAATGAAGACATATTTAGTGTGTTTGCTTTTCAAAGTACATATGGAAATTTGATGCAGAGGCCGTTTGAAGCAGTCGTTGGTAACAGTATTTTAAAAGGGTGAATTGCTTCTCTTTATTCAGCACGGTGGAATCCCTAACTTGTTACACTATTTGAAACAAAGACAATGAGAGGATTCTTGAGAGGAGAATAAACATGCTAGCAGCTGCCAAGATATTCATAGCTGCAAACTGGGGGATATGGAGGGCCTGCCAAGGTCAGAATCAGTTAGTAAAATCTGGTGTGACGAATGATCTAATTTGTGCCCAGCCTAGAGATTTGCACTGAACTCAAGTCTTGGACATCTTTTCTCGTTAGCATAACCAGCTGCAGAACCCCCAAATTAGATCTGCTTTAAGACCTACTCTCTAAGACATGGGTAGTCAAACCGCGGCCCTCCAGATGTCCATGGACTACAATACCCATGAGCCCCTGCCAGCGAATGCTGGCAGGGGCTCATGGGTGTTGTAGTCCATGGACATCTGGAGGGCCGCAGTTTGACTGCCCCTGCTCTAAGAGACAATTGAAGCACTATGAAATTTTCAGCTTTGTGTCTTTTGTCAACAGAATAAGCAGGGAACTTCTTTGAGCTAATAATTGTATTTAAAATTAGTAAACACAGCGAGTCGTCACTGTATATAAATGACCAAATAACAATCAATACATCATAAGCAGGCTTACTTACATCATAGGGATTCCAATAAACACAGTGCCCTTGATAGACAAAAATAATACTTTCAACTGGCCAAACGTCCTGCATTCAACAAAGAGATTTCCCTGCAAGTTTTCTTATTGAAAGCAGTCAGCTAAAACCTCACAGTTATAAGGCTAAAAGCAGCACCTGTTCATAATTGTAAAGAGCAATAAATCTCCTTCTTCAGCTATAATAGTGAGCTGTCAGGTTGAGAGGCTGTCCTGTAGTTTTCCTTCTGAAACTTTAAGAATACATAATTAGCATGAACACGAGGTCGGTAAAATGAGTACCCAGCTTGCTGGGGGGTAAACAGTAATGACTGGGGAAGGCACTGGCAAACCACCCCGTATTGAGTCTGCCAAGTAAATGCTAGAGGGCGTCACCCCAAGGGTCAGACATGACTCGGTGCTTGCACAGGGGATACCTTTACCTTTACCTGCTCCTGGAAAGTAAGCTTGGTGACTCAGTTAAATTCTTATGCCTGCTCTGTATTTGTAGAATGGTATTCAGATTCTTTTAGAAGGTATTCAGATTCTAAACTCCAAGGTGGGGTTTGTCTATATATGTTTTCAGGGTCATCAGTAAATAATGGTGAATCTAATCAGATTTCTCACTGTTGAAAGGGGGAGGAGATCTTCTTTGATACTGAAAAGGCTATGCTGGAGGTCACGGGCGCTGTAGGTAAAAAAGACAAATAGGCTGATTCCACACATTGGACTGGGGCATTTATTTTTATTTTGAAGGAAGGTGGGATTGCATGGAACTCAATCCCACCTTCCTGCAAAATAACGCCCCCCCCCCCCCCCCCCGTGTAGTGGAACTATTCCGTCACCGCTTTGTTTCCCGGTGGGGACACAGTAAACTGCGGAGCTTTATGTTTGCAACAATTCTCCTGACACCATCCAACATATCTTACTGGATTGTCCCTTGTTCATTGTCCAGCGAAGGCACATTATACCTTTTATACCAAAATGGAGAAACCATTCAAGAGACCTGATCTGCCAATTTTTATTGAGTCTTAAGGATGCCGATGTCACTTTTATTATGGCTGAATTTCTGTCTTCAGTTTTTAAATTTAAACTGACTGATGTATCTTGACTATCTTTGTTTATCTTGCTAATCTGCTTTAAGCCAATAAAGGTATTGTGTGTGTGCTTGCAACACCACACTGCCGGTGGCCCGGAGCAGCTGCCATCATGCAGAATGAGCCATAGTGAGGGCTACACTGGGAAATGGGAAGATTGAATGTAAAAAGCCATCTAGATCCAGCCTGATGTCTATCTTAAAAAATAGCAAAGATTATGTCAGCTTTTTCTACCTGCTTATAGTCTGCTGACTGAGAAACCATTGTATGTTTCTGATAAAAGTTGGATCTTATCTGTCCCACAAGTGCATCTGCTTCAATACATCTGCCGATCTTTAATGTGCCACAAGATGCACTTTTGTATCCCCCACTCCTGCTGGAAATCTTCCTTTATTCCTCCTTATCTTTGTAGCATGAGGACCAGAAACCTGTCTCTTAACCAACAGGATTCTCAAGCACCTGAAAGTATTGCCTATCCTAATTCTCCTCTAGTTCATTGCATGTGCAATTCACATGACAGGAAGAGTGCTTGCCTTGGAGAAACGGGGTATTCTAGCCAGACATTCAAAGGGAGAATTGATGGAAACAGTTGACGTGAGGTTGCTGCAGAGCCTGCCAAGGCCCAGGCTCCCGGTATCCACTAATGAATATCTGCCTTGGGCTGCCAGTGTCTCTGTCTGTTGTTGGGTAAGAAGAAAGGTCAGCCGCGCACAATGCCGCTGTGTTTGTGACCCCGCTCTGTTGTGTCTTCCCTCCCCAGTAAAGTATTTGGGGCTGCTGGCGATGTCCAAAATCCTGAAAACACACCCCAAGTCCGTCCAGTCTCACAAGGATCTCATCCTGCAGTGCTTGGACGACAAGGACGAGTCCATCCGCCTCCGCGCCTTAGATCTTCTCTATGGGATGGTGCGTTGCCTTGACATCCTTCTCATCCTAGCCATTTGGCTTACCTTCTTGGTTTGCCTTCCCTCGTTGCCGGTGGAAATGGGAAGACTGCAGCACCATTGCCATATCCTGCATCAGGCTCTCAGTGTTGTCTGCTCGCACTGGCAGCAGATCGCCATCAATCACTACCTTGTCCTTTTTAACCAGGGATTGAGCCTGGGGCCTTCCTCATGCAAAGCAGAGACTGTACCACCAAGACCTAGCCCATATCCAGATGCCTGGCGTGCACCACCAATGCTGGACTCTCCAAGTGTGAGGGCCAGGCCACCATGTGCCAGGGGAGATCAGTGTGGTACAGCACATCTCTGATAGAACAGCAGATGGCTGCTCGTGTGCACACCTTCAATCATGTCTTTGCAGTAATAAGAGCTGGAAGCTTGGTTTCTAAAACTGAAGCCTTGTACCCAGAGGGTTAGACACCTTCCAGCCCCTTCCAGACACCTTCTCCATGCCCCTTGTTCTGGCTTTGGAGATTTCTGCAGTTATTGCTCACACGTGCATGAATTGGATAGAAGCCTACCCCCTTCAATATAAACTGAAGCTCCTGAGAAATTGAATTCTGTGCTTTTCCTGCAATCCCAGGGTGCGCATTCTTTGGCCTGCCACCGCCTCCCACCCAGGGGTGGTGGAGAGCACTGCAAGCGAGTGAACTCTTGTGCCTGATATCTACCTTGTGCCTCATGCTTTTGTCCCAGGTGTCAAAAAAGAACCTGATGGAGATAGTGAAGAAGCTAATGATCCATGTGGATAAAGCCGAAGGGACGACCTACAGGGATGAGCTGCTGACCAAAATCATTGATATATGTAGCCAGTCGAATTACCAGTACATCACCAACTTTGAATGGTCTGTAGTCAGTGGTCCTTGTGTGTATGTGGGGGGGGGGGGAGAACTGCTCAGGAAAAGGACTGGTGCTTTAAAACAACTTCATCCCTTGCTGCCTCACAACTGGGGATGCCCTCCTTGAAAAATTCCCTCAAAGGATAGAGGGGCAGGATCCGAGAAAACTTAAAAGAGGGGGAGACCTAGAAGGTGGTCGCAGGGCCATCAGAGGAGGCTTGGGGGAGGGAAAGTTGTCCAAGGAAAAAGGGGAAACATCTTGCCAACAGAGTGTATCTACTCTTTGGAAACCACCAGCTAGATGTTTGGGTCTTGTAGGCCTCTTTCCCCACTTGTCTTGTCAACCAGTCCCTCTGTCTTCTCCACATGTATGATGGGTCTGTTCCCTTCTCTGCCTGCTCCAGGTACATCAGCATTCTGGTGGAGCTGACCCGGCTGGAGGGCACCCGGCATGGGCACCTCATCGCCTCCCAGATGCTGGACGTGGCCATCCGAGTGAAGGCCATCCGCAAGTTTGCCGTGTCGCAGATGGCTATGCTCCTGGACAATGCCCACCTGCTGGCTAGCAACACCCAGCGGAACGGGATCTGCGAGGTGCTGTATGCTGCCGCCTGGATATGCGGGGAGTTCTCCGAGTAAGTGCATCAATGCCGTGCAACAGTGAAAAAGGGCTTGACATCCTGGTGGGGAGAAGACTGAGTTCTCTTTTGTTGACCTGCATGGTCAGGGGGAGCCCACTTTTCCCCACTTCTGAAGGTGTTTTAGTGAGAAGTCAACATGTGCTTACACTCAAAGTGTGGACTAATCAAAACAAGAAGCACCTCTGTGGTGATTTCTCAGTTAGCATTGATGAGAAGTGAGGAGGAGGGAGGAGATGTAAAAAAGTCCAGGAAACCCAAGCCAGCGGGGTAGCAGCAATACCCATTCTAATCTTGCTAGATTCAAGTCCAGTAGCACCTTCGAGAGCCCAACAAGATTTTGGGGGTATGAGTTTTCAAGAATCAACGCTCCCTTCATCAGAAATAAGTAGGAATGGCATTCCATGAATCTTATATCCCATTCTGAAGATGACAGAGGCATTTCAAAGAAAACTCAGAATGCACAGGTACATATCTCCTCTGTTCTCATCAAACCGATTTACATTTTGTACTGTACCCCTGCATCCGTCCTTTTTAGATAACTGGCTAAAGGAGCTTTGACTCTCGAAAGATTTTCCATGAAAATCTTGCTGGTCTATAAGGTGCTCCTAGAATTGAATCTAGCAGTTCTTCTACAGATTGATGTGGCTGCCCTCTGTAACATTCCTCTCTTGTTTGTGTTATCCCCAAAACGGGGGACTCTGAAGGCATCTTTGCTTGGGGGCCACGGGCTCGGATGTTTGTTTTCCATGTTATGGTTTGTGTGTTGCACACAGTCCCCGGCTCTGGTTGTGCACTCCCTGGGCCCTCTAAGCTCCCTCTTCTTCTCAGGCACCTTGAGGAGCCACACCAGACCCTGGAAGCCATGCTGCGGCCAAAGGTCACCACCCTCCCTGGCCACATCCAAGCGGTTTATGTCCAAAACATGGTGAAGCTTTACGCCTCGATCCTGCATCAAAAGGAGCAAGCTGGCCAGAAGGAGGAGGCTCAGGAGACCACCCAGATGATGATCGATCGCTTGCCTCAGTTTGTGCAGAGTGCTGACCTTGAAGTGCAAGAGAGGGTAACGAGTCGTTCCAAGAGCTTTCCAGACCGAAAGGCCCATATTTTGAAGGGTCTCGTGTTGCAACTTGACCCCCTTCTCCTCTCTTTTGCTTCACAGGCTTCTTGCATCCTGCATCTAATGAAATACATTCACAAGCTTCAGTTAAAAGAGGTGCCGGTGGCTGAGGAAGTGATCGCCCTGTTTGCTGGGGAGCTGAACCCCGTGGCTCCCAAAGCCCAGAAGAAAGTTCCAGTTCCGGAAGGGTAAGACTCCCGCCGTTCAGCACCAGAATATTAGCTTTAGATCACAGTGATGTGGTGTGATGGCCCAGGGCATACATGTAAAGATAAAGGTATTACAATCAGTGTGAATTCCATCATGGTACATAAATTAACAAAGACAATTTGCAAAAGAAGCATACCTCCTATGATTTTCAAACTTATCCTAGGAGTTTTCCATATTTCAACCTGTAATAAAATATTAAAAAATATAAAGAATTCACACTGATTGTAATTTTTCTGTGACTTTCTGCACAAAGGAACAGCCACCAATGAAAGGTCTGCTTTGAAAACGTAACAAAATCTAGAGTCCGTTCTGGTTGATTCATTTATCATCAAAACAGAGATTGTATAAAAGATACTGTTAACTGATTTTGATAGCCTGGGACAGGTTCTCTCTTTTTCTGTTAGGATATTTATTCAGAACAGCCCCACCATACTGTGTCAGAATTCCAAAGGTGCCTGCAGGCTTGAAAAGATTGGGGACCCCTGTTCCGTAGCTTTTGACTAGGGAGAGAAGCCCTGAGATTTCTTGGAAGACGTGTTGGTTGGGGGAGGTGGAGCAGATGGAACATCCCTCATGCTTCTGTGTCAGGAGTGGCCAGGCTGTGGCTCTACAGAGGTCCATGGACTACAATTCCCATGATCCCCTGCCGGCAGGGGATCATGGGAATTGTAGTCCATGGACATCTAGAGAGCCACAGTTTGGCCACCCCTGTTCTATGTAATAATAATAAACTTTATTTTTCTCACCTGTCCTTCCAATGCATCTCATGAAGTCCATGACTGTCACTTTTCTCCCAGCCCCCTTTCTTAGGTAAATTTGAATGCTCCTTCTTTTAGTTATTTTTTCTATCAGTACAGTTTCGTGAGCCACCTTTTCACATAACAATGAACTCAGGGCTTCTTAAAATGTACTTCCTTAAAATGTACTTGTGTTGCTGTACAGTTGAGTCAAGTATAGTTGCTGCAATGCGTTACTCAAGCCTTATGTTCTTGAATCCTCTTTGTGAGCAGAGAGAGCCTTGAGGCACTGTGGAAACTGTAGGAGGAGGAGGATTTGGCAGATTTTTCTAGGTATAGGGTTTAGATAGATGTTTCTGTGGGGGGGGGGAGGGAATCTTCCCTTTTTCCCAGGCAGTTTGACCTCCTTAAAAGATGGAAGAGTTAAGGGAAGGGCACAAAATGCATCTGGGAGCGTGCGTTTGTACGCACCTTGCCCCCAGATGTGGGCCTCCCCCCTTGTTCATGGGCCTTCCAGTGGCCTTCTAGTTTGGCAAGCATGGTCTAATTCAGGGGTAGTCAACCTGTGGTCCTCCAGATGTTCGTGGACTACAATTCCCATGAGCCCCTGCTAGCATTTGCTGGCAATTCCCATGAGGCCCCTGCCAGCATCAGAGCAATTCTAGTGATCTTAGAAACACTTTTGTTGCTGCCTGGAGTGCACACCCTAACCCAAAGGCGTTCTCACGTTCACAGGTTGGACCTCGACGCCTGGATCAATGAGGCTCCTTCAGACAGCGAGTCAGAGGACGAGAAGCCCAGGACGATTTTCCACGACGAAGAGCAGAAGCACTCACGGCACCGACAGCCCGAGATTGACGAGGAGGAGCTCGCACGGGTAGGCAGGCTGCCTGTGACTGGCTGCAACGGGGACATGGTTCCTTCCATGTGTCAGAGGGGTCTCCTTAAGCCACCAGGTTACTCTACAAAGTGAAGGGGGGGAGGGGGGCCTTGGCTCAGAGGTAGAGCCATGGGTCTTGCATGCTGAAGGTCCCAAGCACCCTCTCCAGCACATTCAGTTAGAATGCATGAGAGATCCTGGGGAGCTGCTGCCAATCAGCTCAGGCTCCTGTGCTGGATCGACCAATAGTCTGGCTGTGAACCATTGTGAGATTCCGGGTATCAAACGGCATCTGTTCCCCTCTAATTCCACTTAGCTTTTTGAGTCGGTACTGGCATTTATAAGTGTCAGAGAACAACCCCACTTCGGGCAGTACCATTAGACTTCTATCCTTCACACTCCTTGTTTGGCCTTGCGGGGAAATCATCCTGTCAGGGTTTCTTAAAATTACATATAGAGATGGCAAGACTGTCCCGCTAATCCTGCTTTGAAATCTCTCTCTTTTCCTCTTCCAGCGCCGAGAAGTTCGGAAGCAGGAGCAAGCAAACAACCCGTTTTACATTAAGAGTTCTCCTTCCCCACAGAAAGTAAGTCTTGCCTGGACGGAAGTGCCTGTTGGTAGAATTGTGCTGGGCCCATTCTCTTTTTATGACGGAGTTGCTGTTCTTGATGCTCTAGTGGAGAAGAGAGATTCAGTAGCTACTTCTTAAAGTTGTGCATTGTTCTGTGTTGTTGTCTTTTTTTTAAATGCTGGATAACTCCAGCCTTTATTGTGTTTAAGAAAGGAAATATCAGAAAGAAAAAAAGAACAAAGGATTATAATTCCATGACAGCTCAGTTTACCCATAGAACCATAGAGTTGGAAGGTACCTCATGGGTCATCTAGTCCAATCCCCTGCACTATGCAGGACACTCACAACCCTATCGCTCATCCATTGTAACCTGCCACCCCCTTAAGCCTTCACAGAACCATCCTCTTTCAGATGGCTATCCAGACTCTGTTTAAAAATTTCCAAAGATGGAGAATAGGCTATTAGTTAGGCCTACTAACTTATTAATACTTATTAGTACATATATATATCTAGCTAGATATTATGAGAAGTACCCCCAATGTTCTTCAAATTCTTCTGCTGGTCTACCATTAACTAGATTTGTGAGCTTTGCCATATTGGTCCGTTCTCCCAGCTTGTTCTGTGTTGTTGTCAAGCATGGCCTTGTGCGTATACATAAATTTCCCTCTTCTTTCCCCTCCCCGGTGTTATCCAGCGGTACCAAGATGCCCCTGGCGTCGAGCACATACCTGTGGTTCAGATTGATCTCTCTGTTCCTCTAAAAGTTCCTGGTAAGAGCAACCCTTATCCATCCAATGGTCGATGTTCCAGCTCCTCTATAATGTCGGCTAGGGCACTCTAGAGCATGGGTAGTCAACCTGTGGTCCTCCAGATGTCCATGGACTACAGTTCCCATGAGCCCCTGCCAGCAAACTGAGTTGAGTTGAGATTAGCTCTATTCCTCTTACAGTGCCAGTATGGGGTAGATGTCTCCTTGTGCAGCTTTGTGCATAATGTCAGTACAGTGTGTGTGCCACACTGCAGGCAAAGGTGGGTTGGAAGAGCCCCTGCAAGTAACATAGGCACACAAAGTGTTTGTGACTAGGGATGGGCATGAGGAACCAGCTTGGTGTAGTGGTTAAGAGCATGGACTTCTAATCTGGTGAGCCAGGTTTGATTTCCTGCTCCCCTATATGCAACCAGCTGGGTGACCTTGGGCTCTCCACAGCACTGATAAAGCTGTTCTGACTAAGTAGTAATATCAGGGTTCTCTCAAGCTCACCTACCTCACAGGGTGTCTGTTGTGGGAGGAGGGAGGGAAGGCCATTGTAAACTGCTTTGAGACTCCTTCAGGCAGACTCCTTCTTGAACTGAACCACGAAGCAAGTTAATTACGAATTCTAGCCTGTTCATGGTTTGCAAAATGAAGTATATGATAGGCCTGTGGTCAAGAACTTCCATGTGGTCAAGAACTTTTAAAGCAGTTAGTGGTGGTTCATGGATAGAGCAGAAAGCATGGTTTTAAAGAGACTCCCAATTCTCTTTAAACCTGTTTTATGTTAACCATGAAAGCTGTAAAACAGCTGAGCAGGGGGAGCACCCTGTTCCCTGCCGCTCAGCTGTTTTCAGGTTTTCTTATGCAGTCCCTTTAAAAAAATTTTAACGACTGCATAAGAAAGTCCTAAAACAGATAAGTGACAGGGAGCAGGTTCAACTGTTTTTTGGAATTTCTGCAAACCCCAGTTAAAGAGGCTATGAATGGTTTGATTCTCAAATGAGCCTCCTGTTTCGATGTGGTTCGTTTCATGATTTGCCACAACCACCCTTTTCCAATTCGTGCCCATCCCTGTTTGTAACACACTGATGTGTATAAGTCACAATAAGTTCCTTGTTTATTTGAGGCCAGTGTGTGCTCTTCCCCCCACCTCCTGCAGGCTTGCCAGTATCTGACCAATATGTGAAGCTGGAGGAGGAGCGCCGGCACCAGCAGAAGCTGGAGAAGGACAAGAAGAAAAAGAAGCAAAAGAAAGAGAAGAGGGGGAGCAAGCACCGGCGCCACAGCTCTCTCCACACAGAGAGCGACGAGGACATTGCGCCAGCCCAACATGTGGACATCATCACAGAAGAAATGCCGGAGGTGAGTCTTGGACCGGGCCAAGCTGGGAGCCATTCCTTACTGGACCTGCAAGGCGTCCTGCATAGCTTCTGTGAGGCTGATTAGTCTGGCACTTTGAGCTTTGATCTAGCACAAGGTGATGTTCCTCCAACGTGAGCGCAGCTCACAGTCAGGGGAAGGCACCTTGTACAGGCAGAAAATGCTCCCTCTGCTCACAGAAACAGTGTCCAGGATCCAAACGCCTAAAGTAACTTCCCAGCTCAGCCAACAACCCAAAGTGCTTTGTGGCATCGAGGGAATTTCTAGAGTTGCCAGATCAGCACTGGGGAGCTGTCCCACCTTTTGTTGGTTGCTCATTCTAACTTAACCAAACCCTCCTGGCCACCTGGGAAGGTGGAACTATTTGCAACAGGACATGATTTGAGGCATGGAAGGGATACAGTCTATCCGTTTCATCTTCCCTCTTTCTTTTTTAATCAGAAAAGTTTGTGCAGGAAGGGTATTTGGATGAGAGGGGTGGCCTGTTGCTTTTCTGTTTTGGCTTTGGCCCCCCTCCCCCCTTGACATGGCTCTTCTGCATCTTGTGCTTCCAGAACGCTCTTCCCAGCGATGAGGATGACAAAGACCCCAATGACCCCTACAAAGCACTGGACATTGACCTGGACAAGTAAGTTTCCAGTGGTGCCACTTTACCATAATTGGATGGTTGAGTCAGAAAAGACTGGGGCCTTTGTCCCTTCTGGTGCTTCCTCTGCGCGGGAGGGGAGACACAGGCCTCACCCTGCTAGCTTTTGGCCCCCACTGACACAGTAATTTTGTGTTGCAGCAGGGAAAACCATCAAGTATCCTGGCTTTCACATTTCTTGCATTGGATCAGGGCAGTCTTTCTCTAATTTTTTACCGTTGAGAACCCCCTGAAACAATCTTCAGGCGTTAAGAAACCCCAGAAGTAGCATGGTCTTGCAGAATATGGTTGGGAAGCCTGGATTAAAGTTAAAATCTATGAGTTGGCAGACCTGCCTGGGAGCCTGTTTTATTTTTTTTTACATAATTTGTATCCCAGCTTTCTGTGTCCACCAGGGCAGCTAAGGAAGAAACCGATAAAATAGCATTGTAAAACCATGAAAATCACACCTTGATGGACTGAGGGTGTAATTTGGTATAAGGCTGCTTCATGTATTCATGTAAGCATTCCTGCACCAGGCAGCCAAGGGGTCTGACTCTGTATGGGCAGCCTTGTATGTTACTTCACCATAAGAGTTCTATTCTTACTTCCTTGCTGAACCAAGACGGAACAGCCCTACCAGTATCTGCTAATGAATTATTTGTGCCATGGCCCTTCCTTTTGCTCAAAAGCATCTGACAACATTAGTAAAACAGTTTTAAGACAATCAAAGGGGATAACCTGTCCCATGAAAAAGGGAAATTGCAGCTTCAAACTCTTACTGTGTAGCAAACTTGGTGGTCCAAACAAAAACCTAGCTCTTTACTTCTCACCGGAAGGCAAGTGGTGACCACGTGTCATATTCCCATGCTGTATTTTCGACTACCCCGTGATTGAGGACCACAGCATGCAGAGTAGTGTTAATTGTGGTACTTGGAATGGCACATCCCCACATCTGTGACTGTCTGGTTTCCTGGACTTAAGTTTGGCAGTTTTCTCCGGTTTAGTATGTTGTGTGGTGGATTTGGGCCCTGCCAGTAATCCTGAGGTGACAGTGGTGGGTTGGTTGCAGTGCATTAATTATTGCCTGGAAGAGCAGTGCATTTCCACAAAAGAGCAGCATTGAGTGCCACGAGGAAGGCTGCAGATCCCGCATTACCTTCTCCTGCTCTCAGCTTTGAAATTGTGTCTCCCCCTGTGTCAGTGCCCCGTCAAGTTTCCCAGTAAGCAGGCTATTTTGTTGAAGAAATCTTCCATATTAAATAGCGAAACCGGTACACATGAGGTCTTTGTAGAAACTAAAGTTAGCCCTGTCCTACCTACCTACATGGACACACCAGAGCTCACACTCTGGTTTTAGCAGGCAAATGTTCCCTGTTCCCATCTCCTAAGTGTGCAAAATAAAATTATAAAAGGACTCTTCTAGGCCAGAGAGATAATCCAGAACCTCCATGGAGACACTGAAATTTTGATGCACCTTTCCCCAATAGAATAACAAAGAATACAGAAAAAGAAACAACAAAGAAACTAGAAGACGACCTGTTAGGTCAAGGAGAGGTGTGAAGGACACAGGGGTGGCCAAACTATGGCTTTCCAGATGTCTATGGACTACAATTCCCTTGAGCCCTTGCCAGCATATTGGTGGCAGGGGATTGTAGTCCACAGGTATGGGGAGACCCACAATTTGGCCACTCGTGCTCTAAGCAATAAAGACCATCTAGCCATTTAACAGCACATAATACATTATAAGAGCCTCTTGTGGTGCAGAGTGGTAAGGCAGCCGTCTGAAAGCTTTGGCCATGAGGCTGGGAGTTCGATCCCAGCAGCCGGCTCAAGGTCGACTCAGCCTTCCATCCTTCTGAGGTTGGTAAAATGAGTAGCCAGCTTGCTTGCTGGGGGGTAAACGGTAATGACTGGGGAAGCCACTGGCAAACCACCCCGTATTGAGTCTGCCATGAAAATGCTAGAGGGCGTCACCCCAAGGGTCAGACATGACTCGGTGCTTGCACAGGGGATACCTTTACCTTTATCTTTAATACATTATAAATAAACATAGCAGAAGCATGCAAAACAGGATCTTGACACCCTGCCCACATCGATAAAGTCGTTGTCGAGATGGTGGCAGGTAGAAGACACAGTTCTGTTATATAGAAGGTTTCAGAATCTGATCTAGCTTACCAGGAAAGAGGTCCATCATAGGAGTCTGCTCAAGGAAAAGTCAGTGTCATATGCAGCAGCAGAAAAAAAAAGAAAGTAGAAAAAAGCCAATTTACACACTAGGCAAAAGAATGAAAGCAAAGTGACGAGCGTGTTAATTCTTACCTGCACAGTGTGAGCATGCTAGAGCATGGGGCTTCCAGTCCATCAGCCTCACACTTAAATCCAGCCCTGAATAGGTGATTGCCGATCTCAAAAGGGGCACAGGAAAGTGTGATCGAAATGATTAAGGGGTTGGGAGCGCCTTTCTGCAAAGATGAACAAAACAGCTTGGGAATTGCTCTGATTATGGAAAATATTACCATAGCAGGGACAAGACAGAACTTTATAAAATTCATGAGGTGGAGGAGAACTCTCTCCTTCCTTTTGCAATACAACAAGGCATCCAACAACATTGATCAAGAATACACTCAGGACAGACCCAACGGAAGTCCGTCACACAACAGCTGACGTGGAATTTGCTGCCATGAGATGCAGGCACGGCAATCAGCTTCAGATACCTTTAGAAGGGAATTAGGCACATTCTGTGAGGACAATAAAATCAGACTCCAGTAGCACCTTTAAGGCCAACAAAGATTTATTCAAGGCGTGAGCTTTCGAGTGCAAGCACTCTTCGTCAGACTAAGAACTGACCATCATAACAGTAGGAATATATAAGCAAAAGTTAATCCTGTTACATTATTAAACTGTGTCAAACACAGCCACATGATAACTCCCTGCCAAACGAGCCAATCAAACCCCTCGAACCCATTTGTAGTTCACAAAGACATATCAGAAATAAAACTGTCAAAGCCAGTGATCCACGGCTCACACTCTGCTATTTACTGCCGTGAGGACAGTTCAGCTGTGATAGTTAACTCTGCATGTTTAGAGGTGGCCTGTCTCTGAATACAGTTTTTTTTTGGGGGGGGGGGGGGGGGAGCGAAGGAAGCTTTAGACCAGGGCAGTCAAACTGTGGTCCTCCATATGTTAATGGACTACAATTCCCATGAGCCCCTGCCAGCATTTGCTGGCAGGGGCTCATGGGAAATGTAGTCCATGAAAATCTCAAGGGCCGCAATTTGACTACCCCTGCTTTAGATTCGCATCTCTGCTTCTAGTGGCTGTTTTGCCATCAGGGATGCTGGTGTGATCCAGTAAGGCTGCTATGTTCTTACATGATAGGGTAATCTTGAGAGTCAGAAGAGGTTGATAGTTCCTTTATGCACCTTTGTGGGCCTACTTGCCTAGCACAGGGGTTGGGTTTCTATAGGGTCCTCTCCATATGCCATTGCTGGGACCTCTTGAACATTTCTCTTTCTTTCCGCTCTTTCCATCCCTGCGCCCTCCCTGCATCCTGTCATAGTTTGTTTTTCCTTTATCCTTTCTCTCTCTTTTCTGTCTCTCACACCCAGTCTGGTTTCAGGGAGGCCTGGCAGGTAAGAGGATCTCAACTATCTAGACTTGTGGAAGGCTGGCTGCTTCTGTCACACTGTAAACCACAACAGGGCTGTTGTGATCTGGGTGCCGCCCCCAATTATCAACCAAAGGCTCTTTCTCTCTATTCCCATTCTGCAAATGAAGCCATCACGTGATTTACCAGTCCACATTTACTTGCTCGTGGCACAACATGGCTTGGCAGCCTGAATTTTTTTTTAAAAGATCTTGATCTAGCATGCCTTACTCAGTTGCCTGGTTGCTTATAGCCAAGCGGTCTCCACCACAGGTGACTAGGGGGAAGGGGCCATTCTTCTAAGCCCACGCTATAAGCAGGCTGGGTACATCTGAAGAGATCCAAAGGACTGTTTTGTGGGGGTCGCTGACCTTGTTGAGCTTTACAGTGCTTGGCTGCTTTCTCTCCCAGTTCCCGTTTCCCAAGTGAGATTAAAAGTCTTGCAGGCAGGTGGGATTGGCAGTTGTTTCAACTTGAGCCTAGTCTGCTTGGCAGCCTGTAGAACTGGCAGTGACCAAATGCAGGTCTTGATGCAGGCTTTTCTTCTTGCTAAGCATACTCCTCCCCCCCCCCACTTGAAGGTGGCAAAGGGGAGGTGATAAAGCCCCACCTCCTTTAAATGTTGGGTTGTTGGGGGGTTTTTTAGCTGTTTTAGTAGTTGAAAGACAAGCCAATGGAAACAGGGGGTTTTGGGGGGGGGGGTTCTGTGCAAAAAATCTCCCTCTTTTTTCCATGTTGTTCCTCTACATTTGCCAGCAAAGATGCCCGTTTGCTCCATGACTGGGGCTTCTTTTGCTTTTGCCCTTTTGAGTGGCTTGAAATGGGCTCGGCAGCTGGGCCAGGCCCAATTCAGGCCAAGGGGGTGCTGATTTGGAAGCACAGTTGCCCAGCCAGGTGGGCTTTCCAATAGGGTTGTGTGCTCCGGCGCGGTTTGGCTGCTTCAGTGATCACCAAAGCCTGAGGCGGCCAGCGGAGAGGAGCGCCACCAGCACCCCTCCTCTCCGCCGCTGCGGCACGGGCCGCCTCAGGCTTCGGTGATCACCAAAGCGGCTAAACTGCACCGGAGCGCAGAACCCTAGTTGCCTCACGCCTCTTGGGAAGTGCGCAGATTGCCTCTTCTCCACGGCAGCCTGTCTCCTCTTTCTCTTTGTGAAAAGGCCTTTAGCTGATAGCGAGAAGCTCCCTGTTCAGAGGCACAGGAACACCGACGGCCTGAAGTCTCCGCACGACGCAGAAGTCCCGCCTGTAGAGAAGAAAAGCAAGAAGCCGAAAAAGAAGGAAAAAAAACACAAAGAGAAAGAGAGGGAGAAAGAGAGAAGGAAAGAGCGGGAGAAGAAAACGGAGGAGGACGATAAAAAGGTGACCGGTCCTAATTCTTTGGGCACAGAAGGTTAAACATGGGCATAAACCTTACAAATGTACCGATTGAGACGAATCTACAGTGTACAACCTGGCCTGTTCTAAGAGCACGGGCAATAAGAAGGGAAGGTTTTTAAATGGTATATTAGCCACAAATGCTCCTTGGGTGACCTTGGGCCAGTAATCTGCTCTCTCAGCCAAACTAGGCTCTACACTGTTCAGATTGGTTTGGCCGCCTCGGCAATCACCAAAGCCGGAGATGGCCAGCGGCATGGAGAGGAGGGGCGGCAGCAGCTGCATGCAGGCGCAGAGCTGCATGTGGGCTTTGGCTGGCATGCTGCCGCCACCCCTCCACGCTGTGGTGCTGGCTGCCTATGCGCCAGTTTGGGCTTCGGTGATTGCCGAGGTGGCCGAACTGAGCCGAAGTGCACAACCCTATTCTACAGTCTTGTTTTAGAGACAGCAATCAAAAGATGGAATAACCCTCCCCCCCCAAAAAAACAACAACAACAACCCATTCCAAGGATCAGTAGTTAGCAACATTCAGAGCATCCAGAAGAATCGGTGAAATGACAGTAATGAAAGTCTATAATCTAGAACAGTACAGCCGATCCCAACCAAGGCTTCGTCACGGTGTGGCTGTGAAGATGAGACGGGAGGGGACCTGTCCGTTGGTCTGCTTCCTAATACTGGGAATTTTTAAAAAAGATATGGCAACAGATAAGCGCCCTTTATGAGCCTCTTGTGGCTCAGAGTGGTAAGGCAGCAGTCATGCAGTCTGAAAGCACTGCCCATGAGGCTGGGAGTTCGATCCCAGCAGCCGGCTCAAGGTTGACTCAGCCTTCCATCCTTCCGAGGTCGGTAAAATGAGTACCCAGCTTGCTGGGGGGGGGGGGTAAATGGTAATGACTGGGGAAGGCACTGGCAAGCCACCCCGTATTGAGTCTGCCATGAAAACGCTGGAGAGCGTCACCCCAAGGGTCAGACATGACCCGGTGCTTGCACAGGGGATACCTTTACCTAAAGCGCCCCGTAGCAAAGCACTCTTTCTGACAATTATCTCTGGCCTGCATTGAAAAGAATGACTAGCTTTTATGTGCTGCTCAGCCAAGTGGCCAGGAGGATACACAGCCATTAGATCTCTGAATCTACAGTCTTCACAGTGATAGGCCCGTTCAGCAGTTCCAAATATGCCAGCCCTGTTAAAAGCACGGACTAGTGTCCATGACAGAATCCCCAGCATGCTCGCCTGCTTTCCCACAATGCAGACACACCCCCTAGAAATAATGAGGGGGTTGCATATCCCTGGGTCCAGGTTGCATATTGCAAAATCTTAAACCAGAACGCCCTAAAGCAGAGGTAGTCAACCTGTGGTCCTCCAGATGTTCATGGACTGCAATTCCCATGAGCCCCTGCCAGTGTTTGCTGGCAGGGGCTCGTGGGAATTGTAGTCCATGAACATCTGGAGGACCACAGGTTGACTACCCTTGCCCTAAAATAGTCAGGGTGGCAGCTGAGTAAGCGAAATATCAGAAGTGATTTACCAAGCAGTGCAAGCAAGGGTTCCCCTGAAGTCACTTAATGAGTGATTTTAGGCCTGACATGTGATTCTTAGTTCAGCATTAACCTGAAACAGCATCAAGCCCTTGGGCGTCCTTGCAAGTAGTATTCTGTGTGATTTGGCACCTCAAGGACAATGGTGTGAAACCCAGACATCCTGCCTTGTGTTCTAGCATGTGTGACCTTGCTTAGTTGGCCAGCCAGGGTCCTCTCAGCCCCAGTTTCTCCATCTGCAGTTTGGTGTTATCGTAACCTGAAAGGACTGTTATCTAGTGCTGTGATTCCTAACCAGAGACTCCAGTGCCATTGGTGGAGCTCAGAAGCAATCCGGGGAACCAGGAGTCACAGGGCTTGCATAACAATTGCTAAGAACTAGCTCTCTCTCAGTCTGCATGTTCCCCTGGGAAGATGATGTGCCATCTCCTGCTGACTTCACCAGATTACCCATCTGTGACGTTTCAGCAAGCTCCCAGTAACCTTGGGCATATGGTGCTTTGATTTTGATGTGCCTCTTCCTGCCAGCTCTACCTGCCAGGGATTATTCATAGTGTTTCTGCAGCTTGTGATGTTCTTAAAAACCTGCTGTAAATAATAACTAAACTTTTCCCCAAGAATCCCTTGGGGAAAATTGGCTTTTTGTTGCCCTTTGGGGGGGGGGGGGGGCACATACAGGTAGAGCAACTGGTGAGAGGTAAGATACAAACGGTTGAGAACCAGTGATGCAGTGTATTGAGAGCAAACGTAAAGCCATGGGAATGCTTGCAAAGAGCTGCAGTTACTCGCTGTTAACTTTTGTTTTGTTTGTTAATGGCTCGCTTTAGCCTGATGACATGGACTTCTGGCTTTCGGACGCTCCACCTCCTGCAACGGCAATGGAGGCAGAGGTTAGTCTGCACAGTCAATGTGGCCACAGCTCCAAGAAATATCCAGGGATCCCAGTGTTTCTGAGATTACATGCCACAGTAGAGCCTCTGCAGGACGTCTTTGGCCAACAGGGACCTGAATGAGTTTATATCTCTAACTCTGCTCTAGTAGATTTCTGACAGCATCTGTAGAGGGTTTTCTACCTCCTTGATGTTTCTCCCCCTTCCCATTGATTTGGGGGGCGTCCTGCCTTCCCCGCATCCTCAAGGAAGGGACTGCCCCACAGCCTGAAGACTAGTGTGAGGGTGGGACTGTGTCGTGATCCCGGGGGTGCTTCTTTCCAAACCGCACTGTCTTGAAATTGCCCCTTCAGAGCAAGCCAGAGGTGAGCACGGACTTGGCAGAACCCAGAGAACCGGAGGAAGCCAAGAAGGAGGGGCAAGAGGAAGAGGCAGAGGAAGAAGGAGAAGGAAAGGTGAGCCCGGGTTATGAAGCCACAGGGTTTGCCAGTGAAGATACAAGCCATGGCTTTCCCTCTGGAAATAGCAGTGGTCTTGAATCTTGCAAAGCTGTTGGTTTGGTTATCAAGCTGCTTTTAGCCGAACACACCAAGAAGGCGATGGTGCCGTGGGGACTAGCAAATGCACCGTGTGTGGAAGGAAGAGGGGGGATTGTTGTGGCCACGTCTTGGGGTAGAGGCAAGCCTCATGGCTAGCAGTTGGGCTGGAAACAAGACTTCACATTTACGTATTTATTTTTATACTCGTATGCCACCGTTCCCCAGAGGCTTGGGGCAGTTCCCACAATTTCAAATACGCTACAATCGTAATATATAAAAATCAAGTTTAAAATTTAAAATTCATACTTATCCATTTAAAATAGTTTAAAATACCTCCGATATCCCCTCCATGGCCTGAACCAGTCTGAACTCTCTGGGGGCCTTATCGAAGATGCCGTTCCTGTTGTTGAAGATGAAGGAGAAGAAGAAGGAAAAGAAGGAGAAGAAGAAGAAGAAGAAGGAGAAGAAGAAGGAAAAGAAGAAGAAGAGGAAAAGAAGAAGAAAAGAAGAAGAGTTGGTTCTTATATGCCGCTTTTCCGTACCCGAAGGAGGCTCAAAGCGGCTTCCAGTCGCCTTCCCATTCCTCTCCCCTGTTGATTAAGACCACTGAAATTGTATTGATTTAGAACCACAGTTGGATGACTGTGTTATATGTTTAGCTCGTTCCATATATCACCCTGAAACCTTATATATCAACTGCCCTAAGCCATATGGGAGAGCGGTATAAAAATCTAATAAATAAATAAAATGCCCAATCTGTCTCATCTGGGGATATATGACAGACAAAAACTGGGAAACACAGGAAATGGAAAATACCAGGAAAAAAGAGAGCTGTGTAATTGTGACTCTGAAACCAATGCTTCCAAAAGTGCAAAAACAGTCATTTATACAGTGTCATAAATACAATCTTAATAACCTAACAATATTGTAAATGAGTGTATGATAATTTAATGTGTGATGCAAAAAATAATTCAGACAACAGTTCAACAGGTGAGTTCCAACTGAAGTCCAAATGAGGATCCAGTAGTCCCCCGTTTTGCAAGGTGGTTTCTCTGGTGGACCTAACAGAAAGTAATAATATTTACCAAGTTCCTCAAGGGAATAAGTAACAAAATGACATGGAAGAATTTTCAAAAAGTGAACTACCGTATATACTCGCATATAAGCTTTTTCAACCCTTTTTTTAAGCTGAAAAAGTCCCCACCTGCTTCCAGACAAGACAGGAGGGTGGGGGTGGGAGACAAGTATACTTGCCTGAAGAAGCAGAAGCAGGAACAACACAGACATAGCAAGCCTGGGAGGGAAAGAGCAGTCTCTTCCTCCCCCCCTCCCTGCCTTCACGAGGCTAGCACATGTTGCAGGAAGCTCTGAAGCCTCTGTCTCAGAGGGAGAGCAGAGAGCAGGAGGAGGAAACACCCCTAGAGTAAGGAATAAAGGCAAGAGGAGTCAGAGGGAGGAGGAGGGAGGGAAGAAAAGCGGGGAAAAATCCTGCCCAAAACAGGGGAGCGGAGGAAAGGAGAAAACGCCACTACCCAAACACCATCCTTGGCTTATATGCGAGTCAGTAAGTTTTCCCAGCGTTTTGTGGTATAATTAGGTTCCTTGGCTTATATGCGGGTCGGCTTATATGCAAGTATATAAGGTAAATTCTTACATAAGAGGTGCTTTTCCAAGCTGCATATAGCTTGCCCTGTGATCCAAGTAAGGTTCCCAAAGGCTATGCTTACCTAGGAATGATTTTATCTTGCGTTTCCATTTGCCGCTGGATCCGCCTTTGGGCTTCAGTTGGAACTAACCTGCTGAATCGTTGCCTGAATTTTTTTTTTTTTTTTGTATCGCGCTTGTTGACTCTTGGTTCCACTGGCCTAGTAGAAATCCGCCAAACACAAGAAGAAGAAGCATAAAAAGGATGAGAAGTCCAAGGACAAAAAGAAGTCCAAGAAGCACCACGGGGAGGAGCTGCTGCCACCAGAGTCTGTGCAGAATGGGACCCTGGAGGATGAGCCTCTGCCGGTGAGGAGTTTTCGGGGGGTGGGTGGGTGGGAAAAGTGTACCTTTGGTGAGCCTGGGAGCCCAGAGAAGCCCTTCCATCACTGCAGGTGTAGCACAATGGCCAGTTAGAAGAGACCATGGCTGTAGAGCAGGGGTGGTCAAACTGTGGCCCTCTAGATGTCCACGGACTACAATTCCCATGAACCCCTGCTAGCAAATGCTGGCAGGGGCTCATGGGAATTGTAGTCCATGGACATCTGGAGGGCCACAGTTTGACCACCCCTGCTGTAAAGGGAGGGAAAGGTTTCTGCAGCCTTTGGGTTTGAGAAACTATGTTTGGGCGATCATTTGGTGTTGCTAAAAATGAATTGTTAATTGTTGATGGGGTCGTGACAGCTATTTAAAGAGGGAGTCAGTTCTCTCACAGAGGTCTGGAACGTCATTTTGCCGCCAAGCCTACAACTTGTGCTTTTCTCCTTTTCAGCCAATGTCAAGTTACCATCTCCTTGCTGAAAACACATACATCACCATGGTGAGTGCTGAATCTGTGTCTTCCTTTCTCTCCCCGCTCTCCAGTTGTCTTGGGAGAAGCGGAGTGTGCTCCTGCAGCCAATGGGACGGTCTCGGAGGCCCTAGGCTCGGTCTCTGGCATCCCCAACAAGAAGGCACTTAGCTTGCAGGCTCTTGGAGAACACTTTGCTCCAAATGGCAGTAGATCTCTAGCAGAGAAGGCACAGATCTTGATGGGCCAGTCGTCTGACGTGATTCGCTAAAGTAGCCCAGCTGATGTGGGGCTGGATAGGGAAGAGCCGCCTCCAACACTCCCCCTTCCCTGAGCAGCCATGGCCTCACCAGGCCTTAGCATGGCTGCCTGGGTCACCCTGCCAACAAAGCCTGTTTCATGACACTTTTCACCAACATTAACCAAACAAGCTCTCTATGCACCTGTCTCACAGTGGCTTGTGTCTCACCTTTTAACTGAGAGACTCTGTCTCGACACGGAGAATCATTAGATACTAGAAAAATACCTCCTGTAGTTATTCAGTTAAGAGGTGAGACACAAGCCACTGTGAGCCAGATGCCGTTGAGCGCTTATGTTCTGATAGTTGGATAATGCTGCTGAAGAAACTAATGAAGTTTTGTTATACTGGAATCCTGTTCAGCATGCATGATAGAGAATTTCTCCTTTGGCTTCCAGGGACTGGACAATAAAGAGGACTTAGAATTTTTGATTTACATATTATTGCATGCGTCTTTTCCATATAAACATTATTTTTTGCTGTTATCTTGTGTGCTCCTGTTGTTTGAAGAAGCTTTTCTGCTCCCATAGCTATCCCAAACATCAGCTTCCTCCTCCTTCCCAGCTGAACTGTGTCCCCCTGGCCCAGTCTTTGTCTCCTGTCGCTGGCAGTGGCTCTCCCAGGGCCTCGAGTCCTTCTCAGTACCTGCTGTCTGAGGGAAGTTTAACAGGTGACGGCCAGGGCTTGAACCTGGGAGCTCCCACATGCAATATTCTGGAGCTGAGCCCTGTGTTGCTTCCGCGTATGACATTGCCGCCCTTGCCAACTTCCCCCTGTAGACGTACGACATCCAAGGGAACCTCCAGCATGACAGCCAGGTCACTGCCTCGGTGATCTTTGAGAACAAGAGCAGCAGCTTCCTCAAGAGCATGGAGCTCAACGTCTTGGACTCCCTGAACACAAAGATGCTCCGGCCAGAAGGCTCCTCGATACACGATGGCATCCCTGTCCCTTTCCAGTTGCCTCCTGGTAACGATCGGCTGGCGCTGGACAGTGGGGGCTTGGGAGGAGGCGGCTGAGAGGGTTTGGGTAGATTTGCAGCACTTAAGAATCTTTGGGCTTTATCTCAGCTGGGCCCGGCATTGGGCAAGACAATGGCCCCTGCTGGCAGGGGCTCATGGAAATTGTAGTCCATGGGCATCTGGAGAGCCACAGTTTTGGCCACCCCTGTCCTAGTGCCACCAGCTAATATTTCCTTCTCTTTTTTTAAATTTAGGGGTCTCAAATGAAGCCCAGTTTGTCTTCACCCTCCAGAGTATCATCATGGCCCAGAAGCTAAAAGGAACCCTGTCTTTCATAGCGAAAGTAAGGCCTCTTCTTTTTATGCACCCTCCATTCATCAACTCTGCCGCTTGTTCCATCCGTGGATGGTTGATAGTCTGTGCAGAAATCTTAGTAATATCACCCCCCCACACAAACACACACCCTTCTTACATGAAGAATTTTCCACCTCCTCTTGAGCCCCCTTCCTGTCCATATCGGAAAATAAGTGAATCTCTTTCCTTGACAATTATATATTAAAGCTCCCTTGTGGCCTTTAACCAAGATCCTGGAGCCTTTATCTGCCCCCTCTTTCCCTGGCCCCTGTGCAGACCTGTGGCAAAAGGCTGTGTCACAGCTACTGAGTGATTTGTCCTGTACGTAAGCTGCAACCCTCTCTGCCTCCCCTTTCTCTGCACATTGCAGGACGACGAAGGTTCAACGCACGAAAAACTAGATTTCAAGTTGCACTTTAGTTGCGCCTCTTACCTGATCACGACGCCATGTTACAGGTGAGATGCTCTGGACACTACCCCTCGCTCAGGAGATGGGATATGAGTGGCTGCCGGTGGCCTAGACAGCAGTCTTGCTCTCCTCTTCATAGACGGGGAATCATGCAGCCAGGACTCTGTTTCTGGGATGGGATAGCCCAGGGGTAGTCAAACTGCGGCCCTCCAGATGTCCATGGACTACAATTCCCATGAGCCCCTGCCAGCATTTGATGGCATGGCTCATGGGAATTGTAGTCCATGGACATCTGGAGGGCCGCAGTTTGACTACTCCTGGGCTAGACAAACAATGAGACATTCCTGGAAGCAGCAGGCCTTTTCCTTGGATACCCGGCTGTGGTTCCTGATCTGGTTAGGCCTGTCTTCCTTGCCAGCCCCAGAAGATTTGAGAAGAGCATGCCAACCATGCAGGGCATGCCCTTGAAGCTCCCTTACACAGAGTCTGTCCCAGTCATGTCCGCCGGGGCTGGAAGCGGTTCCCCAAGCAAAGAGAGGCCTTTCCCGGGATTGGTTGTCAAGGATCCTTTTAAGTGGCGGGGCCATTGCCTGTTGGTTGTAAGGGAGGAGCCAGGCTGGTCCCTGCCCCCTTCTCATCCACCCCCTCTCCTGTCTGTTGTGCAGCGATGCTTTTGCCAAGTTGCTGGAGTCCGGGGATTTGCACGGCAGCTCAATTAAAGTGGACGGCATCACTGCCCCGTTCCACCACGTACTGGCAAAAATATGTTTCTACCATCACTTCTCAGGTGAGTTCCCACTGGTGGGCGCAGAGCCCTTCCTCTCCCCAGTGATGAGCAGGTTCCCAGTTATTCAGCTGTGGAACTTCAGCAGCCCTGCGTAGCTCCTTATTCCCTCTGCGTGGTAACAAAGTTTGGCTGAACACAGTCGTTCGCATATGCTGACCGGCCAACGTCTCGTTTCCCTTGGCACAGCTCTGATGATTACGCCCTCTGCTGCAGAGGGCTCCTATCCAGCGCATTGCCTTTCTCAGTCGTGCCACGTCTGCTTCAAGTGGCAATCCCGATCCCTCCTCCTGGTAGTACGGTGAAACCCTGTCCCCACATCTGGCAATCCCTGAGCTGTGTAAGGATTGCCCATGAGATGTCAAGCTTTCTGTTGCTGGAGGATTTGGACTCACAGAGGAGGCTGCCTGCTGCGTCTTTGAATGACACACTGTCCCAGTCTGCGCATCTCCCCTGGGAGGAAACGTTGACAATTTGCAGCTTTCTGGTTTAGGGGGGGGGGGGGGAAATGTCTACAGCCAATAGGAGCAGATCATCTTGAGATGGCCATAAAACCCTGTATGGTGTGGAGAAAGTAGTTAAAAATTTTGTCTAGGGTTGTGCGCTTCGGTGTGGTTTGGCCACCTCGGCGATCACTGAAGCTTGGGCATATGAAATCAGTATATCAGTTCCCCAAATCAAAGACTGGAGAATCCCCTTGTTTCCATTTACTCATACCCAAGTCGCGTTGGTTCTATTGTCATTCTTTCCTCCCCCAGGGAATCCAAGGTGATCCTAACTTCCTAACTTTTAGGAAAGGCCACATAACCCCCAGGGTTCCCCAGAACCTTGGTTGGGAATCCCTGCCGAAGAGTCTGTCCTCTGCAACTCCAGGGGAACTGGTCCTTGTTATCTGGGGGTGTTTGTGTGTGTGTGTGTGTGGGGGGTGTCTATTATAATTCTAAGAGAACTCCAGGCACCCCCTAGGGTTTGGCAAACCTACCCACAGCTGACATGAGAGTTCTGTTCTAGACATTCTGGGCAGAGTAGGGGTGGGCTAGGGGCAGATTTTTCAGCTGGACCCAGGTGCAAAGCAATTTCCTGTCTTCCCTCTGAGGTCCTCAGCAGTGCTTTTTAGGAGAAGGAGGACAGCTCTCAGCTCTCCCAGGCCCCATGGACGTGAGTCATATTGGAATAGCACCGTAGAAGATCTATAGTGATATAACCCAGTTTGGGCAGTTGGAAAGGGCAGTGCCTCTTAACAGAAAAATGTTATCAAAAGTGCAAGGGGAGAAATCTACTGTAACAGTCCCTCCTCCACACACACCCCTGCACGTTTTCTTCTTTCAGTTGTGGAGCGAGTTGAAGCCTGCGCCTCCATGTACAGCCGTTCAATCCAGGGCCATCATGTTTGCCTGCTAGTGAAAAAGGTGAGCCTGGGGAAGGGAGCGAATGTGACCAGGAATCACTTGTTCAGGGCTTTGGGGTGCTGGCGTCACCATTCCTCATTCGGGGAGATGCTATTATTCCAGACTCTTAGACCATTTGTGGTGTTAGTCCTCTTCTAGATGATTGGTGAGATCTACTCCCCTGGCCTGGGCATTCCAGTCATTCAAAGCATCACCCATAGCCTCGGTTGCCTTCTTCTGTGGTGGGGACCCGTCTGGTTGAATCCCCCTTGCAGTCCCTGGGAAGGAAAATAATCGGGGATGGACTCAGTTCATTTCCATGGTACCCAGCTGGGAAAGCATTTAAATTTAAACAGACAATTCTAGTCCTTACTTGGCAAATAATTTGGCTAGGAATAATACTTGTAAAGGTTTAAAGACAGTTTGCATAGCTTAAATTTAAGGGAAACGAACCGTAGGCACTAAAACCTACTTTTATCAACCTTTTGGCAGTGGAGGTACTGCTGGGAATTTTTTTCAGGCGTTGAGGTACCAGGAAGTGATGTCAGCTGGTCACACCTCCCTGCCTGCCACACCCCTGAAAGTGAGAGCAGTCTTGACCAGAAAAGGTTTAACTGGATGAGTAAACACCCCTCCCCACCTGCCCCCAGCCCGTCATTGGCCACTTTGGGAGAGGGAAGGTCAACCTGTCCAAATAAGGGTAGAATTTTCTTAAAGACAATTATTGTTGTCCTTTTGTCTGTTTTTATAATATTTCATCAGGGGGCAGGGGAGGGAATCTCACTGCTTGCCTTATTCATTAATTTCATCCCAGACTGATGGTTATAGTAACAGTTGTGCTTTCGGAGAGGAGACGTAAATAATTATAATTACTATAGTTTGGGTTTTGATTTATACTGTACAGCCAATCAGAGGCAATCACAATTTGTCTCGTTTAGTTTAAAATGGGATTATATGTTTTTGCGGCCTGATCTCGCCCTCTCCCATCCCCCGTTTGAAAATCCGTAAAGCATACATGTACTGCCTTATGCAATCCCTGGGAGAAAGCACCTACAAAAAACCTTAGCTGTAACTTCGAAACCGAGGCGCTTCCCTAGAATCATACTGGTTCGTGACCTCCGTTTATTGGGGTGAAACGTGCAAAACAAAATCTTAGTATTGGAGAACGTTCCACAGCCATCCCCTTTGCTGAATTTGCTAATTATCTGATTCTGTTTAAGGGAGAGAATTCTGTATCCGTCGATGGGAAATGCGACGAATCTACCCTGCTGAGCAACCTGCTATCTGAACTCAAGGAGACCCTTTCAAAATGCTGAGTCCTCTCGGGGGGAAACTAGTGCAACCCCCTCCCCCCCCCTGCAACGAGATCAGCTCATGGACTGACCCCAGCCGAGCGTTCGGTTTCTCCCTCCTCATCTCTCCTTTTGTGCGCATGTACATTGCCCGGGACGTGCGAGTGTTTCGTTTCCACTCCACCCTGGGTTGAGTTCTGGGGTCTTTTTTGTTGCTTTGTTTTGTTGCCGTTTACACATCCTACAACTGTACTCCCCCCTCCCCGCTCCGTTTCCCCCTTATTCCAGACTTTTAGACCACTTGTGGTGTTAGTCCTCTTCTAGGTGATTCGTGAGATCTGCTTCCCTGGCCTGGGTGGGGCCACGCCTGGCCTGCAGCCTCACTCGCCTTGTTCTGTGGTGAGGGCCCGTCTGACTATTCAGTCCCCGGGAAGGAAGATAATCCGAGGAACGGACTGCCGTTCATTTCCATGGCAACCAGATGGGAAAGCATCCGTAACCGTGCGTCCCGGGATGGACCAGACTCTTCCGCTCCGTAGCGGGCTTCCTCTGGTGCGCTTTGTGATGTCCCCTTGAAATAATCACATTCCTCGAAACAAATTTTTTTTTTTTTAGAATGTAGCAAACGAGAACTGGAGATCCAAAGGCTTCTGTTTTTCATTTGGCGTTCTGTTTCTACCTTTCTTCTGTTGCTCCCCCCTGGCTTGCTACATGAGATTGACCCCTAACAGGCAATGAGTCACCTCCTCCTTAGCGACGCGTCCTCCTGGTCCCACGTTTCCAAAACCCCAAGGCGGCCCTCGAGAAGGGTGAATTCGTGCTGGTCCCGTCTTCTGTGTGTCACTGCTGCTGTGCCTCCATGTTCCAAACCCAAGAGGGTTGAAAATGATGGTCCGGTGTAGGAGACCACCCGGTGGACAACTTGGGGACAACTTGAACACTCTGCCTTTGGCTAGAAACTTTATTCTCTCTCTCTCTCCACGCCCCTTCCTTCTGCCAACTTTTTTTGTTTTTTTGTCCTCCAAAGTTGGGACTTCACTTATTTATTTGAAAGCCTGGGTAGAGAGCTGCTCTGAATGAAGTAAAACTCTCCAGTGTGTCAGCATTTAAACGGTTAAAAATGCACCTGTTGCTAAGAGTCAGTATTGAGCAGGGCGCCCCCCCCCCCCCCCGCTCCAATTAGGATCCTAGACAGATGGGAGGAGGGGGGTGAAAAGGGACAGGTCCGGAAGGAAGAAATGTCGATGTTATCATCTGACTTGGTTTGTGCTTTCTCTTCAAGACACCCTGGTGCCTCAATACACTTCTCTGCAGTTTGGGGTAATTTTTCCCCCCCTTAAAAAGAAAGAAGTCAACTGTGACGTGTCTGCTGGGATCAGTTCTGTTTTCCACACCCCGATGGAATTTGATATATCATAAGACTCTGGGTCTCTTCCCCCTTGCTGCAGTAGGCTGCAGCTTTTCGGTGTGTTTGATCAGCCTTACGGGTCAATCAGTTGCATTTCAGGGAAGGAGGCAGCTTGTGCTTCTTCGAAAACGGTTCCCCAAAAGATTAATTCCTCCTGGGATTAGTGGATTTTAAATATATATATATATATATATATATATATACATTCTATAAATATATATATATTCATTCCTGGATGAAAACTGTCATTTTAGCATGTTGAGTCTTTCAGAACTGTGCTCTTTCAGAACCCTGTGCGTTGATTCTAGATACCTACTCTCCCCCCCCCCCGCCCCCCGGGAGAACTTGTATGAAGTGTTATATTTAAAAAGGAAAACAAATCCTTATTTGCTGTCAACATTCCCCTAAGAGAGAGAGAGAGAGAGAAGGAAATACAACACACACACACCAGGAAGCTGCTGTAACAAATTTTGTGTCAAGATGATCCAATAAAATTTCAAATCTGATTGACTATGAAGGAGCTTTTATATACCCCTCCTTGCCGCCCCAAAAACACCTTGCCGCCTATCGCAAACAGCGTTCAAGCGATTCCTTTTACTCCAGTCAGTGACACAGTGTGGTTGGTCAATGCGTTTGCCGCTGTGAATGCGGAGTCAGCGCATATGTGACGTCAGTGGTGGAGGTGCTGAAGCCTGCTGTTAAGTTGCAGCTGGCACATGGCAACCCTGCAGGGTTTTTGAGGCAAAGGGCATTCAGAGTAGGGCTGTGCACTTCAGCCGCCAAAGGGGCCATTCCACCCCAAAGCAGCCAGCGCCACGGCTGGAATGGCCACTTTGGTGGCTGAAGCACACAACCCTAATTCAGAGGCAGCTTGCCGTCGTCTCCCTCTCCGCAGCAACCCCGGACTCGCTCAGTGGTCTCCCCTCCAAGCACTAACCGGGGCTGACCCTGCTTAGCTTCCGAGGTCTCATGAGATCAGGCTAGCCTTGGGCCGTCAAGGTAATGGGAAATGGCAATTCACCACCGCTTTCCCCTGCGTGGCTGGCCAGGCCACACCTCCTCTCACTGCAGTGAGGCTGACCCCTCCAGTTCCTCCAGCAGGATGTTCAGAGTGCAGCTCCTCTGCTGGCTTGTACAGACCTATAATTCTGCTTCCTGAAATGGGAAGGGAAGCCTTGAAAGATGACCCAGAGCTCTGGATCAAGCCCAAAGAAGGGACGATCTGAAGCAGTGGTTCTCAACCTGGGGGTCAGGACCCCTTTGGAGGTCGAATGACCTTTTCACAGGGGTTGCGGCAGGGCAAGCAGCTTGGCCCGGGGAGCGCCATGCACACAACAGCCTTTTGGGGTAGATCGAGACACAGCGTTCTCTCTGGAGCAGTGGAAAAGAGCAAAGTTGGCGTGGTGGGACAAGAGACAGAACTGAACTGAGAATCCCTGGGGGGGAAACCCAATTTATTGACAATTATGAACAATGGATCTTTGCACCCTTAGTCGGTTTTGGTTTAATTTCAGCGCAAGAACATTTGCCTAATTTTATGGTTGGGGGTCGCCACAACATGAGGAACGGTATTAAAGGGTCGTGGCATTAGGAAGGTTGAGAACCACTGATCTAAAGATAAGCCCTTAGACTTGGATAAAAATATTCTGGGGAAATATTCATGGCACGCTAACTTCAGGGGAGCTAAGGAGTGTTGCGGTCTGGGTGGGAAATTGCCTGGAACGTGCATGCACGCAAAACATACACTCTCTTTGCATTTCAAGTAGAAGCAGGATCTAGAGCATCTGGCAAAATGCAGAGTAGCAGAGTGACTTCAGGTATTAGGGGGAGCGGCTGCATTTTTGCAGCTTGCCAGGTCTTCTCTTCCCTGCCATGCTGTTGCCACAAAACTCCCCCTCGTCATGTCCCAGCACCAGAAGAGACGAAAGGGATGGCACCATGTCTCCCCACCACCACCTCTTTTCCGGCCTTTGTAATGCTAAATACGGGCACGGTATCGAGTAATGGGCAGGGCCGGCCACCTCCTTAGGTCGCAATTTTATTTCCTATGTCCAGCGCGGTTCTCGGTGCTACAGGAAGGAGTTGACTGGGCAGCTGGGAGGAGTTGACGTTGGCGGTTCCTCCTCCACCACTTCCTCGGTGCTCTCGTTCTTGGCCTTCGCTGTGAGCCAGTTCTGGGAGAGCGTGGCGTTGATACCTTCACGGGAAGAAGGAACACACAAGGCTGTTAGTTGGGCCCGGTAACATCTGGTCCGTTTGGAGCTTGCCTGCAAAGAGCGTTGTTTGTTTTAAGAAATATCTCATATCAATAACTGATTTCTGAAAGATTGATTGGTTGGTTACATTTGTGTACCATCCTCTCCTGAGGCTCAGGGTGGTTCATATGGAATATAGAGAACAATCATCGAACTCGGTTTTATCTCAAGTAAAATGCAGCAATAGTAATAATAACAATAGAGAATAACTATTTAACACAACAACAAGCCGGTCCATGGTTCAGTTCAGGTGTATGGATTCCTGGGAGGGAGGCTCAGGGTCCCAGTGGTATTACTGGTTCCGGGAAACCTCAACCAAATGCCAGCTGGAGGAGCTCCCTTTTGTAGGCCCTGCAAAACTTTTAGTTCCGTCAGGGCCCTGATCTCCTCCGGGAGCTCATTCTACCAGGTGTGGGCCAGGGCAGAGAAGGCTCTGGCCCTGGTTGAGATTGAGCAGGCTTCTTTTGGGCCAGGGATCACTAGCCAGTTGGAGGTGGCACAGTGCAAACCTTTGAGGGGTGTAGGCAGAGTGGCCGTCCCTCGGGTACACTGGGCCCAGACCATGGATGGCTTTGAAGGTGATTTCCAGAACCTTTAGCCACCTTTAGTCTGATCCGGAATTCGACTGGTAGCCACTGCAGTTGATGGGCCGGATGTGGGACCTCCATGGTGTTGCTGTGAGGACCCTGGCCACTGCATTTTGGACCAGCTTTGTTTTCTGAATCAAGGCTAAGGGCAGGCCTGCGTAGAGAGTTGCAGAAAATCCAGTCTACAGGGGACCATTGCATGGATCACTGTGGCTAGGTGTTCCAGGGCCAATTAGAGTGCTAGTAGCTTGACTTGGCAAAGGTGGTAGAATGCCAGCCGTGTTACTCTCATAACCTGAGCCTCCATTGAGAGGGAAGCATCCAGGATCACGCCCAAGATCCTGGCAAAGTTAGCCACAGTTTGGGGAGGCACGCTTCCTCCTATGGTCCCTTCCTGCCTAGCCACGGGACCTCTGTCTTTGAAGGATTGAGCTTCAGATGTGCTATTTCGTCACTGTTTCCAGGCAGCTGGCTAATGCTTCTGGGGGAGAATCATTTAAAACGGGGAGGGGAGGGGGGGTTCTGACTTGGTTCTAGGGGACCTCGTGGGCTGGAGCTCACATCTCGGAAGCATTCAAAGTTTCAGTCCAGTGGCACTTTTAAGATCAACAAAGTTTAGATGTCATGTTCCCATTGTATACTGTATTGGTCAGACCCACATGGAGCCCTGTGTGCAGTTCTGGAGCCCTCACTTCAAAAAGGACGTGGACAAAATGGAGAGGGTTCAGAGGGGAGCGATGAGGATGATCCTGGGCCTGGGGACCAAGCCCTATGAGGAAAGGCTTGGGAATGTTCATGCTGGAGGAAGTTGAGAGGGGATATCATGGCTCTCTTGAAGTATATGAAAGGTGGTAAATTGAAGAAGGGCAGAGAAAGGTTCCCATTGGCAGTAGAGGACAGAACCCACTTTGAACTACGTCGAGAATGATACTGGATAGATATTAGGGGGGAGATTTTCACAGAGTAGTTCAGGAGTGGAATGGGCTGTCTCAGGAGGTGGGGAGCTCTCCCTCACCATGATCTTCAAGCAGCGGCTGGACAGATCCTTATCCTGGATGCTTGAGGTTGATCCTGCATTGAGCAGGGGGTGGGACTAGATGGCCTGTGTGGCCCCTTCCCACTCTAGGATTCTGTGAGTCTAATTCAGCAGGGGAATGGGCTGCCTAAGGAGGTGGGGAGCTCCCCCTCACTGGTGGTCTTCAAGCAGTGGCTGGACAGATCCTTATCCTGGATGCTGGAGGCTGATCCTGCACTGAGCAGGGGGTGGGACTAGATGGCCTGTCTGGCCCCTTCCCACTCGCGGATTCTATTAGTCTAATTCTGGGTGTGAGTCTTCATGTGCATGCACATTCTTTGGATACATCTGTGTGTACGCAAACAAAAGCTTATACCCAGAATAGAACTTTGTTGGCCTTAAAAGTCCTGCTGGACGCAAGCTTTGTTCTGCTGCTTCAGACCAATGCAACCACCCTTCTGAATCGCTGAAGAATGGGAGCCAGGGTACAGTAGACGCATAATTCGGCTTCATCACGGCAGTGTGCCAGTCACGTGCGCCCAGGCCTGCCTGCCTCATAGGCTTGCTAGAAGGGCCAAATTGAGAACCATGCACTGTTCTTGAAAGGGTGAGATAGAGATTTAGGCTTTGATCGTTCATGCTTTTTGGATTGCTAAAGAACCAGAGTCTTTCAGTTCTCTTGGCCCTGGTGTTCTCCTTAAGGGAATACAAATGCTGGTTTAAAAAAATCAGGCTTTTTCCTACCCAGAATGTCAAAGGAGTTTACAAACACCTTTCTCTTCCTTTCCCCACAATAGCCGTCCTGTGAAGTAGGTGGGGCCGAGAGAGCTCTAGGAGAACTGCTCTGAGAACAGATCTAACAGGACTGTGACTGGCCCAAGGTCACCTAGCTGGCTGCATATGGAGGACTGGGGAATCACCCATCTCTCCAGATTAGAGGCTGCTGCTCTTAACCACTACACCAAGTTGGCTCTCAGTAAAATTGGTATTCGTATCATGACCGTTCTTAGATGGTATCTGAGTTTCTTGTCTTTCTGAAGGATGAATGAGAACCAGATTCATTGTGAGTAGGGGTCCACAGGAGCAGAATAGCCCCTTTTAGTTTTCACTGAAGAAGCCCAAACTGGCATCCCAGAGGGTGAAGAATGAAAAAAAGTGGAAGATTTTTGGACTCTTGAGGGCAGCCTTCCCAGGGAAAGTGTGGGACTGTTTCCAAACTAGAGGCTTTGTGCCAGGCTGGAGGCTGGAGTTTGGGCTGGGGCAGGTTGCCCCGCCTCTTCCTGCTTTTGCACAGGGGAGCATTTTGCCTGGTGCACCTCGTCCGTCCTGGAATTGTGTTCCCACGCAGGAACCAGGGCAGCGAAGTTCCCAGTACAGTAACGGTCTGGGTGAGTCAGGCCTTTGTTTTTCTATGCAGCAATGTTTGAAACTTACTGTCAAAGTTCAGATTCTGTAGGCTGCAGAGAGAGGAAGAAGCAAAATTAAATTTGACAACTGTGTGACTGTCAATTTCAAGAAAAACCCTCTTATGAATGAACAAACCGTGAACACTGTAAGTTAAATTAATGGTGGGTCAGGCCAGACAACAGCAGCTGGACAATAACACAGGCGGTAATTTAAAGGCATGTTACTACTTTTTCAGTGTTTGGCGGGAGAGCATCCTTCCTAACCTTTTTCCTGTTGAGTAACCCCAGAAACTTCCCTCAGAATTCACATGTCACCAGAAGTGACATCACTCAGCCACTCCCACTGGATGTGACATCACCAGGCCACTCCCACAGCACAGGAAGTGATGGCACATAAATATTTTCAGATGATTTGTGAACAGAACCGCACTTGCACTCTGGAGTGGCTTCAGTTTGCTCTTCTTTGCCAAAGGGAGCTTGCAGAAACAGGGCCGGGGCAAGCCTATGCTGCCCCAGTGCAGCCCCACCCAGCATGCTCTGTTGCTTGCGCAGAAGGCAAGGCATGGGGTGTGGCAAGAAGGCCAAAGAGGGAGAGCCTGCCTTATCTCTGTGGTCTCTCTGGTGGTAAACAGAGCAGTTGCTGGCATTTGAAATGCGTCTTTTATCCCCTTCAGCAGCTTGTTCTTGCGCACAGTCTGACATTCAAATGATGAACCTACACGCAAAAACTGGGGGGCATCCTGTGGGCAGCAGAGGAGAGGACCCACAAGATTTGGTTTAAACTATGTGGAGAACGGTACTGGCTAGTTATGGGGGAGATTCACCATCAGAGTAGTTCAGCAGTGGAATGGGCTGCCTTCAAGCAGTGGTTGGACAGATCCTTCTCCTGGATGCTTGAAGCTAATCCTGCATTGAGCAGGGGGTGGGACTGGATGGCCCCTTCCCACTCTAGGATTCTACGAATCTAGTTCAGCAGTGGACCGGGCTGCCAAAAGAGGTGGGGAGCTCCCCCTCACTGGCGGTCTTCAAGCAGCGGCTGGACAGATCCTTATCCTGGATGCTTGGGGCTGATCCTGCATTGAATAGGGGGCTGGACTAGATGGCTATAGGTCCTCTTTCAGCTCTAGGATTCTATAAATTAAAGGTTCCACCTCCAAGGCTCAGCTCTCTATCCCTGCTTACCTGGTCTCTGTGCAGTTGCTGAAAAGACAACAAGAGGTAAAGTTTAAGCCAAAGGCTGGAGGAATTCCCATACCCAACAGCCCCTCAGCTGCACACACTTAGCATTTCTACTATAGCTTTTTATGGGTAGGGTTGCATACTGTTCTTCTTTGGGGGGGGGGATGAAGGGGAAGAGGTTTGGCAGGAGAAGTGCTTTGGTTCTGAGTCTGGCTCTGGTGTCTCAGGCCTTCTATTCTGGGGCCTGTTACCACTCAGCGTGTCCCTGTCTGTGCATGTGGGACCAGAACCCCTCTGTAGCCACGTAAGAGCATAGGAAGAGCCATGTTGGTTCTGCCCAAAGACCAGTGTCTGAAAAGTTAACCGTGACTCACCAAAGCTCCTCCCCAGCTACCAATGTTGTCCGTCTTTCCAGTGTCCCTGGACTCCTGCTCTGTTTTACTGCTACAGACTAACATGGGTGACCCATCTTGATCTACCATCACCACCACTGGTTGGAGGCAGAGATCCCTTACTGCCAGGCCCCAGCTGGCTGGGGGGTGGGGGGCTAACTCAGAAAAAGCACGAGGCCGAGTCAATATGGCACTGACGTGTCCACCTCATTTCCCGCGTGATCCAATAGTGATATTACTTTGGTGATGTCAGGGCAACGCTCCAGCACTTGGACAGAAACTCTATGGTCGAAGCCAAATTTACCATAGAGTCTTTGCCCACATACCAGAACATTGCCCTGCCACTGCTGCCCGAAGGCATCACTTCCGGACCACATTGGCAGTGACATAGACACGTCACTGCAACGTCAGCTAGCCCTCCCTCCTGCTCCCCAAAAGTCCTCCCACATCTCCTGCCTTCCAAGTCGGTGGTTGTCACCAAATCTTGTGGGCAGTGCGGTCCACACGCTGCATGAAGAAATGCTTCCTCTTGTTGTGAAACCCCCATCCCTTGGCTTCAGGGGAGGGCCCCACGTTTTGCAAATCTGCCACCGTCCCCAGATCCCAAAGCAATCAAAATTCATTTGCTTGGTTGAGAGGCTTAAAACAAAGATGCCACTGTCACGGTAACGTATCCAGGGAATGGGGACGTAGGCCCTAGGCCAGGGTTAGTCTAACTGCGGCCCTCCAGATGTCCATGGACTACATTCGCTGGCAGGGGCTCGTGGGAATTGTAGTCCATGGACATCTGGAGGGCCGCAGTTTGACTACCCCTGCCCTAGGCACTAGGGGAACTGTACGGCAGGTCAAGTGTCTGCCTGCCCCCGCTCATCATCCAGCCTCACTCACCCCTCTTGCCCTGGGCCCCAGATGGGCTAAGTCAGAGGTAGTCAACCTGTGGTGCTCCAGATGTTCATGGACTACAATTCCCATAAGCCCCTGCCAGCGAATGCTGGCAGGGGCTCATGGGAATTGTAGTCCATGAGCATCTCGAGGACCACAGGTTGACTACCCCTGGGCTAAGTAACCCTCTGCACCGTCAGAGATTTGCTGAATGAGTGCAGGCCTGTAGCCAGGGCTTGGGTGGGGGTGAGGTGGAATTCTTTGGCCAACAGCCATCAGCAGACCTGGCAGGGCCCGGGTCTCCAAACATCTCATGCATCTCAGCCATTTCTGCCCCTTGACTTCGGCATACAGGCCCTGTTCCCAAGCGAATGCATCCATTGCATTCATCGTGGACGACTGCACAGGTCTCCAACACGGGGCCATCCCATCCCCAGCGCTAGCAAAGTGTTCTTAAAAAGTGGGTGGAGCCAGGGGAAGGTTTGTGATTGGCCACTTGAGATCTGATTGGTTGTGGAGATTTTAAAAAATATATATTGTGGCATGATGATTTTTAATGTGCCAAAAGCGAAATCGAAAGCTAAAATATTGAGACTCTCGTCCACTCTTATTAGGTATATAAAGGGAAAGGTAAAGGTATCCCCTGTGCAAGCACCGAGTCAAGTCTGACCCTTGGGGTGACGCCCTCCAGCGTTTTCATGGCAGACTCAGTACGGGGTGGTTTGCCAGTGCCTTCCCCAGTCATTACCGTTTACCTCCCAGCAAGCTGGGTACTCATTTTACCCACCTCGGAAGGATGGAAGGCTGAGTCAACCTTGAGCCGACTGCTGGGATCGAACTCCCAGCCTCATGGGCAGAGCTTTCAGACGTCTGCCTTACCACTCTGCGCCACAAGAGGCTCATTAGGTATATAGATTAGGTATATTAATCATTCAACTTCTTGGCGATGATTGGCAAGAAGTTGAATGAATTAATATACCTAATATATCTAATAAGAGTGGATGAGAGACTCATTTTGGCCTTTTGATTTTGTTTTTGGCTTATCTGTAACATTGGGAAATCAACAGTGCCGTTTCTCTGCATTGGGTTTTTACTGCGCAGCTGAAGGTCAGTGGCAGCAGCTGATTTCCGGCTGGCACCATCTCCCTTGGCAGCTGTTTTGTGCTTGTTTCCAACACATTGTATCAGAATCCCAAAGGTGCCCACAGGATGAAAAAGGTCGGGGAGCCCTGGCCTACTGCCTGACCAGGGAACAGGTCGCTCACCTGAAGACTGGGATTTGCTTCAAGGCGTCCACCAACTCCCCAGGTGTCCTGTGGGTGCAAACGACAGCTTTAGCGGGTGCTGCATGGTAAGGGCAAGGCCTCACCCATCCCAGGGTCCCAGAGGAGCTAGCCCCCTGGCTCTGCCTCGGGAACAGCAATGGGTTCCAAGAGCCGGCTTGGTATTCTAGTGAAGGGTGGCAGCTTCTAATCTGGAGAGCTGGGTTTGATTCCCCACTTCTCCTCCACATGCAGCCAGCTGAGGGACCCTGGGCTAGTCACAGTCCTATTAGAGCTCTTCTCACAGAGCAGCCCTATTAGAGCTCTCTCAGCCTCACCCACCTCACAGGGTGTCTGTTGTGGGGAGAGGAAGGGAAGGGGATCGGAAGCCACTTTGAGGCACCATCTGGTAGTGAAAGCTGGGTCTCAAAACCAGCTCTGCTTCTACTCGCTGGCTGCCCAAACAGATACCTCTTTCGCTCCCTTCAGGGCACGGGTTCTAAATCTACCTCAAAGGTCTCTGTCACAATCTCCCATTGCATAGTTTTTAGTGACTCCATTTATTCTCCGCCTGTTTAGCCAGTGAAGAGGGTAAGAGGACACCGCTGACACGACTCAAGCCGGACTGAGGTATGATTAAGGACTTATAACCCATGCTGGGGAGTGAGGATTCTGGCACACAGGCACTGGGAGAGGGGGGGGAGGGTGACCATCTCTTGCTTACGGACAGCTTGCTAGCCTAAAATAACTTCTCACTTGCAACGATAAAGTACTTAACAGTGGCATGGACTCTGGTTCTAAGGCCTGCAACAATCCCAGATGCCAAATTCGCTCTCATATCGAAACCATCAGTGGCCTCAGCAGCATCAACCAAGGTGTCGCAGGGGTGGCCAAACGGTGGCTCTCCAGATGCCCCTGGACGGCAATTCCCATGAGCCCCGGGGCTCGTGGGAATTGTAGTCCAGGGACATCTGGAGAGCCACCGTTTGGCCACCCCTGCGACACCTTGGTTGATGTTGCTGAGGCTCATGGGATGCTGCAGGGGCTTGGTTGAAGCTGCTGAGGCTCATGGGATGCTGCAAGGGCTCATGGGAAATGTAGTCCGTGGACATCTGGAGCGCCACCGTTAGGCCACCCCTGCCTGATTTTGGCCATCATATGTCAGCATTGCCCTTGCCCTTGCCCCCTCCACGCTGGACTAACAGGGCAGACGCTACAACAAAGAATGAAGGGACATAAGTCTGAGATGAGAAACCACAATGTTCAAAAACCAGTGGGGAAAACATTTTAACTTTCCAGGACATTCAGTTTTTGAAGAAGAAGAAGAAGAAGAAGAGTTGGTTCTTATATGCCGCTTTTCCCTACCTGAAGGAGGCTCAAAGTGGCTTGTAGTCGCCTTCCCTTTCCTCTCCCCACAACAGACACCCTGTGGGGTGGGTGAGGCTGAGAGAGCCCTGATATCACTGCCCGGTCAGAACAGTTTTATCAGTGCCGTTGAGAGCCCAAGGTCACCCAGCTGGCTGCATGTGGGGGAGCGCAGAATCGAACCCGGCATGCCAGCTTAGAAGTCTGCACTCCTAACCACTACACCAAACAGGATTTTGACCTGAAAGTTGCAGTTCTCTTACAAAGGAATGTCGAAGGGAGATTAGAGAGAGACTGCTGAGTAGTAAGAGAGGGCAGCTTAGACGTCCAATTAATTAAATGTTTAAAAACAAAACAAAACCTGAGAATGATGCCCAAGACAATGCATGCTCCTGGACTGAATCAAGATCTAGGTTTTCTGTCTCACTACCAATGCCTGCAACCCCTCTGCCTGTCGTGCCCAATTCAATCATGGCCCCTACCATCATTCACCAGCTATTTCCGTTTGCATGCTAGTGTCATTTGGCATCTGAAGCCAAGTTACAAGGACAGATGAACTCACATTCTAGCTGTATCTGAAGGAGGAAGCAGTGCCTCATGAAAGCTCCTCCCTTGGTACGAATAGTGTTAGTCTTTCAGGTGCTCCTGCTCTAGTCCGCTGCTACAGACGGACTTGCATGGCTGTCCATCTTGAGCTACCCCTGCTGAGAGTCTGCCAGGGGAAATACAAATTACCTAACCTCAGGGGGCTACAAGGCCCCGGTCAAAACAACAACTTCCTCCAAAGCAACTGATCCCTGTCATTTGGAGATCAAATGAAATTCCAAGAGATCAACAGACCGGCATCCCTAAAATAAAATGCAGCTTGGGGAGAGGTGTTCAAGGGTGGTTATTTTCTTATTAGCCATCCTGCATGAATGATTTCTGCAGACAGGCCCTTGTTTTCAAATGCCAGTGAACTGAGAAAACCCTCAGGACTTTCCTCTTGGGTGTTTTGGAAACGACTTTCCTATATTTTACACCACCTCTGCCTGGTGTTTCTGGTGTTTTCTTAAGTTGGCTGCAAAAGAGCCAGTGAGATGGAACCTGATCCCTTCTCTCCCTCCTCCTCTGAAACCAGCTGATCGGTTCTCTCTCTTGCCAAACCAAACCTCTCTTTAACCCTGTTTGGAAGACGACAAAACAGCAGCCTCCGTCGCCGGGAAGCTTTCTGCAGAGAAGGACGGTGTGTTCATCTCGGAAGGGAGGGGGGAAATATTCATTACCAACCTACGATGGTAGTTTGGAAATTCCCGACTTACGTCTGCAAATTTGTTCTGAAAGAGAAAACGGGGCAGTGGGAGGAGGGTGGTATTGGTCAGGAATCGAGAGGGCCTTGCATCAGCATGCACAAAAACCAGGAAAACAGGCCGGCATCTGGCCGCAAGCTGCTCGACAAAACGGGGACTCGGCCAGATTGCTGCCCAACATCTGATGAGCCTTCTATCACGTGAGGAAATCCCGCCATTGCTGCGTGCCTGCAGAGCGTCTCACTGCCTTTGCGTAGCACAATGGACCTACCCGTGTCAGGCGTATTTGTTCTGCCGCTGAGCAGCTGCAGTGCTGTAGTATAGCATCTGCCCTGCATGCAGAAGGCAAAATGATTTATTCCCATGAAGCAATGTTCAAAACAATTTAAAATGGATTTCTAGGTATAGTCCGTTTTCGATATCTTCCTCGGTGATATTCTCAGTAATCTTCTCCAGTTGTATTCTTATGGGCGATGAAATAATAGAAAATAACTTTGTCATTGGTAATATTTTGTTGTGTGTAGTTCAATCACAAAATAGTCGTATAATATCCAAATTTGTGGGAGTCTACTAATATTAATATTAACATGTAATGAGTTATTAATAATATTGAGAATATCACTGAGGAAGATATCGAAAACGGACCATACCTAGGAATCCGTCTTGAAATTGTTTTGAACCCTGTTTCATTGGAATAAATCATTTCGCCATCGCCAGCTTGAGACTTTTTTCTTCTGCTTATATAACGGCTGACGGGGGCTGGGTTCAGTCTGGGGAAGCTCAAGTCAAAAGGAAGCAGTAGCAGGCAATGGGAAAGACCGCCACTTAAGCACCTGGCACGGGTGGCCAAACTGAGGCTCTCCAGATGTCCGTGGACTACAATTCCCAGGAGCCCCTGCCAGCTATTTCAAAGGTTGGTCCCAGCTGGCAGGGCTCATGGGAATTGTAGTTTACAAACTCCTGGAGAACCACGGTTCAGCCACCGCTGACTGGTCCTTTAACTGGAGCTCTCAGGGATTGAACCTGGGACCCTCGGCCTGCCAAGCAGATGCTCTGCCCCTGAGTCACAGCCCCTTCCCTCAAATCCCAGGAGATCTCCAGGCCGCATTGGAACGTGCCACCAACCCTAGTCCAGAAACCCAACCAATCCAGCATGGATTTGTTTCCCCTTTGCCAGCAAGGCAGCTTTGGTTTGGAGGAGGAAAATCCCGGCACATTTGGGGCAGTGTACGTGTCGTGGACTTCCAAGGTTGGTAAAATGAGTACCCAGCTTGCTCAGGGGTAAACGGTAATGACTGGGGAAGGGAATGGCAAACCACCCCGTATTGAGTCTGCCATGAAAACGCTAGAGGGCGTCACCCCAAGGGTCAGACATGACTCGGTGCTTGCACAGGGGATACCTTTACCTTTACACGTCGTGGCAGTGACCCTCTCACCGGGGGGGGGGGGGAGGAGGAAGAAACACTATGTTGAGCATGTGCAGCCAGCTCGTGCTCTCCAAAATCTTCCCTCTGACTGCCACCCAGTTTGGGTGAAGATGCTCAGAATGCAAGCAGGGCCCTTCTGCATACCAAGCATGTGTGGGCACTCCAAGCGACAGAACCCTGGCAGTCACTGGCAGTCTTCAAGCAAAGGTTGGATACACACTTTTCTTGGATGCTTTAGGGTGCTTTGGGCTGATCCTGTGTTGAGCAGGGGGTTGGACTACATGGCCTGTATGGCCCCTTCCAATTCTGTGATTCTATGATTCTAACCCCTGATATTGAAGTGTCCTGACCCATTCCCAACTCTACCCAGTCGATCGCTGTGGGGTATGGATCCTGGCATTGACTTACAGGTAGGCATACAGGCCTTTCAAGGCGCCTTTCCATTCTTTTGAGGACCTATTGGAGAAACAGAAACAGGGGCTATTCATTCATTCATTCATTCATTCATTCATTCATTCATTCATTCATTCATTCATTCATTCATTCATTCATTCATTCTTCTATTTGTATACCACCACCACGATATAAAAACATGCAGCCAGCTGGGTGACCTTGGGCTTGCTACGGCGCTGATTAAACTGTTCTGACCAAGCAGTGATATCAGGGCTCTCTCAGCCTCACCCACCTCACAGGGTGATTGTTGTGGGGAGAGGAAAGGGAAGGTGACTGTAAGCAGCTTTGAGACTCCTTCGAGTAGAGAAAAGTAGCATATAAGAACCAACTCTTCTTCTTCAGTAATCTCAGGGATCTCTCAGTCTCCCCTCCCTCACAGGGTGTCTGTTGTGGAGAGAGGAAAGTGCAGGCAATTGTAAGCCACTTTGAGACTCCTTTGGGTAGAGAAAAGCGGCATATAAGAACCAGCTCTTCTTCTTCAACCCCATGAAACCCCAGAAAACAAAACAGGCAAGATGTGACAAGCAAGATTCTGCATGGGATTCAGGGCCAGCCAAGGATGGGTGGGGTCTGGAAGGGAAGGACAGGGGATGTGGCAGGAGCTTACCAGCCTCACTGACACACAGGTCAGGGCTTGGGTGGGGAGGCCAGGATAAGATGTTATATGGGGCCTTACCATAGGCCTGGCGGTACAGCTTTGCTTTACAAGCCCTGCGGAACTGTCCAAGATCTCATGTTCCCCCAGGCTGGGGCCAGGGCCGAAAAGACCTTGGCCCTGGTTGAGGCCAATCTAATTTTATTGGGGCAGGGATCTTGAGCAAATTCTGTTCATTAGATCTTTAAACTCTTTGGTATAGGGAGAGGCAGTCGTGCAGGTATGATGGTCCCAGACCGCATAGGGCAGGGGTAGTCAAACTGCGGCCCTCCAGATGTCCATGGACTACAATTCCCAGAAGCCCCTGCCAGCAAATGCTGGCAGGGGCTTCTGGGAATTGTAGTCCATGGACATCTGGAGGGCCGCAGTTTGACTACCCCTGGCATAGGGCCTTAAGGGTCATGACCAAAATGTTGAACCTGATTCGCTCGACCATCTCGAGCCAGTGCAGGTGAAAGAACGCAGGTGCCCTCTGCAGAGTCCTGGACTCGTGCAGCAATTCTGAGACTGCGCAGTGCAAACACAGAGTTCGGCATTTGCTGAGTTCAGCGTCCTGCAATGTTTTTATTTTGAAGCAAGCTTCTAGTACTTATTCATGCAAACAGAAATGTGCTTAAAGTGAAGTCTCAGAAGTTGTGATTATGTGAGAGAAATAGACCAGCAGAATAAATTAGTCCCTGGAAAGGTAGTATTTTTAGGATGGTTTTGTGTTGTTTTGTTTTGTCTAGATCTATGAAGCCCACTCAAGGGAAAAGTGTTCTCAGCTTCTAATCTGGTGAGCCGAGTTTGATTCCCCGCTCCTCCTCCACATGCAGCCAGCGGGGCTACCTTGGGCTCTTCACAGTCTCATTAGAACTGAGAGCAGATCTCTCAGAGCTCTCTCATCCCCAGCTACCGCACAGGTTACCTGTTTGTGGGAAGAGGAAGGGAAGGCCATTGTAAGCTTCTTTGAGACTCCTTCAGGCAGTGAAAAGTGGAGTATAAATCTCTTCTTCCTCTTTTGCCCCAAATGGGGCAAACCAGCATGGTTCTAGTGTCAGACTAGGATCTGGGAGGCCCAGATTTGAATCCCCACTCTGCCATGGACATTTGCTGGGGGAGCTTGGGCCAGTCAGCCCGACCTACCTCACAGGGTTGTTGTCAGGATCACATGGAAGAAAGAAGAATTCAGTAAGCCCCCTTGAGGAGAAAGGTTTTCTTTCAAGGAGTCAAACTTTTACACCTGTGTGCCTGCCAGATTTTGGTCCAGGGGACAGCCCCGTCTCATACTGCTAATTACTTGTTTTCTTCAAAACACTCACCCCATCCGCACCCCAAAGACAAAGGAAAAGCTGTTCTTACTCGCAATTATATCCAAAACAGTTTGGCTTGGTCACGTTGCAGGTCTCGCAGGAGATGGCCTCATACCAGTTCATTCCTGCAGCGCAGAAAAAATGGGAAAGTGCTTGGGTGGGGGAAGGGGAAAAGGGAAATGCTAAATAGGGGGTGGTCCTTGAAAGGTCACCAAAGGCACCTTGAAGGCCGACAAAGCTATATTTGAGGTTTAAGCGTTCACATGCATGCGTGAGAAGTTCAGAGTCAGTTCGCACACAAAAGCTTAGACCCGGAATTAAACTTTGCGGTCCAGTGAAGAAGTTTGCCAGGTGGCCTTGGATCCGTTGCCATCAATGCTGAACCTACTTCATAGGGTTGTCTTGGGGATGGCTTCTGAGCAATCAGGGGGGCTTCTGAGAGCCAGCTTGGTGCAGCCAATTAGTGCGGCGGCCTGTAATCTGGAGAGCTGGGTTCGATTCCCCACTCCTCCACATGCAACCAACTGGGTGATCTCGGGCTAGTCACAGTCCTGTTGGGGCTGTTCTCACAGAGCAGTTCTCTTAGAGCTCTCTCAGCCCCACCCACCCTACAGGGTGTCTGCTGTGGGGAGAAGAAGAGTAGGCAATTGTAAGCTGCTTTGAGGCTCCTTTGGGTCATAAAAAGCAGGGTACGACAAACCCAGCTTCTTCTTCTTTTCTAAACAGTAAGAAAACGGAGACAAACTCATTCTGACATTGGAAATTGTAATAATGGCACTTGACCATTTTTTTAGGTGGGGAGAACTGTCAAGTTGTAGCCTACCTGCGGTCACTCATCATGGGGCTGTCAAGGCAAGGAGATGTTCAGAGGAGGGTTTGCCATGGCCTGCCTCCGTACAGCAGCCCTGGACCTCCTGCGTGGTCCCCCAGCCAAGTTCTAACCAGGGTCCACCCTGCTTACCTTCCAGGATGTGGTGAGGTCAGGGTAGCTTTTGTTTTGTTTTTTTACTAGAGCTCATATCTGCATGGGGTGGATGGGTGTGACTGCGTTAAAAAACGCAAGCAGAATCATGTGCTGCTTCCCAAAGTGTATGCTTAACTTTGGGAACTCACCACCACAAGATATAATGGCCTTTCCCAACTTTTTTACCGTTGAGGAACCCCTGAAACATTCTTCAAGCTCCAAGAAACCCCAGAAGTGGCACATTCATGCAGAATATGGCTGGGAAGCAGAGCTGTGGACACGCCCACCCGGGGCCCCGCCCCTTCCCCCCCTCCCGGCCCATCATTGGCCATGTTGAGTGGGGGGGGGAGAAACAGATTGACATGACCATATATGGTCCTATCACCTGATAAATTATTAATGAATTTAAAAACCTATTAAAAATTAATTAACCCCAAAATTAATTAACCGTTTGGGAAACCCTTTCAAGGCTCCCAAGGAACCCCCAGGTTTCACAAACCCCTTGTTGAGAAAGCCTGAGGTGGAATTATGGTCAGTATTTTATTTTTCTTTTTTTGCTGTCAACTCACAACCTGCTCATGGCTTCTTTGTGGGGTTCTCGAGGCAGAAGGCTTCCTGGAGTGGTTTGCTGGCGCCTGCCTCTGCGTATCAACCTTTGGTGGCCTCCCCTCCATATATTGAACGGGCCTGACTCTACACTGCTGAGAGATTTTAGAGGGCTTCAAAAGGGGATTAGATGGATATTCCTTAATAACAGCAATCAGCCTAAATGGAACCTCCACACTGAGAGGCAGTCTATCTCTGGATGTCAAGTGCAGGAGTGAAAAGAGAAGCTTTGGCTTCTTCGCCCTTGGGTTTCCTGCAGTACCTGGCTGGATGCTTCCTTTCCCATCTAAACACTAACCAGGACCACGCTGCTTAGCTTCCAGCATCTAATGTCTGACAAGATCAGTGTAGCCTGGTCTATCCTGGCCATAGAAGCATCCCTGACTGCTCTTCATCCACCCCTTCCTGTTTTTTAAAAAGCAACACCTGGCCGTCACTTACCACAGTGGCGTTCACACTTCACCCTACCTGAGGAGAGAAGACAGGCTTTTGGAGCAAGCTGAGTCCATGGGATCATTGGAAAACAACAACACAGGATTCAGTGTGCTAACATGTAGTTACATTTATTGGTTAAAAACCACAGGAATGGATTACACCCCCCCACACACACACAATTGTCAAGAGAGCCAGCTTGGTGTAGTGGTTAGGAGTGCGGACTTCTAATCTGGTGAGCCGAGTTTGAATTTGTGCTCCCCCACATGCAGCCAGGTGACCTTGGGCTCGCCACAGCACTGATAAAGCCGTTCTGCCTGAGCAGTAATATCAGGGCTCTCTCAGCCTCACCCACCTCGCCGGGTGTCTGTTGTGGGGAGAGGAAAGGGAAGGCGACTATAAGCCACTTTCAGACTCTTTCGGGTAGAGAAAAGTGGCATATAAGAACCAACTCTTCTTCTTCAGTGATATCAGGGCTCTCTCAGCCACACCCACCTCACAGGGTGTCTGTTGTGGGGAGAGGAAAGGGAAGGCAATTGTAAGCCGCTTTGAGATTCCTTCGGGTAGAGAAAAGTAGCATATAAGAACCAACCTTCTTCTTCAATAATATCAGGGCTCTCTCAGCCTCACCCACCTCACCGGGTGTCTGTTGTGGGGAGAGGAAAGGGAAGGCGAATGTAAACCGCTTTGAGTCTCCTTTGGGTAGAGAAAAGCGGCATATAAGAACCAACTCTTTGTCTTCTCCAATTTGAATTGATCTCCGTTACCATAAATCAGCTTTTTTCAACCTTTTGACCCCTGACATATTTTTTAGGCTGACATGCTCCTTCAGAGGACTGAGCATGGTAGTAAGACGATAGAGCCAGCCAATCAATCAATCCATCATTGACTGTTTCCACTGTGTTTCTACTGTGGAGGAAGAGACTAGGCCCGTAGAGCAACAGGGGAAGCGGGCTCCAGTGACATCCAGACTGCTGGAGCTCTTGCATAACCCTGAGGTTCCCCAGAACCCTGGTTGGGAATCCCTGCTAGAAATGTATTTCAGCTACCATATCCCGCACTATTTCTAGGGCCACAGATTTGAGTGAATATAATTGTCCTGAAGTATACAGAATACCTCTATCTTCCAAGCATTAATAAAAATCCTCCTTTCAGCTGCAAAAATGCAAACAATGTTGGGGCATGCGCACCCCTGCCCCGAATGTGTTAGTTGCTAAGGTATGGGATACTGTCATGGCTGACATCATACCTGAACACATTCAAGCTGTCTCCCACATTTGACTCTTATATAACTACTCATGGCCAAGTCTGTTGCATTCAGGAATAAAATGGGTGCTAGCCTGGGGGGGGGGTGTAAGAATTCTTTGGACAGCCTCCCCCTCCCCCAGGACTTGGAAAGGCTGCAGGCAGCTATTAGGGAACTCACGGGCAGGGGCAGCTCTCACGCAGCAGGGATCTGCAGCCTCCGAGCCTCGGAGGGAAGTGGAAGGAGGAGGGGGTGGTCAGGGGTGGGGGACGGAAGGCAATTGGCTGGCTGCTGGACAGACAGGCAAGCCGGTTGGAGGAGGAGGCACTCGGGTGGGACAGCTGACCTGAGTGGGTGTTAAGCACTGAGTGGCACTTAAGCCATGAGACACGCTCCTCCTCCAAGCCCTTACCAGAAATATTAAGTGGAACAGAAAAATATCATTCATAGACTCAAATAAGAGATTGGGTAGATGCACTGAATGATCAAGATCTTTAAAAGTAAAAGAAAAAAACACACATCCATTGATAGATATGCAATTATGGACTCTTAACTCCTTGTTTCCCTGAGGCAGTCAGGACACCGGAAGCAGGACAGCTGGGGACCGCACTTTCCCTGTCCTGTGTTCCTTAAGGCCAACTAGGGATGGGAAGAATCTCTGTATGCAACTCACTTTCAATGATGGCATCTCGTAGCATTGAGACTTGTTCCTGGAATATGGAACGCAGGGTTTCCGGAAGAACACCTGAGAAACAAGAGAAGCCTCTGGAGCAGCCTTTCCCAACCTTTTGGCCCTGTGGAGCAGGGGTAGTCAACCTGTGACCCTCCAGATGTCCATGGACTACAATTCCCATGAGCCCTGCCAGCGAATGCTGGCAGGGCTCATGGGAATTGTAGTCCATGGACATCTGGAGGGTCACAGGTTGACTACCCCTGCGAACCCCTGAACTGTTTTTCAGGGTTCGAGGAACCCCGGAAGTGGCGACATGCCCCTCCAGAGAAGTGGGCACGGAAGGAAGAGGCGGGAGCCAGCCAATTGGTTGATCGATCATTGACTGTTTCTATTGATATGGCAGCCATCCAAACTAATGGAAAAGGCCATGTAAACCCTGTGAGCCCTTGCAGCACTCCTTGGAAGTTCCATGTATGGGAATCCCTGCTCTGGAGGGAGAGGAGCGTAATAACCAGAAGTGCGCGGGGCTTGGGCCTATGAAGGCACAGGTACACACATCAGTTTCCAGAATCAAAGACTGGAGAATCCCCTTTGTCCCATTCACCCACACTCAAGTTTATTTACTTATTGTATTGATTTAATTGTCATCATCCCCTCGCCCCATGGAATCCAAGGAATTGTAATCTCATGGAAAGTTCCAGGGATTCACCGCTAAAGATTTCCTAGACTTTTCCTAGAACTGTGGTTCTCAGCCTGGGGATCGGGACCCCGTTGGGGGTTGACTGACCCTTTCACAGGGGTCGTGGCAGGTTGGTCGAGGGGGCGCCATCCATACAACAGCCTTGCGGGGTCGATCGAGACAGAGCGTTCGTCTGTCTGGAGCAGCGGAAAAGGGCGAGATCGGCATGGTGGGACAAGAGGCAGAACTGAACTGAGAAACCCTGGAAAAAGTACAATCACAAACCATGGATCTTCACGCCCTTGGTCAGTTTCGGTTTCATCCCTGTGAAAGAACCCTTGCCTAATTTTATGGTTGGGGGTCACCACAGCATGAGGAACTGTATTAAAGGGTCACGGCATTAGGAAGGTTGAGAACCACTGTCCTAAAACAAGGAACAGATGTTAAGGGACCTATTGTGTTCAAAGCCCATAGGCTGATTCTATATTTACAACATGTGTTAGCTGACTTTCAAAACAGTTCATAATAACAGAAATAAAACACACAGGGTACATAAAATGCATAAAACCAACATGGAAAACTTACCATTTAGGATGGCTTTAATCAACTGCAGTCCTAAACAAAGCTGTCTTTAGCTGCCTCCTAAAGATCCGGGGGTGGGGGGGGTGGGCTCCATGGAGATTATTCCATAATGGTTTGTTGTAAAACACAATGATAATAAATAACGCCTCTGACTCTTCACTGCATTTAAAAACCAATAGGTCCCTCCTTCCCAAGAGATTACAATAGACACTTTGGTCGGAGGGAAACAGAGAGAAGGGAGGAGAGGAAAACATTCAAAGTCAGGGGAAAGAAGAGAGGGAAAGAGGAAAGAGCTTGGGAACCAAATGACGAAAAGGTGAAATCAAAATCAATCCCTCTACAACTCCAAACAGGTGCAAAAATATACTTGGCTTTACCTGGCTTATATGTTTTCCCTTTGAACACAGCATCGAGTTTTGCATAGATCTTCTCTGCTATTTCCCGGAGTTCCTCAAAAGCTGGGCAGCAAGAAGGAAGAGGTCAGAAGCCAAAACAACACACAGCGGGGGGAGGCAGGATGGCCAAGGTCACTATCTGATGGGTGATCGAACCCTCAGTGGTTCACCTTCATCTTAGAGGGAGGGGACTAGCGTTGTACCGCCAGGTTCTGTGTGGGGCTGGCATCGTTGAACATTTTCCTTAATGATTTGGATCCAGCAAAAGAGGGTATATTGGTCAGATTTGCAGATGACACTAAACTGGGTGGGGTGGTTCATAGCCCAGAGGGAAGGGCTACTATTCGAGGAGGCCTGGATAGATTCAGAAATTGGGCCATAGCCAACACAATGAATGTTGATAGGGTGAACTGTGAAGTGTTACATTTGGGTAATACAAATGTGATTCATAAATAGAAGAAGAAGAAGAAGAAGAAGAAGAAGAAGAAGAAGAAGAAGAAGAAGAAGAAGAGTTGGTTCTTATATGCCGCTTTTCCCTACCCGAAGTAGGCTCAAAGCGGCTTACAGTCGCCTTCCCATTCCTCTCCCCATAAGATGGGGGATACCTGGCTTGTTAGCGGTACATATGAAAGGGACGGAAATGTTCTGTCGGACAATAAGATGAACGTGAGCCAACAGTAGATTCAACTGGGTAGCCGTGTTGGTCTGAAGTAGCACAACAAAATCAGAGTCCAGTAGCACCTTCAAGAACAACAAAGATTGATTTAAGGCGTGAGCTTTCGAGTGCAAGTTAGTCTGAGGAAGAGTGCTTGCACTCGAAAGCTCACGCCTTGAATAAATCTTTGTTGGTCTTAAAGGTGCCATTGGACTCTGATTTTGATGAGCCAGCAGTGCGATACGGCAGCTAAGAAGGCTAATACGATACTAGGCTGCCTTGCTAGAAGCAAAGAACCTACAGTAAGGGAAGTTATAATACCATTCTACACAGGGAAAGGCTCATGGTAATTATAGTCCATGGACATCTGGATAGGCTACTTTGGTCACTCTGGGATGGGAGGTTCCTGGGAACTTAGGGTGGAGCCTGGGGAAGGCGGGAGCTTGCCACCTGCACAACAAGGAGGCTGTCTGACATGTGAAATGACACAAGCCATAACCAGCCGGGATCGATTTGTCACATTGCCCAGGGTTCCGCGTCTTTAAGAGAGACGGGGCATGCAGTCCTGCAGGGTGACTCACGGATCTCCAGGGGGACCTCGAGGTGAATCTCCTGCAAAGTGTCCTGGGCCCAGCCCCGCAGCCGCCGACCTGCTGCCGGCACATCCCCAAGACCCCAGGACTTGCGACTCAGGCGGGGGATGTAAGAGGCAAACTGGACGGCAAAACTCGGGTCGCACTGCAAGCAGTTCCGGGCGGGGCCCGGCCCCAGGGCCAAATCCACCACCAAGGCCAGAAACAGGGTCTGCCTGACCCGGCCTCGGTAACCCATTCCTCGGGTTGGCTACCGGAGTGTCTTTAAAAGGGATCATCATTCCAGAACCCAGCACTGCTGGCTGACACAATGAGGGTATTTAGCTGCGAGGCATTCTGGTTCCATAGAACCCTCCAGAATGTTCTGGAACATTCCTTTGTTTTACCTGGCTCAGCAACCCCCAACAGCAGTCAACTAGGGAGAATGGGTCAGTTGCCGACTTCTTTGGGTCCCTCTATAAAGGTAGGGCATCCGGCCCTCTCAATAACTGGCAAATAGATGGGGAAGAAATGGAGGTAGTGAGAGATTTTATTTCCTAGGCTCCAAGATCACTGCAGATGGGGACTGCAGCAAAGAGATTAAAAGACGCTTGCTCCTGGGGAGGAAAGCTATGGCAAATCTAGACAGCATCCTAAAAAGCAGAGACATCACCCTGCCAACTAAAGTGTGTCTAGTCAAGGCTATGGTATTCCCAGTTGCAATGTATGGCTGCAAAAGTTGGACCATAAGGAAGACCGAGCGTCAAAGAATTGAGGCTTTTGATCTCTGGTGCTGGAGAAGACTCTTGCAAGTCCCTTGGACTGCAAGGTGAACAAACCGGTCAGTCCTAGAGGAGATCAGCCCGGACTGCTCCTTAGAAGGCCAGATCCTGAAGATGAAACTCAAATACTTTGGCCACCTCATGAGAAGGAAGGACTCCCTGGCGAAGAGCCTAATGCTGGGAGCGATCGAGGGCAAAAGAAGAAGGGGACGACAGAGAATGAGGTGGCTGGATGGAGTCCCTGAAGCAGTAGGTGCAAACTTAAATGGACTCCGGGGAATGGTAGAGGACAGGAAGGTCTGGGAGATCATTGTCCATGGGGTCGCAATGGGTCGGACACGACTTCACACCTAACAACAACAAATAAAGGTAGATACATTCGCTCCCCTGTCCGCTAGATAATACGGGTTGCCCATTTGACTCTCTCTCTGTGATGCATTTTCTAGAGGTACAGAAGCGCTGCTAGGGTGGGAAAAAATTGCCAATGCATGTTATAGAGAGCAGGAGGGGGGAAATGTATTCCGATTTATAGTTAGAGGTTTTATTTAATCGTGGCAGGTTACCACAATAGAAACCCCAAAATAAAATATAAGAAATGGAACAGGATTCTCTATTGTAGAATCCTGATCTATCTCCACCAGTGCTGGATTGCACACTGGTTCACAGAAGCAGAGAAACGAATCAAGAAGCCCCAAGTTTAAAGATAGCCCCCCCAAAAAAAACACTCACCAGAGTCTATTCTGCACACAATAGATAATGCACTTTCAATACACTTTAGAAGTAGATTTTCCTGTTCTGCACAGGAAAATCCAGCTGCCAAAGCACATTGGAAGTGTCCTCCCCTTTTATCTGTGCCACAGGAAATAATACCGGCCAACTTCACCCAGTTTTCTTTTTCATTAATGTTTTATTATGTAATAATTTTGGACTAATATATCTACAAGTTTTGATTTTTTTAAAAATATATTAGATATGAGAAATTTAATGCTGTTAAAACTGGCAAATATTTTTCCTTTGGATATGTGAGAAAAGGTGTAATAATTTGAGTTAATACCAGAATTTAAAGAATTTTTTTAAGTGGTAAAAAGAATGGGCACAAACAGAGTCTCTAACAATCAGAAGAAGAAGAGTTGGTTCTTAGCTGCCACTTTTCTCTACCTGAAGGAGGCTCAAAGCGGCTTACGGTTGCCTTCCCTTTCCTCTCCCCACAACAGACACCCTGTGGGATGGGTGAGCCCTGATATCACTGCTCGGTCAGAACAGTTCTATCAGTGCCGTGGTGAGCCCAAGGTCACCCAGCTGGCTGTATGTGGGGGAGCGCAGGATCGAACCCGGCATGCCAGATTAGTAGTCCTCACTCCTAACCACTACACCAAACTGCCTCTCTGCTCTCAGTGCTGCAATGCAAGTTTTATTTGCAAACTGTATTTTTTTACTTATTGTTTTTGGCTGGGGTTCACTGTGGAAGCAATCACAAGTGAAACGCAGGCTTAGCAGTTCCTGGTTTGGATTTGGGGTTTCCAGTGGCATCCCTACAGTGACACACAATGCTGTGCTTCTGCTTTTAAAGCACTGGATAAACTTCTCTATTGTATAGTCTCCAGGAAGGGCCTGGAGATCTCCCGGGAGGACAACAGATCACAGAGATCAGTTCCCCTGGCGAAAGTGACTAAAGGGGCGGGTGGGTGGGGGCTGTATAGCATTAGACCCCTCCCGCGACGCCCTAATTCTCCAATCGTAGAAAAGAGTGGCCAGATTTGAGGCAGGGTCCCTGCTCTTTTCTGAACACGGCGGCTCTTCAGTTTGCTGCGTCTCCCGGAATGTCCCGACCTGGCGTTGGCAACCCTCTGCAGCTCAACCTGCCCGCCCAGCACTCCAAGACTCAAGCCTGCCCCCTGTCGGAAGAGCAGGTGGAGGAAGAGTTTTGCTGCTCTGCTCTGCGCGCGGGCTAGCCGCACGTGAAGATCCCGCACGCGTGTCACGAGTCCGCCCTCGCGTTCTTTTGAAGGGCTCCCTTTTTGGGGAAGGGAGGGGTCGCCTCCGCTCCGCCGAAAGCCGCTCCACTTCCGGTCCGTTTTGCAAAACCCCGGAACAGCACGTGGCTACTCGTGAGTAGGAGCGCCGCGCCGGGGACGGGGCGGTCTTTGCAAAGCGACGGGGTCGGGGGCCGCAGCGGGGCCGGAGCAAAGGTATGTCTACGGATGCGGGTGGGTGTTCCTCTCTCCCTAGGGTTGCCAGGTCCTCCCTGGCTACCCGGGGGACGGGGTAAGGTGAGTGCCATGCTGTGGAGTCCACCCTGCAACGCTCCCGTTGTCTCCAGGGGATCTGATCTCTGTCGCCTGGAAAGGAGCGATAATTCCAGAGGATCCCCAGGCCCTACCTGGAGCCTGGCATCCTCGTGCCCACCCGCCAAAGAGCCCACTTTCTCCATGGGAACTGAGCTCTGTAGTCTGGAGATGAGCTGTAATTCCAGGGGATCCCCAGGTATCGCCTGGAGGCTGGCATCCCTAAAGTCCACCCTCCAAAGGTGGGGAGAGTTTGAAGGACAGCTCTGGATGAGAGAGAATTGGAATTCTGATGAATATTTTTTTAAATTTGAAAGCAGTCCGGTCGGAAACTGTTTCCTTCAAGATAAGCTAGTCCTAAAGGAGTTCTTGATAAGCAAGTTAACATACGGAAGCCTCCTACTGCCTGTCACGCTCTTCATGTTTAGCTACCCCTACACACCTTGTGAACAATTTATTTTTGTGATTCCCACCTGCAGGCTGGCATCCCTGCCCCATATCTTGCATTTGCCACTTCCATGTTTATTTTGGCCAGATCTGGCTTCTCTGAAGTTATAGCCATGGTCATTTCTGGGGGAGGTAACCAGGTTTTCGGAACGGGGAGCAGAAGTCAGTTGTGTGAGGATTTGGGAGATGTTCTTGAGAATGTCTGTGCATGTGCAGTGGGGGGGGGGGGGATGACTTGGCCCTTTCCTGGGAAATAGCGGGTTTTGTGCCGGAAATGCAGCCTGTTGAGCCCTTGACTCATATGCTCTAGGAATGAGAAGTTGTAAAAAGGTTGCCAAAGCAGACTCTGTCCTTGTGTGAACGCAACAAACAAGGCAGGGCCAATAGCAATAATAATAATATTTTTATTTTCAGTTGTGTTATGTATTACTTGATGTAATTTAAGACATTTGCCCATCTCACTTATTAAGCAGCTTATGTGTCTCATAGAATAGAACCATAGAGTTGGAAGGGGCCACACAGGCCATCTAGTCCAGCCTCCTGCTCAACGCAGGATCAGCCCTAAGCATCCTAAAGCATCCAAGAAAAGTGTGTCTCCAACCTTTGCTTGAAGACTGCCAGTGAGGGGGAGCTCACCACCTCCTTAGGCAGCCTATTCCACTGCTGAACTACTCTGACTGTGAAAAACGTTTTCCTGATATCTAGCCTATATCGTTGTACTTGAAGTTTAAAGCCATTACTGCGTGTCCTCTCCTCTGCAGCCAGCAGAAACAGCATCCTGCCCTCCTCCAAGTGACAACCTTTCAAATACTTAAAGAGGGCTATCATGTCCCCTCTCAACCTCCTTTTCTCCAGGCTGAACATTCCCAAGTCCCTCAACCTATCTTCATAGGGCTTGGTCCCTTGGCCCCAGATCATCCTTGTCACTCTCCTCTGTACCCTTTCAATTTTATCTATGTCCTTCTTGAAGTGAGGCTTCCAGAACTGCACACAGTACTCCAGGTGTGGTCTGACCAGTGCCGTATACAATGGGACTATGACATCTTTTGATGTGATGCCCCTGTTGATACAGCCCAAAATGGCATTTGCCTTTATTACCGCTGCATCACACTGCCTGCTCATGTTTAGTTTACAATCCACAAGTACCCCAAGGTCTCGTTCACACACAGTGTTACCTAGAAGCGTATCCCCCATCCAGTAGACATGCTTTTCATTTTTCTGACCCAGATGCAGAACTTTACACTTATCTTTATTAAATTGCATCTTGTTCTCATTTGCCCATTTTTCCATTGTGTTCAGATCTCGTTGAACTCTGTCTCTATCTTCCGGAGTATTTGCCAGTCCTCCCAATTTGGTGTCGTCTGCAAACTTGATGAGTAGTCCTTCCACCCCCTCATCTAGATCATTAATAAATATGTTAAAAAGTACCGGGCCGAGCACTGAGCCCTGAGGTACCCCGCTACTCACCTCTCTCCAGTCTGATGAAACACCATTGACAACAACTCTTTAAGTGCGGTTCTCTAACCAATTCCCTATCCACCTAACGATCTGAAAATCCAGATTGCAGTCCTTCAATTTATCCATCAGAACATCATGGGGAACCTTATCAAAAGCTTTACTAAAATCCAAGTAAACGACATCAACCGTATTTGACGATCCAGCAAACCTGTTACTTGGTCAAACGAAACCAGGTTGGTCTGGCAGGACCTGTTGGAGACAAATCCATGCTGACTTCCTTGGATCATCAAATTCCCCTCCAGATGTTTGCAGATCTCTCCTTTTAATATCTGCTCCATTATCTTACCCACAACAGAGGTCAGACTCATTGGTCTGTACTTTCCCGGGTCATCCTTCCTCCCTTTTTTGAAGATCAGAATAACGTTTGCTCTCTTCCAGTCCTCCGAGACATCTCCAGTCCTTAAAGAGGTCCCGAAGATGATGGACAAGGGCTGTGCAAGTTCTCTGGAAAGTTCTTTGAGCACTCTCGGGTGCATTTCATCCAGCCCAGGGGATTTGAACTCATCCAGTGCAGCTAAATGCCTCTCAACATCCTCTTTGTCCATGTCAACCTGCCACCCAGACACTATCCTTTGGCTACTGCTATCTCTAGATGTGCCTAAACCCTTTGACCTGTGGGAAAAAACAGTTGTAAAATAGGCGCTGAGCCTTTCTGCTTTCTCTGCATCTTCCGTTAGAGTTTGTCCATCCGCACCCAACAGTGGGCCTATTGCCTCCTTTACTTTACGTTTGCTCCTCACATAACCGAAAAATCTTTTCTTGTTACAGTGGGCTTCCCTGGCCAATCTTAGCTCACTCTCAGCTTTGGCCTTTCTGATGATTGATCTACAGTGCCTAGTAACCCGTAGGTACTCTTCTTTAGAGCTCTGTCCTTCCCTCCATTTCCTGAACATCTCCCTTTTCTTTCTTAGTTCCTCTTGAAGTTCTCTGTTCATCCAAATAGGCTTCTTAGAGCTCCTGCAGTGTTTTCGTCTTTCTGGGATAGTCATTGATTGAGCATGCAATAGCTCTTGTTTGCGTAGCGCCCACCCTTCACATGCTCCCTTCCCTTCCAGCATTCTCGTCCATGGTATGACACTCATCATGTCTCTGAGTTTATTAAAGTTTGCCCTACGAAAATCCAACATCAGCGTCTGGCTACAAGCTTCCTTGGCTCCCCATCTCAAAAGGAATTCTATGAGGACGTGGTCACTTCCCCCTAGGGTCCCCACCTCCTTCACCTCATCCACCAACTCTTGCCTGTTGGTCAGTATTAAGTCCAGTATGGCTGAACCTCTTGTGGGTTCATCTACCATTTAATAAATGAAATTGTCAGCCAGGCAGGTCAGAAACTTGCATGACTGAGGACGCTTTGCAGAGTTTGTTTCCCAGCAAACATCTGGGAAATTGAAGTCACCCATGATTACAAGGTCCTGCCGCTTGGATATTTTCTCAAGCTGCTCACAAAGTGCAGCATCCACATCCTCTTGTTGGTCAGGCGGTCGGTAGCAGAAATTGAAATTCAGCTGCATTAATGAGAAACACTGGATTAAAATGATACTAAATGTGAGGGACTCAGCAACTATTATAAAAGTAGCAAAGTTTTTACTGGCAATTTTAAATGAAAATCTTTTACGATAGATTTTACATCTGAAACTTTGAAATTTTCGTTTTATGCTTTGCAATTTTATGCCAATAAAGGTACTCTGAATCTGAATCTGACCCGGTGATCCATCTGCAATGTTTAATTTCCTTGAAACTTCCTTTTGCAGACATCTTACAGAGTTTTTAGCAGAGGAGCAGCTGTAGAGTTTCAATGTTAAATAAATAAAAATACGGGTAGTATAATTTTAGGGGCCTAACTCCTCCTTTTCCCATTAAATCCATTCCACTCTAGCTGCTATTACTGGGGATTTTCAATTCGACCATGGCAAAGAAGAGAAGAGATCTCTGCCCTCCTTATCTATGACAGTTTCCAGAAGCACTGGGCTATATAAACAGGCTACGAACAATTTTAAAAAAACGGATTATGAATTTGGCCTACCAGATGGTAGAGTTGTAATCCTAAGTACATTGAATACTGTGAGATTTATTTCTTAATAAACACAGTCCCTTGAAGTTTAAATATACACCTGCTAATACATTTTAATACATTAAAAACAGGGGGCCCTCCAAAAAAGGGCAGGTAGACAGAAAGAGTGAATGAGGGCAGCCTTCCACCTGGAACAGAAGATATGCTATTAAATTGGCTTCAAATTATATGCAGGATGCACATAAACATCACTGCTTGTCAGCCAAGCCTCAATCATGAGAAGTAAAATAGCAGCTAGAGGGAGGGGAACGTGGCTGGAGGAAGATGTGAGAAGGGGAATGCCTTAAGGTTTCCTGCTAAGGGGCCACTCACCGGCTCCTGTAATCACATATGTATAAGAAGACTCCTTAAGGGAGGAGAGGCAGGAGCAAGCAAGACCAGAAGTCAGTGCAACCAGCTCTTGTTGTGGAAGGAAAATGCTTTTGCTTGCTGCAGCAACCTCACATGCAGTAACTTTGGAAGCCACTTGCTTTGATAGGTGGAGCCTCTAGAAATATTCAGTATGCAAAACACTTTGTATCCTTTTTTTTTGCAAAAATACCAGGCCTTTTACTGTCCTTTTCCTACCTTTTTTTTGCAAAAGCAGACCTGACATCTCCTGAACCCATTCACGCAGTGACTTTACTAGGACTTTACCTTCCTTATATACCTACATTCCTAGCTTCAACATGGTGATTCATGGAGAGGGGGAGTTAAAAAGCTGAGCGGGATGGGTGTCTGAGCTTTGCCGGCTAGCAAAGCACCTGGAAGGGCCAGAATGCTATTAGGGAGGATGAGAATAAGAGAGGGCTGGCAGAGGGAACCAGGGAGACCCAAACAAACCATGCGGCTATTGTCTTTTTTGCAAGAAAGGGACAGGATGAACAGCACTAGATGGTGCCTACTGAGGCAGGAAGAACAGTACAGATCTGAAAGAAAATGCCCTGAGGGTGATAACAGCAGACAAGCAGGCTGGAGGGCCACACAGAAAGATGTAGGGGGCCGCAAGCGGTCCACCGGCCTAAGGTCAAAAGCTATGTAGCTGTAGAACATTGTAGCTGGAGGGGGGATTTTGAGTGGAAATCTACACTGTTGGCTGTTGTTCAACGGGGAAATCCCTCTTGGTTTTCCAGTTAGAAATATACGACGGATTTCCTCTTGGAGGAAATTTGTTTTTCAAAAGCTGTCATTTCCAAGAAATATTGGGGAATGAGACATCGAGGTTTTTTTTTTTTTTTTTTTTGAAAGGGCACCTGGTTTCAAGATGATTTCCCCCCCTCTGGATGAAAACTTTGGAATTTGACATCTGCGATGTGGTTCAGTTTTGCTCGCATCGGTGGCGTGGCTTCCCTAAAAGGAAATAATGCAACTCCAGTGCATTACTCAGTGCAGGGGGGGGGGGGACGGTAATCTGTAGGCCGGGAAAGAAGCAGCCGGCAGCTGAGAGGGTGGGGCGTGTTTTGAGATCTCTGGGCAACCCTCTCCCTGCCTTGAGAGGGGCTTCCCTTGAATGCTGTGCTTCCTCGCCTTTTGGAAACTCCCATCTAGAGAATCATGTGAGGATCTGTGCACTTCTTGGTGAGAATTTGCACTGCCGGAAGCCTTCTCTTTGAGGATTCCGTAGGTGAGGCTCTGTCTGCTTTGAGAGTCCTGTGTTTTGGGGAGGGGAAGCATGCAAAGCTGGACAATAACGTTTTGGGGGGCTGGGGGTTGGTGGAGAGGGGGGGGGGCTCGCATAAGCTTTGCATGCACAAGGGCCTGCGTTCAATTTCCATATTAAAGGATGTTGGGGAAACTCTCCTTGAGACCTTCCCCTTAATTCTGCTCTGGCTCTGAACCTGGCTTTACTGGATTGCTCAGAGTCCCCTAACACAGTCTTTTGGAAGCATTCGCTGTTGGAAGAGGTTGGCCATTGTTGCTCTGTGTGAGTTGCTGCTCCCGCATAGAGGTGCACCAGATGCAAGTCTTGGGTTGGGGGTGGGAGAAGTCTTTGATAGTCCGGACTCTGCTGATTGTTTTGGAAAACCCCTTTTCTTTAGAAATGATGAATAGCCGGGTACTCATTTTGGCCGGCATTACAAGGTGGCATTAAAGACCCACGTTGCCCGCTCACCAGGTTCCTGAAGGCTGAGCTTTAAAACAGGATCTTTTAAAAATTGTTCTTTTTACTGGGTTGAGCACAGCTTGTCGTACTTCTGCTTTCTTGCAAGAAATGAAATTCTGTTCACAGGATGTGGTTAGACCAGGCTATGACTCGGTTCTTAGTAAAGATGTGGGGTGCGGTGGGGGGGTGAGGGCAGCTGATTCTCTGTTCTGCTGTCCTCCTTTTGCTCTTGCTTGCAACTTCTTTAAGTCTCCTTAAAAATATTTGGAGCTCCTTGGGAGGCGGCTCTACACTTAACCTAGGGGAGTCCTTTACTGCAGGGGTAGTCAACTTGTGGTCCTCCAGATGTTCATGGACTACAATTCCCACGAGCCCCTGCCAGCGTTTGCTGGCAGAGGCTCGTGGGAATTGTAGTGCATGGACATCTGGAGGACCACAGGTTGACTACCCCTGCTTTAATGTGCTTCATTCCATTGAAGTTGGATTTTTGGGAGTGTTAAATGGATCCATTTGCAGCTTTGGGGAATGATAGCAAAGTGGAACCTCCAGGTTTAGGGGCAGTATATTTAAGTGTCGGGGAAGAAGCCATTACGTTTGACCTGCTCATAGGCTTTGGCTGGCTGCTAAATACTGGCTCCTGAAGTAGAGAACCTCTCTGGCTCAGAACAAGAATCTTATATTCTTATGATGATGTAGTCTCCATGTCCAGATGTAGCTGTCAAGACCCTGTTCACATGTTCTCATGTTCCTGCCATGTTCATGCATTCACTGGTTACCATAGATTCAAATGGGTAGTCATGTTGGTCTGAAGTAGCACAATAAAATCAGAGTCCAGTGGCACCTTTAAGACCAACAAAGATTTATTTGAGGCGTGAGCTTTCGAGTGCAAGCACTCTTCCTCAGTCTGATTACCAGATTACTGGTTACCAGTTCGTTTTCATGTAATGTTCTCTTGACCTGTTTTGTTCTTGTCATGCAACTTTCATGATTTGGCCCTATACCGTGGTTCTCATGATGGCCTGTTTTATTGAGCCTGTTATATGTACGTTCTTGCATTGCTTAAGTATGGAGTAGCTGTTAAAGACTCCTGAGAATGTTTTATTTTGACCTTGTGACGCAGAGTTACGTCTTTAGGAATGCTCGTAGCGCCTAGGAGTGAGCGCACACTTTTTGCATGGGAACACTGGCCTGGGAAACTTTTTGTGCCTGGCATGTTAATTAGCACAACAAGATTCGAATCGTCGGGAGGTAGGCATAAAGGTGTGTTAATTTGCTTGCTGATTAGTTTTAGCAAGGAAAAGCCTTGCTTTCTGTTTGTCCACCTTTGCAAAATAAAGAGATTGTTTTTCTACAAAGAGTCTGCTTATTGGGGCCTGAGAGCAGTATATATCAGAGTGCTGTGTGCTGGGGATAGGAAAGGTCTTCTGCTTTCATGACTTGCTTGGCTTCCTGAAAGCATCCGGCTGGGTGTTTTGTATGTCGGGTGATGAATGAGACACATTCTAGTCCCAGGGCCTTTTTATGGTACCACTTTCCTGCCCAGACCTCTTCTTTAGGCAGTCAGTGTGATGCAGTGACTAAGAATGTTGGACTAATATCTTGGAGACCTGGGTTTTAATCCCTACATAGAATCATAGAATAATAGAGTTGGAAGGGACCTCCTGAGTCATCTAGTCCAACCCTCTGCACTATGCAGGTCACTCACAACCCTATCGCTCATCCACTGTAACCTGCCACCTCTTTGCCTTCACCGAATCAGCCTCTCCGTCAGATGGCTGTCCAGCCTCTGTTTAAAAATTTCCATAGATGGAGAACCTACCACCTCCCGAGGAAGCCTGTTCCACTGAGAAACCTCTATAATTGTCAGGAACTTCTTCTGGATGTTTAGATGGAATTGCTTTTGAATTAATTTCATTCCATTAGATCTGGTCTGTCCTTCTGGGGCAAGACTTGTGGGGTGACCTTGGGTCAGTCATGCTGTCATAGCCTAGCCTACCTCAAGGGATTGTTGTGAGGATTAAAATTTTTTACATTTATATATATTTTAATTTATATACCGCTGCTCTCTCAACGACTCACGGCGGTTTACAACGAAATAATAAAACAGACTCCTGAGAATGTTTTATTGTTTTGACCTTGTGATGCAGTTAGTTCTTTAGGAATGCTCGTAGCGCCTGGGAGTGAGTGAACACTTTTTGCATGGGAATACTGGCCTGGGGGAGAGGAAAATGAGGTAAGCTGCTTGAGATCCCCGTTGGGGAGGAAGTTGGGATATACATTGTTGAATGTCTTGTGGTGTTCCTGATGCAATCCATCCATCTATGAAAGGGCACCCCAATATCAGCTGTTTTATTTCCAGTGTGGGATCTGCTGTTTTTTTGATTGTGTGAATTGGTGGCCAGATTTTCCCTTCCCCCCAAAAAGAGACTATGGGCCATTCCGCACCAGGATCTATGTAGCAAATTGGTTGCGGAACGAAAAAACGCCATTTTAAATAGTGGAATTCGTCGTTATGCATACCTGGCTTTGTAGTGGAATCCAGTTGTGTTTCTATCGTTTCCCACAGGTTTCCGGTCTTGGCAAAAATCGCTAGCCAGGAAGCGCTATTGCCGAACTTTGTCCTGCCCCTGGCCGTCAAGCAGCCAATGGGCGGCCGTTATCATGCTCCCAAAAAGCCCCTTTCCCTTTAAGGAAGGTTAAAAAAAAAACACATTGCAACGAATCTGCGTTGATTTGTTGCAACGGAGAGACCCATCTAGCTAGCAGGTGGTGTTTGAGCTGCCGTTTCATCATTGCCACGCTCCCCCCGAGTGAAAAAAAATAACTCCCCCCCTGCACGGGCGCGATTTTCGGCCGAAAATAGAGTGAAAAATAAAGGGAAAATAAACCAACAAACGGGGCTATGTGTTGCTTGGTGCTTGGTGACTTAAAACAGCTCTGGGGCACTGCAGCCAGGGAAGCCTCGCTGGATAAATGAAGGCTCGCTGGTGCGTTGATCTCCGCTCGCTCCGAGAAAAAAAAATGGCGATCGGTTCGCCGGAACATCAGAGGAGAGAGCTAGGGGGAGGGACTTTGCAGAAACCGCAACAATGGTAACGCAAAGAACTTTCCCGCTAGTGTTGCAGATTGGTTGCAAGAGTGTAGCGCTTTCCGGAGGGTGAATCCACTTTTTGGGATTTCCCTGAAAGCGCTACAACGAAGCGCTTTTTGCGGATCGGTTTCAGGAGTGTTGCAGATTGTCAACGACGTTGTGCATAACAGCAAAACAGTAGCGATTTCAATTTGCAACCATTGTGCAATTTTGAACAAGTGCGGAATGGCCCTATGAATGTTTAACTTTGTGATCTCTCTGTCTTTCCAGACATCGGAAGATTCCAGATTGCCAGACGTCGGAAGAACCGGTGGCATTCGGAGGGACTTTAAAAATAAGATTGAAAGGTGTTTGTTGGAACAGCTACCCCCTGGAAATTATCTGGTGTTGGGGGGGAAAACTTGGGGCGGGAAATGGCAAATCCTTTGAAGCAAGTTTTCAACAAAGACAGGACATTCCGCCCCAAGCGGAAGTTTGAACCTGGAACGCAGCGGTTTGAACTCCACAAGAAGGCCCAGGCGTCACTGAACGCTGGGCTGGATTTGAAACTGGTAGTCCAGTTGCCACCGGGAGAAGACCTTCACGATTGGGTAGCGGTTCACGTGGTGGACTTCTTCAATCGGGTCAATCTCATCTACGGGACCATCAGCGATTACTGTACAGAGAAGTCGTGTCCCATCATGTCCGGGGGCCCAAAGTACGAATACCGTTGGCAGGACGAAAAGTATCGCAAGCCCACTGCCCTCTCAGCCCCCAAATACATGAACTTCCTCATGGATTGGATTGAGGTGCAAATAAACAACGAGGATATCTTCCCCACGAATGTCGGTGAGTTCCCTTGGTGACCAAATCGGAAGGTTGGCTTTCATCAGGGCCTTTGATGGAGAAGCTCTTTCAGATCCCTGTTACCTTTATGTCAGGGATGGCCAAACTGTGGTTCTCCAGATGTTCTACAAATATTGTGAGCCCCTGCCCATGGAATTGTGGTCGATAGACCTCTAGAGAGCCATAGCGTGGCCACACTTGCTTTATGTGGAGATGCCAAGGACTGGACTTGGGAGCTTTGCTTATGAGTTGTCATCTCCACCTGTGAGTGGTAGGCCTGGTAGTGTGAGCTTCCTACTCAAGACAGTAGCTCTCCTTGCCTCCCTCCTCGGTTCATGTCCAAATCTTCTTCTCATAATCTAATTCTGAAGTGGGCCAAAGAATGTAGATGAAAAAAATAATCTGTGCTGTAGGTTTAGAGACAGAGAGGGGAATGGGATTTCTCTGCAGCCAAAACAAAAAAGAAATATACTGGGAGTCAGCAAAGACACCCCAAATTCATAAAAGCAATGTTGTTTTCATGAAGAAATTTACACTACTGAGATCTTGCCAGACTTCTCAGTGAGCTCTCAGTGGCCATTTTGGTGGTTGCTAGGCAACCTGCAATCATAAACAAGAAGAACATGCCTTAAACAAAACAGAATTAATACATTGGGATAATCCAGTTTGCGTATATTTCAAGAAATAAAGGTTCTTTAGAAGTCCAAGGTCTTCCATGTGTGATTCTTTAATGTCAGATCCCTTTGTTTTCACAGATAAGAAAACTGAAGGTCAATACCTTAGGTTTCACAGAACAGAGACATCCAATACGTGTTAGTTTCATTAAAAACTTCATCAGCTGTCATTACAATACGAATTATCATCACGAGCTCTCATAGTTAAAACAACTGTCACTGTCTCCAATTGGTTTTGCAACATAATTGGGGTAGCAGTTGGGATTATCGGTTGCTTTTTGCCGTGATGATAGTTCATATTTTAATGACAGCTGATGAAGTTTTTTTTATGAAACTGACCTGTGTCATATATCTGTTCTGTGAAAACTGATTTGGGAATACCAACTGACCTTGGAAGCAAAGGGATCTGGTATTAAAGAATCACACAGAGTTAACCTTGGACTTCTAAAGAGTCTTTATTTCTTGTAATATTCATGGACTAGGCAACCTGCAATCTTCATGGCAGAGGATTCCAAGCCTCAGGCAGTGTCCTCACGTCCCCTGTGGGGTTCTAGCAGCACTGATGTACACCGATCATCTTGTGCAGTGCATGTTCTTTTGCATACGAGAGGGAGGGAAGTCTACAGGGGGAGTCCTTGCTGGAGAACCAGTGGTGGTTCTTGGCAGCCCTGTTCGGGCCTCGCGTTTCTAGGGGGTCAAATCTGTGTTGGGTCCATGTCAACTTCTCTTGCTCAATGTTTAGGCTGCTGACCATAGTGGAATTCTATTGTAATGAAGGAACGCCCTCTCTCTCTCTCTGTGTGTCTCTCTGTCTCTCTCTGTCTCTCTCTCTGTCTCTCTCTGTCTCTCTCTCTCTCCACTTACCTACCTAACCATCTATCATCTATCTCTCCTTCCATCTCTGTCCGTCCATCCATCCATCCATCCATCCATCCATCCATCCATCCATCCATCCATCCATCCATCTCAGCCTTCGTACCTATCATCTACCTACCTATCTAATTGGTAAACTGCCCCTCTCTTGCATGGAACAGCTGATAACACATAAAAAATCCATACCATAAAACAGTACAATAAAACAGTAAATCCATACAGTACAATACAGTACAGAAAAACAGTAAATCCATACAGCAAAACAGTAAAACAATATATTGTTTTAAGCAATATATTGTTTACTGTTTTATATTGTTTTATTATATATTGTTTAAAACAGTATGCAGAAAATAGGTGAAATGGATTTTGATTTAAAACATAGGTGCTCCAACTGTCCCACTCAACCTAATTACTAGATTGAATTTTGGGCCTGAATAACTCCCCTGGTGGTTGGGGGAGGTGGAGAGGTTGGGAGGGAGGTTTGTCTCAGAGTTACGGTGTGCACTGCATTGGCCTCAATCATATGCCTGGCAGAAGAGTGCTGTTTTGCAGGCCCTTCGGAGATATGATTGTTCCGCCAGGGCCCAGATCTCTGCTGGCAGCTCATTCCACCAGGCTGGAGCCAGGATCGAGAAGGTTCTGGCTCTGGCTCTGGGTCTGGCTCTGGTTGAGGCCAAACTCACTTCTTTAAGTCCATGGATCACTAGCAAGTTGGAATTTGCTGATTATAATGCTCTTCAGGGGTCATATTCAGAGTGACAGTCCCTCAGGTATGCAACTGTGGATTTGAACAAAGCATCTCCACAATAAAATGTGTGGAACATTTCTTTTGTGGCATGTTTGTCTTCAGAATTCCATTCTTCAGAGAAGTCCCCAGGTTGCCTGCAGGAGCGAGGTCACAAAGATGAGGGGCCTCGCTGGCAGATCTTAATTCTCCAGCAGGTATTTCTCTGAATAGGTTTAAAGGTTTAGGGGTTTCAAGGGGGATAAAGCCACTTTGAATTGTGCCCAAACTGAGCAGGTATTGAGTGAAACTAGGGAGATACTTCGCCCCGAGATGCCAAGTGAGGGGCACTATAGAAGCCGGACAAATAAAATAAATAAATAAAATAAATAGATGTGGGTCACATGACTTAGGGCAGCGTGCAATTTCCTTGCCTCATTTTGCACTAACCCTCTGGACAATCTCCAAGGGTGGATCCACTTAGAGCACATTGCAGCAGTCCAGCCTGTACGTCAGGAACCCTGAAACTTTTGAAGCCTGTGGGTATCTTCTGAATTGTAGCACAGAGTGGGCACAGCTATGAAAATCACTGCTGTAGGGGCACAGACAACTACGCAGAGGAAGCTCAAGTGAGAGGAGGAGAGGGGTAATTTTAAACATACTTTGAGAAAGAGAAATAAAGGAGAACAAAGCAACTGCCCCTAAAACAATGTTATTTTAATCTATACGGCCAATCGGAAGGCCTGCAGAGTGACAGCCAACCAGAACCCACACACTTTCTAATCACAGTTGGTGGGCAGCAAGAAAGATATCACAGGCTGTATGTGTTCAGACTGTGGATAACCATCACATCTTGCCAAGAAGGGAATGACCACAGCCGTTATACCAGCTGAAGCCGGAGGAAGCACTAACCTCTGTTGTTAGCTTAATAAAAATGAATATTTGTGTGTGTGTGTGTCTTTCAGGGACTCCATTTCCCAAAAACTTCCTCCAAGTGGTGAAAAAGATTCTGTCCCGACTCTTCCGGGTTTTTGTCCACGTCTACATTCACCACTTTGACCGGATCGCCCAGATGGGCTCTGAGGCCCATGTGAACACCTGTTACAAGCACTTCTACTATTTTGTGAAAGAGTTCAACCTCATAGACATCAAGGAGCTGGAACCACTGGTAAGTGGGAGCGGCTGGGGATTGTGATTCTCAGCAGCAGACTCCTATATTGCAGGGGTAGTCAACCTGTGGTCCTCCAGATGTCCATGGACTACAATCCCCATGAGCCCCTGCCAGCATTTGCTGGCAGGGGCTCATGGGAATTGTAGTCCATGGACATCTGGAGGACCACAGGTTGACTACCCCTGCTATATTATGTGTAGAATCCCAGTTGAGTAGTCCTGAGCATGGCTCCAGAAATGGATTCTTGGGCGTTATCTGCAGAAATGTTTTGCGGTGTTCTTCGATTTTGCAGCATTCCCCATTAGTTCTCTCCTTGTGCCCTCAATGCTAAAGACAACTTCCGGAGCCCTGCTGGATCCGCCCCATTGGTCCACCCAACCTAGTTTTCAGTTTCCAACTGTGTCTAGCCACCTTCCGAACTCAAGATAACACAGTGGAAATATAAACAAGAAGATGCATACAAGCAGGGGTGCTTTCTGTTCTTCCTTTTTCAAAGGCTGCATTTTTCAAAGGCTGCGGGTATGAATCTGCTAACTGTCCCGGGCCCCCGGGACGTTCGCCTGGCCTCGACCAGGGCCAGGGCCGTTTCGGTCCTGGCCCCAACCTGGTGCAATGAGCTCCCGGAGGAGCTAAGGGCCCTGTCGGAATTACCATCTTTCCGCAGGGCCTGTAAGACGAAGTTGTTCTGCGAGGCATACGGTTGAGGCCAGGGCAGAGCCCGGGTTCCATCCAAGATCCCTAATCAATCGGCCAGTCTTTCTCTCCTCTCTCTTACAGAATTAACGTCCGACCTCTCGCTGAACAAGCAGGGAAAGTGGGGAAAGTTATAGAATAGAATGCCATCTTTTTATTATAATAATGGGGTATTTATGGGGTTTTATGGGATTTTACTTTGATTTTATATTTTAATTGTGAACCACCGTGAGACCTCTTGGCGAACGGCGGTATATAAATGCAACTATAAATGAATGAATGAATGAATGAATGAATGAATGAATGAAACAGAATGAATGAATAAAACATACTGTTTGCTGAACTGCAAAAGCAACAAAGCCCTTTGCAAATTTCATGACACTAGAAAAATCCTTCTCCTTGTATTAAAAAAGAAGTTATTACTAAAATGCCTTTTTTGCTCTCTCTTAACAGAAGGAAATGACTTCGCGGATGTGCCATTGACATTCCAGGACTTCCCTCCCATCCTCCAAGCTATTCCTGCTCTGTATGTCTTTCGGGACTGTGGGAACCGCCTTCCACACTAGACTGTGGCTCTCCAGATGTCCATGAACTACAATTCCCATGAGTCCTGCCAGTGCGGGCAGGGGCTCATGGGAATTGTAGTCCATGGACATCTGGAGAGCCACAATCCGGCCACCCTTGCACTAGAGAAAGTATAGCAATGATAGAAATGTTTCCTTTTTTAACAAAATGATATATATATTTTTTAATGAATTTTTCTAAAATGTCTTAGAATGCACTGGGGGAATATTTTATAAAACGCTTCTGATTGTTAGCTTTTTTTTTTTAAATAGACATTTATCTGCCACTGGGTGGGCTTGTAATTTTTTAAGAATTGTGTGGACATAGAATGTGTTAAGGTCACAGCCACTTTCATTTTGTCTTGGGGGGAGGAAATTTGGAGGTGCTACTGCCTGGTTCCCAGAATGCATTGCGTTGTTGAGAAGGGATTGTGTGATAATGGCTGGGCAAAATGTCACAGCTGTATGTGAGTGTTTTAAAAGCAACTTGGAACTGCGTCAGTGCCACTGGCTGGAAATGCATCTAATAATGTTTAATAATAAAGTGACATCTTCTGATCCATTTCAGCGTGTTTCGGTGGATGTGTGAATTAATTATGGTCAAAAGAACAGTTCTAAAATACTGATGGCACCATTTTATTACATAAATTGTAAAGGTTTCTGTATGCTTATGCATAGGGGGGGGGGGGGTCAGTCTTAGCACCCGTTCCCGTCTGTAATCCAATGGCCTTGAAGGATTTCTGTGGCTCACATCCAAAGGGGCTGGGCGTGCTTTTTAATCTGAGCGTCTTTGAGCTCTGCCCAAAATCAGTTTAATACCAGACCCGTTTTGCCTGTCTTGGCAGAGTGCTTCCATGCCTCACAAAGGGCAGTGCCTCTTCCCCTTTTAAAAGCAAAGCTGTCTCTCTTGCTTTCCTCCACAGTGGGAATTTCCAAAGGGCTGTGAAAATTTCCAAGCTTGTGCGTTTACAGATTTAAGACCTATAGGTGGCCAGTTCCTCGATTCCAAATGGGGACTTTTGGAAAGGAATTTTTTTGTGGAGAGGGACTTCACACCAAAAACCCGACCTAGCTACCATCTTGAGAGAGCCTGGCAGGACTGAATATCTCAGAGATCCAGACCTTTTTGAGTCTGCAGGCACTTCTGGGGTTTTGGCAGAGTGGTTGGCACAACCGCAAGCTGGCTATGCAGGAGGTGGAGCCAACCATGAAATGTCAGGAAGTGAGCTTACAAAGTAGGAACAGCCACAGTAGATATGGATACAACCGCACAGCAATTCCTGTGTAAAGACTCACTGATGGGCCATGACAAAGATTAAGAGTCTTTTTTTCTTTTTCTCAAACAACCTTCCGAATCAATTTCAAAATACCACTGTCTCTGCCCAGCAACCAGCAATGCCTAGAAAATCTACAACATTTAACAATTCACTAAAAAAGCCAACAGTTCAAGCAATTTTTCAGCTACAGCCTTCCTCAGATATTCTGAAACAAGAAACAACACCATGAAAATCCGACTACTGAGTGCATATGATTAAAAGTCAAATCCCTTAGAGCAGTGGTCCCCAACCTTTTTATCACCAGGGACCACTCACCGGGGACCACTCAACGCCTTTTACCGAGGCCCGGTGGGGGGGTAGTTTACTCCTCTACTCTCAACCTCTGCCCTAGCGCTCTCTGATTGCTATGGTAATGTTTAAACATCCCTTCAATATAAGATACAGACACGCCACAACAATGAACATAAGGAACTTTATTTTCATGGAAATTCATGGAAATCAATGGGAACCCTGAGCTTATTTCTCTGCAACGAGAGAGTCCCATCTGGGAGTGATGGGAGACAATGACACCCGAAGTGTGTTGTAAAGGGCCGGGGGGGAGAAGGCGTCCTTCGCGGCCCACCACCAATTAGTCGAAGGACCACATGTGGTCCGCGGCCCACAGGTTGGGGATTGCTACCTTAGAGTTATGCAGAACTGTAATAGAAACTGCTCAGCATTTCGGGCAGAAGCTCAGGCTGACAGGATGCCTTTTAAAACGATCATGTTGTTTTACATTTTCTTGTTCTTCATGCACAGCTTATATTTGGACGTTCAGTGCGGTGGTGGCCAGAGCACTGGTTTTGGTATCTATCCATCTATTTTTATTTATCTATTAATTATATACTGCCC